>NC_065956.1:5837500-6164166 GCF_021464435.1 Cataglyphis hispanica | reverse complement strand
AGATGTAAATGTGTGTGTATGTGGTTAGAAACATATAAACATGTACAGGAAAATAGTAGAGAAATTCAGTAAACATTATGTGCTATATATGTATATACAGCATATAAAATGATAATAATTGTTTTGTTATAACAGTAAGTTATCTGTGCTGTCATTGTGATAATGATTCACAGAGAAACTTCATAATATATTTTCGAACAAATTTCCTGCCAATTGTCCCATACTGTAAATTTCTTCGTAATAATTAGTGCTTATTAAACAATGAGCGCAATTCAATTACAAAGTATTGCGAGAGAAATCGGCTACAAGTTCATCGTCTGACTTTTTATCGGCAAATTTGAAAAATGCAACGATATCAAATTATTGTTTAGTCTAGAAAGCACAAATGCGCGGAGGATTCTGTCACAGGGGAAAATTATAAATCAAAAGGGAAAGCTATTTTTTGTTACGAAAGACTGATGTAATTTAATCATTTGTTGATACTATGTATATAATATGCTGTATCATCACAATTACGATATAATTATCGTATTCGCATTAAATCATGTATCGCGAAACACAATTTTGTAAAGTTCTCGCATTTATAAACTTTATTTGTTATTTTAAAAAATACGAGTGCACGTGTTTGTATGTGTATTATTTCTAAGCTTTAAAAACAGAATAACAATTTCCTGTTGGTTAATACATTTTTTTCTTATACATAGGGTGTTAAATTCCATTACGTAGAAGCGGGAGACAAAAGTAAACCGCTCGTATTATTATTGCATGGGTTCCCGGATTGCTGGTTATCTTGGAGAGAACAAATTCCATGTCTCGCAGAACACTACAGGTTTTATAATTTATACAAAATATTGTAATACATTATATAATACATTAATGTAAACATATATTATATTGTGATCAATTTTAATTGTTCTAGAGTAGTAGCTATAGATTTAAAGGGATTTGGCGATAGCGACAAACCGTTCAACAAACGATCTTATAAAGTCGAAATTTTAATAAATGAATTGAAGCAATTTGTGTTAACGTTCGGTGTGAAAACGTGTAGTATAATCGGTCATGATTTAGGAGGACTTTTGGGATGGTATATGGTCGCTTTACATGGAGAACTTGTTTATAAATTTATTGCTATTTCAAGCCCGCATCCCAATTTCTATTGGAACAGGATATCGGGAAATTCCGCGTTAGATGGAAAGTAAGTATTTCTTTAATTTTCATATTTATTGCGTCAAAATTTGTGTAAATGCTTTTATTAAAATGTTTTTTAAATATGTAAATTTATCGTATATATTTTAATAACAAATAACATGATTTTTCAGATGGATACATTTTAGCAGACTACCATTTCTGCCAGAGATAGATGCGCTTAAAGAAGATTTATCTATTATTAACGAGACATTTAAGCATCTTCAAATATCTCAGAATGGCACAGAGAAAAGTTATGTCGAGGCGTATAAATATGCCTTCAGCAGGAAAGGTAAAGTAATCTTGATTATTTAAAATTGATTTTTTCTGCGACACGCGTATCACTTTTTTCTGACATTTCTTTTTATATTAAAAAAAATTAATATAATGTTTTGTAGAGGATTGGACAGGACCGATCAATTATTATCGTAATCTTCCGTTTACAAGACTGAAAATAGATAATGGCGCACAAATTGATAGCAAGACGCTGCTAATAGTTGGAAATATGGATCCTTTTGTTACGATAGAGAGTATCATCCAAAGTGCCGAACATGTAGAAGTAGCTAGAGTTAAGATCATATCAGAGGCGCAACATTTTCCGCATCAAGAAAAACCGACCGCCGTAAATGAGGCGATTATTAAATTTCTGATAGGTGAGTCTTATGCATTTCACGCACTTCTCTTGCGTAAAGTTTTTCTTATATAAATAAATTATATTATTCGATGAACAATATAAAATCCTAATATCATATCTCGTACAATAAAAAAATAATATTTTAGGTACAACATGCAACTTACCACCTTCAAAAGTGGCTTCAAAGAGTCTTGTATACTCCTGGTTAGGATCTTTAAGTAATACTGTTAAATATGGCAATCATATGATTGACGCTATGCATAAACGAACTAACGATGTAGTAAATATTTTACCCAGCAAAGCACTTTATTTGGATCAAACAAGTTAGGTGGAAAGTGTTATCTGATATATCAAAGTCACATACTTAAATTTTGCAACTTATTCTGAAAAATCTAAAGAGATCCTATCTATGTGCGTCAATGCTGATAAATCAATTTCTTAAAAGGCTGATTTATGGTCCTATTTATTATTATTTCTTTTTTATATATAAATAAATTATTACAATGGGAATTGCAATTTTTGTGAATGATGAAGTTTCATGATATAAAAATTTCTATCACATTCACTCTTTTAATGTAAGCAATAATTTGACTTATTCTTATTTTCTATATATATTTTTTATAAGATAATATATAAATAACTAAGTATATAAATAAATAAAGAAGTATAAATAATTTAGCATAACCAGAATGAATTTTTTACAATTGCATATAATTATTACTTAGAAATAAAAATGCTAAGAAATAGCATTGTAAAATTACAAATAAAATTGGTAAAGTTTTGAATAATAAAAATAAAATATTTTTGAAATAATTTGATAGTAATTAATTAATATTACAATTATATATAATACATAACAATATTTTTCATTAAATTTCTAATGTAAATATAAGAATATATATTGATTAAATATTTCAACACTAAATATGTAAATAGATTTTGCTTTATATTCGAATCTCAAAAAATTGTATATTAATCGCGAGATATCGTCTTTATAATAATTTAGCATTAAAAAATAATATTGAGCAATTTTGTGAAGCAATGAATGTGTAATAAAATGCAATGTATATTATGAAAATATATAATTGTTACGTAAAATTTGGATTACACAAAAAAATATTCATATCATGTAATATCATATAATACATGTACGATATCAATATTAAATTATGTAAAAATGATCCCTCTCTCTCTTTAAATATAATTTCAGCTTTATAATATGTTTTAAAAATGTAATAAATTATCAATTTGTGACTTTTTGCATAGACATATGTTGCTAGATTAGATAGTTTGATGGCAGATATTATAAAAAATAGATCGAGTTACGGAACTGAATAACATTGTATATTATATTTCTATATATAATATTCGCATTATAGTTATAACAATAATTGTACAATTCAATGTATTTTTTATACAGAATTACGTTGATGTACTTGCTTTAGGTTTTTTCCTAAAAAATATAATATTTGCATATAAAAGAGTTGTATTAACAAAATTATTATATTAATGGAATTATATCTTATGCAATTCATACTTTCCGAAGTTTTCGCCATCTTCTATTGTTTCTGGTAATTCGCAGTTCATCGTTTCTGGTAAAAGTAAACAAAGTACTGCGCCAAGTATTGGTCCTATGGCGAATATTACCGGAGGTAACCAAGGTTGAATAGTTCCCTGTGAATTATTCCGTTTCTTTAATCTTCAGGAACATAAAACGATTCATTATTATTTGTAGATAAAATGTAACATCTAATCAATAATACAATTTCATTATAAATGCTATATGCATGTATATTAAATTAACCATTGTGGCAATGTACGGTGCGATTATACTGCCGATCCTGGCGGAAATACTTCCTAAGCCAACGCCAATATTTCTCACAACAGTCGGAAATACTTCACCGCTGTACAAGTATATCGTAGGAAAACTGATTGCCATACCCACAAGGCCTAGCGAGGCTAAAAATATCCGGGCAGTAGCATCGGTCAGCAGAGTTATTAAAAGTAAGCTAATACCGGATAAGATATGTCCTCCTATCAAGATTTTTAAACGGGAAACTCGTGATATTAGAAACAGAACTATCACAGTCCCAGGTAGTTCCATAGCAGCTGTAAAGCTTATAAATGTTTAATGAATATGTTAAATTTTTTATGTAATCATAGAATACTATCGAATTACCAGAAACTGCAACGTTGACAAATATATCGCCATCGAGGTGACCCATGTACTGCGCTAATCCGAAGAAACAGATACCGCAAACGAACCAGTTGAAGCTTACGCATATAGTCTTCATCCTCAGATTCGGAGTTCTAAATAAATGCATGATATTATATTTTTCCTTACTCTTCGTGATTCGAATTTCTGCTTGGCTTTCATGAGTTTCGAGAGCTAGTTTCACATTCTCCACCGGTATCTTGTTTCGTTCGGCAGCTTTCAACAAAATCCGTTCTGCTTGTCTCGGCTTGCCCATGGCTAATAACCATCTCGGTGATTCTGGAATAATCCTATTTTGCGAAACGTACCTTAATAACTAATTTGCCGAAATTAAAAAAATTAATTCTCTCCATTTTACTGAAAGCAATTCTTATTCTTGTTTATAACAGCACACACATAATTTATGTACATACCAGTAATACGTCAGTAAAAAAATTGATGGTATCGAGACAGCCATTTGAAAACGATACCATGTGCGTGTCAAGTAAGATATTAAGGGATTCATTAAGTGTCCAAGTAGAAACGGCACGTGGAACAGAACCGACATGATCGACCGCCATTCAATTCCAACAATCTCCATAACTGCGCAATTAATCAACTGATTAAATTTGTAAATTATTGTATCGTAACTTTATTGCGTTTAACTTACGTATAACAAAATCAACGAGCATCGTTCCACCAGTTGCTACGGCACATATGAATTTCAGTACTAAAAATAATTCGTACCATGGTGCGAATGCACTTGCAAATCCAGATACCGATTGCAACGCGAGCGCAATCATCAATGGTTTCTTTCGTCCAATTCTATATATGAATAAATACATCGATATTAATTAATATAATGTGAAAAAGTTTAGATATATTTGTGTGATATCAATACCTATAAAATTATAATCATTGACCATCAAATATGATTTTGAAAACATAAATACCTGTCGGCCATTACACTAAAAATTAAATTGCCAATAAGGATACCGAACATTGTGCAAGATTGTGCAAAATTTGCCAGTTGTTCTCTATCGCATACCAAATTCCACTGAAAATATTAAAATACAATTTAACAAATATTTATTAGTCGTTTCGGAATATTTTCATGCAATTAATTAATGAAACATTAATATTAGAAGAGAGAAAAAGAGAGAGTATCACCTTTAGCAATTATAACTTACTTGCGTTATAATGCTCTCTCGAAATATGTGCCTATCATATTTGAAATCTGTACACTTTTCCATAGTACCATTTCCGACATCAACTTCACATTTCATTGTCACGTCGTCAGGCGTCACTGATAATGGCGCAATGCATGTAAAATTGGGGGGCGGTGCAAGAAATACGATGGAAAGTTGATGCCAAGCTACCGGAAATTTGACAAGAGAGAGTGCCACTACAATCACGATGTGCCATGGGCCCATAGAACCCATGGCCTCTTGAATAGTGTCCAATGGTACGAGACCTGGAAAAGATTATACGTGTGATACTTGATGTATAAAAAAAAAATATTTAAAAATATACATGTACTTTATTACAAAGTTATTCATTAAAATATATAGTTTAAATTATTTTATACAAAACTATTTTATGCATTTGTCAATTTAAGATTGACTTTTTTATCATATTCATTCATTTATTACATCACTCAACAATAAGCAGGAGATACGCGAAACATTATGGATTAATAATGTTTCATTGTATCACATTCTAATCGATTGCTTGATTATGTTGGATTCTATTATAAATCGCAAGTTCCACAAACACCAAACTTGATAATAAAATGTAACATTTTTCTGCGATAATAATAATAATAAATCGATAATCCCGATTCTTAAATATTTCTCTTTTAATCAAAAGATTCAGATAGTTATTAAAAATTGCTGAAGAAACATTTAATATTAATGTTCTATTCTAGAAACATTAAATCTCACAAAATTTTTAATCAGACTATATTCTTCAAAAAATGCTGCAATTAAAAAATTGTGAGAAGCATTTGCAATAATTTGTTGAAAGATGTAACAGCGGATATATTATTATATATGCATGTTATATTTTTTAAGAAAGAAAGAGAGAGAGAAAGTGAAATTTATTATCATACTAATTGCTTATCGAACTAACAATCTAGCCTAATAATTTAATTCAAATTCCTCTTTATATTGCAGCCGAAATATATCAAATTAGGATAAAACTCTTTAAATTTTCTATTGCTGCACTCCATGTAAACAGTTACATCATCTCGAGTGTCAATGTTCGATGTATGATTCATTGTAATAAACTGCTATAAAACTCTTTGAATGTTCAAACTAGACTTATATTATCTAACACGACATAATTACAGATATCATTGTACTGCGCAAGGACAGTATATATGGCTACACGGGTGCATTCCCATATTGCAATAACGGTATATATCATAACATTGTGGTATATCAGACATCATAAAATGCAAGTAGATTGTAATAATAGCCGTTGCCTTGCACATGAAACTATAATAATGTATCAGCTTTTCGAAACCGCAAAAAAATTACTTAGATTAGTATTTCATAATTTGTAACATTATATAATTTAAAACTATTATATAATTATATTTTAATAAATATATATATATAATAAAAGTTTTTTATAAGAAATAATCTTTCTTAAAAAAGAGCGAATCTTTTGGATTGACCGAATTAACCGCGATCATATATATGAATAGAACATACTATTTATATTATTGTTATATTAGCGTGCTCAATAAATAGAATGTCTAATGCATATTTAGAATGAAAATAGCGTACAAAGAAAAGCGGTAAACTGCGCATGTGGACCCAAACGTTTCGGCCAGACTTTGAGATTTTATAGGAAATTTAATTCTAAACAAAAAGTTTTCTATAAACATAGATCGAAAAATGCTTCCTTAAAAAGTTAGCGTCCAAAAATCTGTGAAATCAGTTATTTACAAATATCAGGGAAAACTTGTGATTTTTAGCAAAAAGTATTGAAACAAAAGTTGTTGTAGAGAATTAAATTATCTTTCAAATGAGATTAAAATGATTGTAGTGCGTTCCAGGTTTTGAGATGTAAAGAAGTTTCAAATGTACAAAAAAGTTTTTTAGGCGCTAACTTTTTAAGGAATTTTTCGATCCATGTTTATCAAAAACTTTTTATTCAGAATTAAATTTCCTATAAAATCTCAAAATCTAGTTGGAACATTTAGGCCCATCCTGTATATATCATTTATTCTTTTATATTTTCAAATAAACTTTACAATACGTTCTTCATTCAAGAAAATTAACTGCTTATATATATATATATGTAAAATCTTAACATTATACATATACTAATTTTTCCTGAGATATTTCAACCTCGTTGTCGTAATTTTATTAAAGAAAATATATAAAATATATTGGCACTTATTTTCGCATTCCAAAAGAAATTCAAAATTAGAAATATGAATACAAAATCATTCATCGGGATCAAATTATTACAGAATATAACGATAAATACCAAAGTACATTCATAATAGAAAATTAAAATATATTATTATAAGAAATTAATTGATTTGATCATGAATCTTAAGACATGTAACTAAATTACTTAAGATCTGTATCTACTTAATATGTATTAAAACAGAATGATACTTTCATTATTAGCTCATTATTAATGTCAATACTTTCATTGAGTTTTGATAAAAGAAAGTCGGAACACCTCAAGCACAGTTGCCTGAATTTGGTACGTATCAAAAGAAATTGTCTGATCAATTTTAACACAATTTTGATTTAATTAATAATTTCTTTCGACGTATATTCGTATGATATAAAGATGTGAATCGTAATTTAATCTTCAAGAAAAATTTATCACATCTCCCCCCCTCTCTCTCTCTCTATCTTTCAATGCAAATAAGTGAGTTAACACACAAGGTAAGCAAAATACATATTATTCGTTCATGCATCACAGCTGTTTATATAATCAAAAATACAATAGTAAAAATCTACGTGATATATGCATAGACGCAAGTCTTGTATCTCTTACGAGGAAAATATTAAATTTTTAAATAATGAAAAAATATTTTTAATCTGTCTACAAAAATTTCGTTGCTGGATAATTTTAATCTAAGAATATGTGAATAAATTTTGATATATAAATATAAAAAAAAATGTTATTGCATTTTTTCAATTTTATTACTAATTTTATAATCAATTTTATTATTTGACACATTTTTTAACACATACTTATCCTCGTCAAGAAAAATTAATGATAATAAGCGCTCTCCTTATCTACGAATTAAAAAAATGTAAAACAATCCAAATGGCATTATAAATCAAGATATTCATTAATATTATTAATAATAAACATTATTGATATTGCTCTTCAATTCAAAACAGCATTAAGACAATAAAAATTGTAGATAAATATAACATTGATATCATTACCCATTTCGCCCCAATTTTTCTTAACATCACTTTGCATTCTCTCATCGATCTATTCTTTTCTTTTTAATATAAAAAATCACAATTATACGGACGATTATTTACTGTAAAGTATATAGAAATAAATATTTAACATGTAAAAATATAAGTGAGCGATTTATGTGATAACTTTTCTTATTGCATAAAATTAAGAGATTATTTGTAGCAAAAACGACTGATAATAAAATATTCTATCTTGATAATAATCAAAAATACGTTTAAATCTATAATTAAAATATATAGAAAAAATATACCATATGTTATATATTTAAAAAATAATACGTGATATTACGATATCGTGCAATAATTTGTCGCATTATAATTGGTTGCTCATCTGAAAGCACTTAATCAACTATTATGGATATGAAAGATTACGTATATTTTTTGCGTCAGATGATACACAAGTTCGATACGGTTGACATTACATATATTAAGAAAAAGCAATTAGGTGTAACGATACTTTAATTTTTATGTAAAGGAGAAATCTATTTCAAGAAATACAAACATATACTCTTTCAATTCAGATTACGTTTGCCCATAAATTCATACAAAATTTGTAATAAAATGTTTCCTAAATTAAAATAAGAACACTGGTCACAGGTAAAGAGCGCATCTTATTACGCGCAATAAAAAAGAGAAAAAACAGAATACAAAGGAAATAGTCAATTGCATAGATTTCTTGTCACTGCGAATTACATGTGAAATTAGGAATGCAATCAACGGAGGCGCGTATTTGTCTCTTCACGACATATACTATGAAAACTAATAGTTGCACGGGCACGTATAACATATAGCGATGATGCAATTCGGAATACGTTTGTCACGCATACATCAATCGTTTTAATGTATATTTAGCGCGCTCGCACTCCGATCAAATTTCGAAAATGAATAATTTATACAGATTTGCATCAGCCAAATCGACTTACCTTTCATCGTTTTGGCCGATCGCTATACACTTATACAGCAGTCCTCTTCGTCGACTGCAAATTTATTTTCAGGACACAAAGTGACACGGTTCCCGCCGCTGTAAATTTTACCGTGTCGAGTGCACAAGAGACCAAAGTGAACTAAAAACAGATCTTTAAGTTTTGCCACCGTTCTGCTTTATCGACGCGAAAGGTAAGACGGTTAATTATAAGATCAAAGACATTCGAGACATGAACTTAATCTGATCATTATCTATTTATCGCACATGAATAAACTTCTTTTGATTTAAGAGATAGCTTATCTGATCCTCTTAAAGAGAAATTTTTGCAATATACATTTATTATACTTAGAAGTAACGGAGAACTCTCTCGAGTATAGTCTTAGCATTGATACAATGCACCATTTTACAATTTTTATAAGTAAAATAACACATAATATAAATACGACAATATAAAACAAAAAAGACATAAGACGTTTTTATAATTGATATTGTTTAATATCAAAAAATTTTAAAAATGTTGATAATTAATAAAAATTAATATATATGTATTGATTTTAAAATTCTGCATAAAGAGTGTCCATTGGATTCCTCTACATATATTTTACAAAAATTTTTTGTTGTTTCTTCGGAGAAATTTTGTAGACTAGATATATACAAGAATGTGAGAAATAATGTGAAAAATAAATATAAGTCTGGTATTTTCAGACTTTGTTTTATTGTTTTAAGAATCCAATGAATCTCTCTTATTCTCATTAAATTGCCAAAATTTGTGATTAGTTACAAGAGTTAGAAGAATGCTGCCAAGAAAATAAAAGTTTACTTGTCGAATGCGAATTGGCTGAGTTTGCTGCTCAGAGATCGTTTTGCTTCATTACTGTGTTCATTGTCTGGACTCGATAATTTCCGTTTCTTATTGAGTTCTGAAGATTCAACCGCGTTATCCGCATTATTCGATTTCGATGTCGCCTCTTTGTATCGTGCCAAACCAATTTTCGTTAATTCAACGACATTTACTTCAGGAAATTCTTCCTGTAGATCTTTTCTATATTTGGCATACCAAGTAACGAATGACTCTTTCCTAGATTCAGTCTTTGATTTCGGTTTAATAGGCAGAGTTTTAGCAGGTTTCTGGGGTTTTTCTGGTAAACTGTTCAAACCAGCTAAACCTATTATATAATATAATAAAATGAGTAAATATTTTTAATAGAAAGAGCAAAAATGTCTTAGAATTCAAAATGTCAATATTATTACCTTTTGGTGATAAAGACGAATTTCCAGCTTTTAAAAATGGATTCACTCTTTTTAATGTTTGACTCATGGCTAGTGGCTTGATCTCTATTTCGGGTTTTTTAATAGATGGTAAAAGCACTTCATTGTCCTCTTGATTATTAATACTAGAATCACCATTGCTTATAAAATCATCTTGGTGATTTTCCATCTCTTCTTCTTCTTTTGAATCCTTAGAATCAGATTTTGCATCAGCAATCGTTTCCAATTTCTTTGCCAATGCTGCTTTAGACACACGCAAAGCATACCGTATAGCCAAATCTATCACTTTTGTTGACGCAATTTGTTCGCAAATATCCACTGCGCGATATTCCAAATTGCTCCTGCAAGCAAGCTGATTGCAAAAAAAAAAAAAAAAAATATCAGTAAAAATAAGAATAAAAGCAAGACTATATTTTCGATTAAAAATATTAGAGTAGAAATGAACTACACCACACTACTGCTTAATAATTACTTACTGCTATTAGAGTTAATAGTGCTTCAGCTTCATCTGATGGATTGCTTCCTATCTCCCACAATTTACGTTCTTCTTTAGTTTTTTCAGATTCTGGTTCACAAAGAGGTGCAGAAAAAGATACCTCGGTGATTATCGGCAGTGGAATTGTTGGTGGATAATAACTACCTTTGCAGAGAATACACCGCATATTTCGTTCTCGTTCACTCACTCCAATTACGAAATAATGATCTGCTTTACCCTTATCCTAAAGCAGAATCTTTAGTTATATAAATTGTATTGAGAAACTCATTTACGATATGCATTACCTGTATATTTGTATCACAAAGCACTCTCCATTGACAAGATCTCTTATTGTATATTCTGATAATATCATCGGAATCTATTACAACGGGAGAATGAGCATCTGATAGTCCCAACCACATGAGATCCGATGTTGGCGAAAGTGGAACTGTTAATGTTTGACTGCGCAAATGTGCTCCCTGTATTTGTATCCACAATAGATTTATATTCTGGTCACCTGCCGGACCTTTTTTTTATCAAACAAGAAAGAAGATATTTACAATTAGCTATCAATTTCTTGTTATGTCAACTAAATAAAAGCTTCTTACCAATTCCAGCATGATAAGCTACTAAAAGACGATTTCCCAAGCCATTCATTGCAACTACAGGTCCAGGCAAAGCTAAAATTTCACGTTGTGTTCCTCCTATCATAAATATTCTTAAATTTCTTCTAGATGTTGCTACCGCAACAAAATTATCACCAGCTGCTAGACATTCGCTTTCTTCCCCTTCTGGTAGATCCAAAAACCATTCTTTATTTCCAGAACCCCAACCTAATGTATACAAGAAAACAACAAAATTTATTAAATATTATTTATTTGATAAATATTTTCATTTCTCAAGTATTTTATCATTTATATCATATATATAATAAGTTAGTGCAAACCTTGCAAAACTATCACAACAATTTTACTAGGGCCATTATCAGAAGCTGGGCAGCTTAAAGCAAGTGCTTGAGTAGAGAGAGCAGCTATAGAATGCCGTAAATAATTATTTATATGCATACTACGATGAACTGCAGTATCATGAAATTCCACCTCGATGCTAGAGTTTTCCTCATCCTCCGATGTAAAACATCTAACCATTCCCACATCATTCCACATCTATAAATGCCACATAAAAACTAAATCTAACTCTGTAAATTGCTATAATAGTATACATAAAATAGAAACATTATTATTATATTGTACCATGAAATACGATAATAAATGAGAAGGTGTTGATCCTGGTTGAAAAGGTGATTGCAATTTTACATTGGGCATAAAAGCTTTAGTATTGTATGGAAGTTTTTCAGAGCTTGCATCAGAATGGCTTTTTTGATCATCTTCTAGATTGACAGAAGCCTTAATATTGTTCAAAGATATCACATTTTCTCCATCATCATCATCATCATTGCCCAATAAAGCAAGATCATTTTCCATTGCATCTTCATTTTTTTCTGAATCTATTGCCTTATTCTCAAGTTTATTAGAACTTATCTAAAAAATTATTATCCTGAATGTATTAACAAAATTTTAAGATATATACATATACATATATACATATATACATATGAATATATTATCTTACCACATCGACACATCCCAGTTTTCCCAATGCATCACAGAATGCAATTTCATTGGGATGGTCTATGTGCCATACTAATGCAGTGATTTTAGTATCTTGTTCATGTTCGAGATATCCAATCACTTCTTTAATTTCTATATTCCAAACAATTATCTCTCCATATAGCGAACTAGCAGCAATGCGTGTACCACATTCAGAGAATTTGCAAATGCTAAGTTCCTGCATGAAAACAAGGAAACAATAATCCATTTTCAATTATTAAGAAAGAAAAAAAGAAGCACTGAATCAACAACTTACAGTCTTTAAGGTAGAACATTTCAATCTATACAATTCCTTCCAGGATAATCTCTCAACTATAACTACATCTTTGTTAGACGGATATGCCAGACAACTACCATCCGTACATTTAAAAGAAGGTGTGCAATATGATTTAGCGGTAAAAAAAGAATTACATTTTGGTACAATATTATTCCAAACATGTATAGTTCGCTTTTCCTTAATATTCCATATTCGAATAGATCCATCTGCACTAGAGGATGCCTAAAAGTATCAATTTTACATAAATGATTTAAAATTTTTTTTTACCATTTTTACCAAAATATCAAAAAATAATATTTACCACAAATTCTTCCTTTGGATCTAGAGACAAGCCTAAAATAGGTGCAGTATGGCCCTCTAATTCTATACTGTCTGATGTATTAACATTTGTCACATGTATTCGCATATCACTTTAAAAGAAGTTTTCCATTAAATATTACATGTATAATAATAAACAAAGAATTTTTTTTGTATTACATACCAGGCACCAGATACTATCAAATTACTATCTTTTGCTGTTGCTAATGCTGAGACTGGTGCTGAAAATCTAGTAACTATTCCTTCCTTTTCCAAATCAGGATAAGTAAGTATTTGTACTGTATTATTGTCATTTCCCACAAAAATTTTACCATCCTAAAAATGAAAAACTTGTTAGAAATAAAGGTACTTATTGATTTCTGTTAAAAAAAGTTACAATAAAATATATTTTACAAAGTATTCTTAGAGTTATTAAAGTATTAATAATTTCAATTATTGCTATTTGACAATTTTTGTAATTACTTTTGAAATAGCAGTAATTGCTTGTTCCGAGATGCAACTAGTAGCTGGATCATCATCCATTAAATTTAACCAGGATCTAACATCCCCATCGCATCCACAAGTAATAAGACCTCTCCTACAATTGCAGACATATAATTATCATTAATAATAATTCTGACAAATTATATATATATATATATATATATATATATATATATATACATGCATAAATAATAAACATATACAGTGTCACTTACTTTTCACCTGAATAATAGCAAACATCAGTGTGCCCTTCTTGATGAGCATATCGCATGGGTTTCCTTATCAAAGGCATCTTTGCCAAAATTCAAATAATAAAATATCAAAATATTTGTTTCAATTTTTTATCAACCTGTATAAAATTAACTTTAAACTGTTTATTTATATATTTTGTTACATTATATAAAATGCTAAATACAAATGCAAGTGTTTAGCTTATGTGCATAATAACCATAAAATATGTAAACTATTATTATACACAATCATACCCGTTTATTAATTGTGTAATGTTATCCACTTCTCATTTTTAGCAGAGACAAGTAGATAGCACAGAGAAAAATTTTTAGTATAATCTATACGTTTATGGTTATAATTATACGCGCCATTTTATTACACTTTCCTTTCACTTCAAGTACAAGGAATGTAAATAAAAAGTGTAGAGATAGGATAAATAAATATATTTTTTTTTACATAAATCAAACACTAAAGAAAACTAGAAAATATATAAATCTCAAAAAAAAAAATATTTGCTTTTTTATATAACTATTAATTTCAGAAATTTTTTAGATAATTATTTCATATATCGTGACACATTTGATCTACGATTGAACTTAGGGTTTTTCTCGAATTCAAAATTTGTTAGGTTGACACACCTGCTTGAGCCAAACATTTTGCGGGCAAGTTCAGTGAGTACGGTAAGAAAAGCAACCTCTCTTTTCCATGATGGCCGAGAGTGTGATAAGGATTTTGTGAATTTCCCTCGTTATAATATCTGAATTTCTATATTAGAATGACCATGATATCCAAAGCTGCGGTCGGCATTGCCGTTGGCATCGCCGGAATTTTCGTCGGTTATTGTTTTTACTTTGATCAAAAACGCCGCAGCGATCCCGATTTCAAGAAAAAACTCCGCGAACGTAAGTTTGGGAATTTCTTTTCTTTTCGCTGGATTCACACATTCTTTTCGTCGCGTATGAATCGTACAATATCATCGTAGTGACATACTCTTTTTTAAATAAACTGATATGTTTCTTATGAAAGAAAGTACCGTTTTCCTTAATACAATGTGCAATCTCAATCATTACGATATAATTAATTTTACAAATTTATTTTTTATATATAGAAAATGTTTTATATATAGAAAATATATAGAAAATTTTTTATATATTGAAAATTATTTTTATATATAAAAAATGTTATTTATGTATATTATAAATTTTATTGTATGTATTTTATTGTGTGTAATATTGTTGCAATATATATATAAAGAATATTATTTTATAATTTTTAAAACTATATGAGAAAATTATATTTATATTGCTGTTAATTTATTCTCAGTGAATATAGCTTCTTTTTTATTGTTATAGGTAGAAGAGCTAAGAAACAAGCTCAAAAAGCTTCTTCAAAAATACCAGATTTAAGGGATCATGAATTAGTACAGAAATTCTTTTTGCAAGAGGTAAAACTTGCTAACATTTTTATTAGATTATATATTTATAAATATAATTCTAATTTTAAAGTTTATATATATATATATATATATATATATATATATATATATATATATATATTACATTGTTTGTGATTTAGGTTCAACTTGGGGAAGAAATGCTTGCTTGTGGTGAGATAGAGGGTGGAATTGAACACTTGGCTAATGCAGTAGCGGTATGCGGACAGCCAGCACAATTACTAACAGTTCTTCAAAAGACTCTACCGCCGCCAATTTTCCAGATCTTAGTGCAGCGGCTGCCTATGGTCGGCCAGGTACAAAAATTCATGCAAAAGAAAGAAAGTATCATCATCTCATAAGGTAACATTTTTTTTTATTTTGCCTGCTTTCTTACAGAAACTATCGCAAACTCAAATGGCGGAGGAGGATGTCGAGTAGACAAATATAGTTTTGTTGACAATTCTTAAATAAAATCTGGGATTAGTAAAGAGTCTACTCATTTTTGCAAAATATATAAAACATATACATAGTTTACATCTAGACAAAAAAAAAACCTATAATCATACAATTCATTATCCTTTATTAAATCTTTATTAATCCTTTATTAAATTTCTATTTTCCTTGATAAATACATATTACCAATTATATGTAATAAATTTTTATGAATATTATGTCTTATTTTAAATAAGCAAAAATACATTTTCATATCCTATTGTTCAAATATATTTTAATTGAACAATGATCCTCCCAATTTCTAACAGATGTAAAACTTACAAAATGGTATTCTGATATCAAATTGAAGTTTAGTCTCCCATAACAATACCAATGACATCATTCTTTGTATGAAAATATGCGAAAAATTCTACTTAATACAAGACTCCAACTATTTGTGTATGAAAAAAAATTAAAACAAAATTTTGTATTTATGTCATTAAAACATTTATAGATTCAATGGATATTAAATCCTTAAAATGTGATATTATATCACGCAGTATGCAATTGTTACTCATTTATATTGATTTTAATTGATTATATATTTTGAAAAAAGAGAAAGAAAAAAATGTAATTTACCCTCGATAACATTATGTATTCATATATCCTGTTTTCAGCAATAAGATTTTTGAAATACAGAGATATGTATTAGTGTTTTCGTTATTTCATGATATTGTATATATTTATCGTTGTCTCATATATTTATCTCTTATATACATATATAAAAATTACTATATAAATTATTACACAAGTTAAAATTTCATCAAAACATGAATTTGGAAACAGATTACATATAGTCATTGTTTTAATCTAATTCCAAAGAACAAATATTCAATAATGATTAATTAACATTAATAAAATAAATTAGTAATAGTTATTGTATGCTTCAATTAGTGTTCCATAGAAGAACATGTTGTCATCATCACATTTGCGATGCTGACAGGCGTTGCCTTATCTTGGTGTAGTAAATGTGAAAAAACGACTTGTACAATTATTATGTACGGATCTCCAAGATTGTAATCTTATAAACTATAATATTAACATCAAATATATTATATTGCAAAAATAATACATTATGAGATATGCACTCAAAAGCATATTATATTATATTCTGGAAGCATTTACAAATACAGTTGGAAAGTAATGATTGTAAATCTTATATTGTATGTATGTGTTACTATAAATATGTGCAGAAATATACATATTTTGTAGATAAAATTTATTAATACAAATGCAATATTTTAAACATTGGCATTACTTCTCATGCCATTCAACTTATTTATGACAAACAGTTACACAGACACATATATATATATATATATATATATATATATATATATATATTACTTTAGGAAAAATTATATTCTTATAAAGAGAGATGCATCACTTTAAAGAGAGAGAAAATTGATTTTAGTTTTTAGTATAACATGTTATATATGAAACTGTACACAAGAGCACAAATTGAAAAAAATAAAGTAAATAAAAAATGATATTCGCTTCTTACAATTCCAAAGAATATTTTTACAGAATTATTATATATAAAAATTATGCTAAAATATAAGTTAAACTTATTGGTATGAAATAAGATAATCAATGATAAAATATAAACTTCTTTTTTTTATTAATGTACAATATTATGTATAAATTTCTTCTATGATAGCCATAAAATAGCAATAAAATTTCTACATATATAATTAATTATATCTCTGTATATATATATACATAAATACATCTTACAAAATGTAACATTTTCATGATCGACGCATTATAGAAATAATAGAAGTCAAATAAAAAACCCAATAAAGTAACAATAAAATTATACAAATCTTGTATGATACTTAATAATTTTATATATTTCACAAGACGTAAAATGATCGAAAAAATTAAAAGTGTCAATGTTTAACAATCTGTATTCTTAAATACAGTTTAATACAAAATAGAAGAAGTATACTCTATAATCATGCTTATAAGTTCTCTGCAAGTACAACTTGATTATTATAATAATTATTGAAATTTAATTATAATTTGTTTAATGCAAATGGAAGTATATGTGTCATTGACTATTATTCATCCTATTATATATGGCAGTATTTTGCAATAGGCTGAATTACAGTCAACAATAATAAAATTTCTATGTAACATTTGCTTTGTCAATAATAACAAATTATTAGAACATTTATGTAACAATAAATTAAATATACATATGTAATACTTTTCATGCTTCCATGAGTGACCAAACATTCATCAAAAAGCAAAAGTATATTAACATAAAAACTTCAATATCATATAGGATATTTTACATTTTTCAATATTAATATAATCAAAAAACACTGGCTAGTAAGTTACATGTGACAAATAGGAAAGCAAATCATTATATTTATCATATTTGTACTTTTTTTTCATTCATAAATAAAAAATAAATTGTTTGATATGTAAAACAGAATTAGTATAATCAGAAAGGACAAAATGTAAGTAATATAATACTATTTGTACTCTCTGATTAAATTTTCTATCTTGAGCATATATATAGAGAACTCTGTAATGAATATTCATACAGTCATGAAGAATCAAAAAATTGATAATCATTGTTGTTTTACATTAACATTTTTTCTAACATCAAAAATACCAAATATTACCTAAATAAATAACCCATAACTATTTCGAATCCAAGATTTCATTTCTAGCTTGTGACATCACGTCAAGAGCATTTTTCTCAATAAGATTTTTGGCTAAATCTTTACCAAGCAGCTCTGCACCGAGAAGACTTATGCTGCTTACTTTGCCAGGAGTAACACTACAGTAAAGGCGGGGTTCTTGATACGGACATTTCCTATATATCAGAGAAAAAAGAACACAAATAAAGTATAGAATAAGTTTAAAAAAAAAAACTGCTTACAAATATTCATTGATGACATGAGAGTCAATATATGCAAATTACTAAAATTTAAAAGTTACATTTAACTACTACATCTAACTTACCGTGGAGGCTCACCATCATCGTCAGGTAAGTACAATTTACTTTTAGAAGTATTTGTAACTAAGGTTTGACCATCTAGAGACCATACAGCACCGGTAATTGTTAACTCATTGTCTTTTAAGAATGAAGATACCGCGACTGGTGCGGAACATCCGCCGCCTAGAGTTTTTAAAAAAGAACGTTCGCATACACATCTCAATGTGGTTTCTACATCGAATAATGGTTCTAAAAGGGAACGTGTATCCCAATCTGATTCTCGGCATTCAACACCTAATGCACCTTGACCAATAGCATAGAGAGCTTCTTCAGGTTCTAGAAGCTAGAAAAATACATGCATATTAAATATAAATAAATTTTTTTATAGAAATAATATAGAGAAATCTGTCTGAGCAAGATTCATACTTGACTTATTCTGTCTTCCCAGTTCATTCTTTTTAAACCAGCGGCAGCTAATATTATTGCAGCATACGAACCGTTTTCTTCATCTAATTTTTTCAATCTAGTATTCAAGTTTCCACGAATATTTTCTACCTTCAAATGAGGCATATTCCGAGATAGTTGCGCAGATCTACGTAAAGAACTAGTACCTATGACGCTACCTTTTGGCAATGAAGATAATATTTCACCTTTGAATTTTTTCGACATAACTACTGCATCACGTGGATCTTCGCGTCTATAAAAGTAAAAAAAAAATTATTCATTTATATTAATATTATAAATACAAATATTAATATATTTTTTTTATTTTCTATTTACAATTTTTTTTCAATGATTTTTATAATTCAATGATTCTGTATATGTCAAGAGAATGTCTGTTTTATAAAAATCTAAAATTATTTTTTTATACTTAAATTTATATGTTTAATGCTCCATAATTATCATATATTTTAATAGAATATATGAAAATTAATTAAAATAAAAAATTTTTATGCAAATCTTTATCTTATCAGAGTTACAATAATTTCCAAGTTAAAAACAAATTTAATCATTGATATCATATCAGATCATATAAAGTTTGTACTGATCTGGAATATCAATAAGGGATCTTTCATATAAAAACAAGATGTTTCTTTCATGAGAATGATAATATGCTTACACATTTGAATGTAAAATGTATATTAATATCTTGGAGCAATATATATATATTATAATATATAATATATAAGCAAAATAGCAAAGTCATCTCTTGCTAATAAACATCAAAATAATATAGAATCTACATAAAATATAATATCGAAATAATAAAAATAATTTAAAATAATAATACAAAAGGAGATAACAAGTTTAAGTTTAAAATTATGTTAGAGACAACATACTTTAATATTGCACCTAGAGCCATTCCTGTTGGCAGTGTTGTTGGTAAGTCTTTCAATGAATGCACCACAAAATCAACACGACCATTTTCCAAAGCTATTTCCAGTTCTTCCGTAAATAGTGACTTTTCACCAATTTTTGGTAAAGATTTATCCAAAATCTTATCCCCCTTGGTATTCATTGTTACTGTATTTAATTATAAAATTCGTAAGTATAAAATTTCTAATTTACAAAATATAACTTAAGATACATAAACAGAAATATTTTCGCGCCGATAAATAAAGATAATCATAAAATATTTTATTATATGCAAGTCATGGAATACAAGAAGCAACGAATTAGAAAGACCAGTATTTTAAATATGTTATATAATAATCTCAAAAAAAGGAAATGTGAAATAAACATTATCACTTATATAATGTTGAAATTATTTGAGAGAGAATATAATAAAGTTTAGTAAGAACATAAATAATTTTAATAAATTAATAATTTTAATAAATTTTAATAAGTTTTTAACATAATAAATTAATTAACGATATGTCTAATAATTAATATAATAAAGACGATATGTTATTGCATTCTTATGCATATTTTTCTTACCTATTTCGAATTCTTTCTTTGGATATATTTCGTTTAGGCATTGTATCACGTGCTTAGTTTGTATCAAGGCCAACTAAAGAATCAAAAACTTGCATTATTCATGTACGAAGAAACATTTTGGAGTGATACTGTGTCGCGACATAAATTAAACATTTTTTCCATATACATAATTTTATAGCTAACTGAAAAATAACGTCTAAAAAAAAAGAAACATATTCTTCAATAAGCGATTATCAATACCTCTTCAGTATACAATCAAACATCTGATTATCGTGAATTGTTTTTATAAAGATTAAAAAATTGCTGAGTAATTGTACGTAAAATGGTACACGTAACAGCAATACACGCAATGATTATGTAAAAATAATCTTTCGTAGCAATACAAAATGATCTATATTTAAGAAATGAAAAGAAATTATACGTTATCCTTAATCTAATTGCATAATCGTCTTGTTATATTCTGAACCGGAATAAATACATGTTAAAGTCGGCGTTTTTGCAAAAGAGAAAATTTGAAGGACGATCGAATATTAACAATTTTGATAAAGAATATAAGACCTATAAAAAAAATTTATTCACAATTCGTTCCAGGGATTCGTAAAGTTCTCGATAAAGTGAAAGCTGTTTGCAGACTCACCTCACTTTTACGAGATCCAACTCGGATTACGTCACGTTTCTCCGCGCCGTTCATCGCCACGTTTGGAACACCCGGTACAGCTTGACACAAATATTAGCGAGTGCAGAGAGACGGGGCCTCGAATTTTGGAATGTATCAAATACGAAGCGTGAGCAAGAGACGATGGGGACATGAATTGGGTCGAAGAACATAGACACTTTCACTGCGACCACAGAAACCGTGCTTAACCTTAATGACTTTGCATACAATCGCCGTCGTCCCGAGGGAGATGCATAGGAACACGTTATGTAGATCTATGTTACGTACCGGGTTACGTTATTCACAGTCACTGACACTGCAGCAGAATGTGAAATTGATGATTGAGAAATTTGGAAAAACAATGGATGATATACTACATCCCCATCGTGATGAACGCGCAACGCGACTAATGATGAGATGAAAATTAAAGTGGAGTAAAATAGTAGCATAGAATATAAAGATAAAATAGTTTTGCATGCGAATCAGTTGTTGGCATATGCGCGATAAGATGGTGAACCTGCGACGTATTTGAAATTGCCCGCGTCACCAAATGATTAATTCAAAATAGGATCTTTTAATTGGTCAGTCATTGTTAGTCACCCTAGACAACGGTCAACATGAGTGGCTATCATTTACAACGTGATCAACGGAATGGTGACCATTTGACCAATCGAATATTTTTTAACACCTGTGGCATTAATGGAAGAAACCCATATACAGTCCTAACCTGATGAGTGAAATTTTTGAATGCGACAAATAAATCGTGTGATAATACGTTCGGCAATATGAGTGAAATTAAAAATTTCTCGGATTTAAAACTGAATTCTTGGCTCCTTACACAATGCGATACGATGGGTAAATAATTTTTTTATAAACAATTTACGAAGAGAGAATTGTTTTTTCTGTTGCAAAGTAAAAATATTTGTAGTACTTTGAGATGCTCAACAATTGCCAATTTTAGGACATAATTATAGCTATATATTATATTATTTGTTTTAGGTTTAAAAAATCCCACTCCCATTCAGCAGAATTGCATTCCCCGAATATTAGCAGGTGAGGATTGTATAGGTTGTGCAAAGACAGGTAGCGGTAAGACTCTTGCGTTTGCTCTGCCTATTTTACAAAAATTGTGCGAAGATCCGTATGGTATATTTGCTCTTGTGTTAACGCCAACAAGAGAACTAGCTTTTCAAGTAAGATAAACATTTTATTTTCTTCTTCAATTGCTCTTTAGATGAATTATCTTATAGTTAATAGGATATATTTATATGAGATATACTTGTAACTAAATAAATTGTATTATATATCCAATATATATAGTATTTATTTTAGATTGCTGATCAATTTGCTGCCATTGGCAAGGCTATCAATTTGAAGAAATGCGTAATTGTTGGTGGCATGGATATGATGGTGCAAGGATTGGAATTGTCCAAACGGCCACACATAGTTGTAGCTACTCCAGGCAGACTAGTAGATCACTTAGATAGCTGCAATACGTTTTCCTTGCAGAAAATTAAATTTCTTGTATTGGATGAAGCTGATAGATTGCTAGGTGGTCATTTTGATGAACAACTTAAGAAAATATTTGCCGCAGTGCCCAAACAAAAACAAGTATTATTATTTAGTGCTACAATAACAGATGCTCTTGATAAAGTGAAACAAATAGCCTCTAGTAAAGTATGATCACTTAATAATATAACTATAATTACTATATTATACAGAAAAAATAGAAGAAATGCTTTTATTCTAGGTTTTTATGTGGGAAGAAGAGGATGATGCTGGTATCGCCACTGTAAGGGAATTAGATCAACGTTATGTACTATGTCCTAAGGATGTACTTGATTCATTCCTAGTAGAAGTAATTAGGACATTTCGTGCTACAAACAAGAATGGGTCTATTATGATATTCACAGATACTTGCAAGTACGACAATTCTTTCCTTTATATTTAGAGAAGATATTCAAATATTAATTTGCAAATTTAAACTTAGTTATATATATATATATATATATATATATATATATATATATATATATATATATATAAAACTTCCATATTTAGGCACTGTCAATTATTATCAATGACGCTGAATGATGTTGGATTTATAAACGTGGCTCTTCACGCGATGATAAAGCAGAAGGAACGTTTAGCAGCACTAAATAAATTCAAGTCAAATCATGTACAGATTTTAATTGCCACCGATGTTGCAGCGAGAGGTTTAGATATCCCAACGGTAGAATTAGTCGTTAATCATATTATACCGAATATACCGAAGGAATACATTCATAGAGTTGGTAGAACAGCTCGCGCAGGTAGAGGCGGTATGGCGATTAGCTTGATAACTCCAAACGATATCAAATTATTACACATGATTGAAGACACTATAGGCACTAAATTAACGGAATACAAGGTAGATGGTGAGTACATGTTCTATTTCACGTTTTTTCTTAATAAAAATATTTAAAATTTACAATAATCTGATCACTCTTTTAATCAATCTTAGATAAGGAAATTGTTACAATCTTAACGCAAATATCAGTGGCGAAACGAGAAGCCGAGATTAGGCTGGATGAGACTGACTTTTATGAAAAGAAAATGATCAATAAGCGAAAAAAATTAATCTTAGAAGGTAAAGATCCGGATGAGATAGAAGAGTTTTTAGAAGAGCAAAAGAAAAAGAAACATAAAAAACCAGAAAAGAAAAAAAAATTAGAACAAACCATTTCTACATGAAATAAAATTAATGTATATAATATATAATGTATATAATGTGAAATTGAAAATAAAATATATATATTACACAATTAAGCCTACTTATATAAAGTATGATAAACATATTTAGATTATATTGTTTTCTTTAATATATCTAATATATATTTTCTTTACTGTATCACATTTTATTCACAAAGAAAGATAAAAAGTAAAATCATAATATCACTTGTTGTATATAAATTATGCATTCAAAATATTCTCTATTTAAATAATTATAAGTAATAGCGCACATTTCATTATATGCATGATTCTTCAAGAGAGGCAGTGGAACTTGTAAAAATATGATCAAAATAAATTTTTTAAAACATTTTTAAAGATCTCTCTCTTTTTGCACCAAAAACCTTTCAATTATTTAGGTTATGTAATTCCATATAAAAATCTTATAAAATATATAAAATTATTTACTATATATGTTATGCGTATGCATGTGTATGGGTGACAAATATTAGATATTACAATGTCTGATGTGTAATGTGTCACTAAGAAGCTAACTCTATATAAAAAACATAATTGAATCATATCAAAAGTGCTTTTAAAATAATTAAAGACGCGATCTAATTTTTTCTTCATTTTGTATCAAGTTTAGTTTTTGTAAAAAGGCATAGAGTTCGGCAACGTATTCCTTTGGATATTTGTAGAAGTGAGCAACATGTGGCGACTCTTCGAATATCTTCACATAAGTCTGAAAGATAAATGTATATATTTCTCTTGTAATTCTTTCATGAGCCAGCAAACATACATCTTACCTTAATTCCTGAAGATTCCCAAGTATCGCGTAAACTTAAATTGCTAGGTACAGTTCCAACAGGATCGGTTCTACTTACAAATATTAACGCTGGTACATATATAGGAGCGATATGAAATATTTGACTGGATCGAATATAATATTGCGTTGCTTGCTGATGGAATGTCTTCATATGATATCTGAAGGATATTATTTTGTATTGATTAAAACGAGTTATTTCTTGTTTCATTCTTTCTCGCTCTTTTTCTCTGTTACTTACTCTAAATATTTCCGCAGCATAGATTGCAGCATCATATTTTTCGGAAATACCGCGCGAGGAAAGCCTATCGGAATTTGACTGACATCAGCTATACTATCCCATACTTGTCCAACAATCCTATCTGTAATACCACTATACTTCTCCTTATTATTTTCCATCAAATCCAAAGCTTCTCCCCACATGTAACCACCTACTGAAAATCCATGTAACAGAATTTGTTGGTAATTTTCATTTTGTTTTAAGAAAGTTAACAAATCTGCTGCAACTAGCTGAAAATAAATTTTGAAAATTTTATGATAAATAAATTAAAAACACAGTTCTATCATATATACTTACTCTGGAGCCTTTTGTGGGCCACATCAGTTGCCAAGGTGTAAGAGATACCACTGCCACATCAAAACCTTGTTCCATGTACAAATTTACATATTTCATAACATGCTGTCGCTTTGATAACAACCAAGTAAGAATAACTAACAATGGACGATTGTTTGTCACATTTATGTTCTGCATAACATTTTTAGATAATGCAACATGATTATCTTGTGTTAGGACTTCAATATTCTTTGAGACATGATGGGAGGACAACATACATGTTAATTGTCCAATACCCTAAAAGAGATGTTAAGTGTCTTGACATCTGTTTACAAAACTAAGAAATAGCAATAATATACATAAACAATGTTATTTATCACAATTGCAGATAAAAAATACACTACCAAATACTGATTACACTTCAATAGCTGTGACTGTGTGTGCATATTAATTTGTCTTCCTGCAAAAACAACACGCAAAGCACTGAAAATCATTGTGATGAGAAACTCTCCGTCTTTCTTTCTGTCTGTTTGCCGTCCGTTTATCTGTACACCTAAATAACAGTACAATAAAACTAGTTAATTATTTTGAGGAGCATGGAAATATCGCGTATCCATAATTAATCATTTATTAATAATCAATATATTTATCACTTACTCAATGATTCTGTCTGATCAATCCTGAAAGATGAAAGCCACTGTAAAAATTTATTATGACCACGTATACACTTTAGTGAATGTGCATTATGTTCAACTCAGGATTGGTTTGCCTGTTAGTTCTTATATAATAAATCATCCCCTCTTGTGTATCTCTCTCTTCGAGCACTATGAAAAGATCAAATTCCATTCAATCAGCTGATCCACATTGTATCTCCAAATATAATACTTTAGATTATTGAAACAAAGCAATAATCAAAATATTATTTTATTATTATTAAAATTACACACACAGATTAATATTGCTACTAGCAGACCGATATAAAGTAATCGATAGATAAATTCTATAGTTATCAGGAAAATTAAAATATTACGAGTTCCAGTATCAATTGCCGACAGTACATGAGCACATCGCTCAATACTTATATATATATATATATATATATATTGCGATAAAATAAAATTTGAATATGTTCGCCAAGACAAAGTTTTAAAAAGTGCGAGATCACAATAATAAATCATAACAAATATGTATTGCATACATTCACGAATACTGAATCTTCTCATTTTTTTTAGACAATAATTGAATTTTCCATCTGCGCTCACGATTGCGCTATTAATAAAATGAATGAAAGCATGAAACAATGATATATTGCTATAATTAAGGAAAGAATAAAAAGAAACACGAGTTATGAATTTTAGAAAGATATAAAAAATGTACAGCAAAAAGAGCAACAGACATGGATGAAAGGATTCCATTCCTTTTCTGAAACAATAATATACGAATGATTCAGTTTCCTTCGATTGAAGGAAAAAAAAAACTCATCGCGTCGCGCAACCGCGAGTATATATTATGGTAGGTCTTATGAATAATTTTTATTATTTGCAAATTTACAGTTTTTTTACGGTCCGTTAATTTTAGCAATTGTGTAAATTATACGTATCAAGAGGAAACGCATTATGTAATGGCACAAAATTAAGTCATACTTACTCCGGATGTAACTTCGATTGATACTTTGCAATTTGCCAACCAGTCGATCAAGGCAGGCAGCTTTTGTCTGACCGTTCTTGTTGCTATCTCCTGTCCCCTCTAATCGCGTGTCTGCATTAATAAATGCGTGAATGCAGTCTGCCTTTTGCACTTGCGCCTGTACTTTCCCTCATGCGTATGCCGCGCATGGCCTTTATAGTCTTGCATTGAAAATATATTAACGCTGTGATTTCTTAATAAATGTTATGCTTGAATCGTTAAAATCACCGCTTTTTTTTTTACAGACACGTCGCAACGTTTTTATATACAGGTAAAAAAATTGCACAACGGCATTCTACCCATATATTTAAAGTTTAAAGCAACCAAACGCGAGACACGCATTTTGTTATCTCTGTATAAAACTGCAAGGTTCCGCATTACCACATATTATAATTGACTTTTTCTCAAGGCGTTTTAAAGACATCGCTATTTTAAAGAGCATATGTTATTCATGTTTTAAAACATCGCTATATCAAAGAGTACACATAAATAAAAAATAATATAATTATTAAGTATTATATACAAGAGAATTATAAGTTATATTATGTAAGAATATATTAATATATATTATACAAAATATTTCTCATTTTGCTAATCTTTAGTTTTTCATTGAATATTATATTTTTTTTTTATATTTCTTTTTGAATTTAAATGAAAATTGAAAATAGAATACATGATGATCTCAGAAAAGAAATATAAAATACTTCATATAGAAAGTTATTACTCATACCTTTTAAAATTATTACTCATACCTTTATACTTTATATATAAAGTATTTTTTATATAGATAATATTACTAAAAATCATAAATTTTCCATAAAGTCTTGACATAAAACTCAATTGATAAACTCGCATGCCAAGAAACATTTCAATGAGAAAGATAATTTTTATTAGTTGTCGCATTAAAGTAAATGACACAAATACTTTTGGATAGTAAATGCAAGACAAATATCGAGCTTAAAGAAAATTGGCTTTATTTATTTATACGTTCACGCTGTTTCCGTAAAATTTAAAAAAGTTAAGATTAATTATCAAAAAATATTATTTAAATCATAGGAAGATAAAATTATAAATTAATCTGTACACGCTAGAAAAAAAAAAAAAAAAAAGAAAAAAAGGAATTACTAAATCTTTAAAGATATTCGAAATAATCGTAGAACATATTGCATCTCAATGTAAGAAAACGATACATGATAATAAATAATACAATAAAGATGGCTTCAATTCCCTATACTGTCTGCGGCAGTTTAAAGGATTCCACATCAAATTATGAATCGATTTCATGCCAGGAGAAGCTATACACGAGAAAAATGAGTGTTTTTTTTATTCATACACTAACTTATATAACCCCCTTTAATATGTATGTAGCTAAATTGTGCTAATTTTCTATTGTATTATAATTTTATAATAATTAACTTCACGAATAATAATAAAAGAAAATAAAATTGTGTTAACATGAGGTATATATACTCGCCATTTGTGTGATAGCCACATGAAGGATTTATTACAGACTTTATATGTTATTTAAATATTAAATGATATTTATATTTCTATATGTGTAAATTATACGCTTGGACACGACATCGACATAGATTTTTGTGTTGGAACATTATTACGTTAGTGACAAAATACCGAATAGCGTAAGTAGCATGTAAAGGTAGTAATCGGTATATAATGACTATTCTCTAAGTTTATCCTTACGAAAGAAGTGCTAGAAACACATTTGGTCTAAACAAAGGCTTTTGACTCTTCATCTTACATTCTCTTTGCTAGATATATATCTGTTCTGCAATCTAGTACAGATTCTGACTTATGCAAAAACGCAAGAGAGCCATTATCCTTACGTATACGAAGATATAATGTCATAATTTTATCGTACCGTCGCGGGAATGCCAGATATTTTGTAGTAATAACATATTTACAATTCATAGAGACACACCTTTGCATATGTGCACAAATTGATTTAAGACTTTTGCCGCGAACAATGGTTTTGTAAACATATTGAATGCAAAACGAACAGGCAACAATATTAAATCAACGATACAATATACGAAGAGCGATTTTATATGGATCGTGTCGCATTCGATTTTTTTTTGCGCACAATACACATATAATGATGTAATAAATTAGTCTCTAGTCATGGTCGATCTGGATGCATCATCCGCAGCAAACAGTACCCTCTTTATATTAGTAATAAATTATTTAAGTGTACATCGTATATAAAACACACATATGTATGTCTGTATAAATAAGTTTCTACATAGTTTTTTTCCAAATATGTATATAACGTAAGGAATTCAATTGTATAATTCAATCGTCTACGGAAAAGTCACAAAGACTAGTAGAAGATATATCTCAAAGGTTTAAAAAAATTTTATGAAAATTCATATCCTTACATATTTGTCAGGGATGGATATGCAAAATTGAAATGTGAAACATATGCGAAATATATGTAATACATTGTGCGTAATGACATTAAAATGACTTGAAAAATATAAATGCGATAGAATATAATAATGTTTCGAATGATACGCGCGTGAACACAAATAGACAAGTTCTTTTTTCTGTATAAATACGTATATATATTATAATATATTTTATATTTTCTATTATTTTTTTTCTGATTTTTTTCTCTAAATATCGCGTTACAATAGACTGCCGACTTTATTACAGCATGCTCAATATGGCCCCTCGCGTAAAAGAGTGTAAGAGATATTTTTTTCTCCTCGCTATAATTCTAACACTCGATTAAATTCGATTCAACGATCGTTTTTCTTTTTTTTTCATGCCAAATTATGTGACTGATATATGAAAAAATATATCGAGCCACCTTTCATCCAGAACAATAATTATAAAATTACAGATTTCCGCATGTGTATACAGACATTCAATATCTATAAGTCACCTTTTGTTCTAGACTTCATCAATATCAGTAAATTTCGTTGATCTTATAGACCACAAAATCCTTTTTGTTTTCTTTATTTTTTCCGATTTAAAATCGAAGCAAATCATTCATTCAGAAGCTTGCAGGCAACACTTTTTGGTTGGTTTTAAAGGGCAGAAATGGACGCTTTCGCTATCCTTTGTACGATTGTTGCGCGATGACATGAATATATTCTGTTTTGCTTTTCAATAAAAACAATAAAATACTCTTCATATCGTAGAATTTTGCAGATGTTAAAATTATATTTACAATATTTTATGTTGCACGTTAATTAGTTAGGGATAAAAAATAAAACTAATAACGTTAAAGTACATGTGTTTTTTGCGTTTGATTTAAATTAATGGTAAATATTCTAATTACAGAAAGAGAAAGAGAGAGCTATATGTATATATAAGTAAACAATCTGTGTATATTTATTATTTATATTTTCGCCTTTACAATATGTTGTGCTACACTATATCGTGTGTTTTACATTATACTTCGTTGTACATATCTCTATTTTTAAGTGACAGAACATCTGCAGATTTCTACGATATAAAAATTACAATAAAATTATAATTATGTACAAATGTCATTAAGTATATCATAATTGGTATAAATATATATGCTTATATCAGCATACATATGCATGCATATACATATGCGAAAAATTATACCATATATGTATGGTGTATGTATGTTTCTTGCTCATAGTGTGAATTTGTGCAATACATATATTTCTAAATTCAATCATAATGTGTAAATTTATGTATAAATTATGTATGCATAAACATTAATAAATTGAGCATTTTATGGATACATGTGTGTGTGTGTGTATATTTTTTTATAGATATACGCGGTATATTAGCTTGAAATGATTGAATAACATATTGAAAAATTGAAATTCTCACAATTTAATATAAACTCTATAAAAGATAATTGCGAAAATAATACAATTTTATAATCGTAATTAGTAAAATATATTTTTCAACAACGCATGTATAAAGATTTATAAAAACCAATCGTGTAAAATTGTTTAATAATAATAGTAAATAGAACATATAACATAACTCATCTAAATACTGATCACTAATCAGATAATGGAAGCACTAATTTATTTCGTATTTATCTCGAATTAGAAGTTTAGATAACTAAACTTCTCGTCATGCCATGGATATTTGTGTATAATTTTATAAATTATAGAAAACAAATGTGTATGTGTAAGTTATAAAACGGTGTATATATATGAAGTATATAACTACACCAACATTACGCATGTCAAGGCCATTCTCTAAATACTTTGGCTAAATTATCTATAACAACCCAACCTGCCTATTAAATGGAACATTTTTCTTTGCGTGGCATATTGCAATGAATACACCTGCTGAGAAAAAACATTTTCTTCATTCCAACAATTTCCAAATATAATCCAGTCTTAAACAATGTTAATAATAAAATTATCGTTTATTCTCCGCTAAATGCTTGTTTGCAGAAAAGAGAGCTTTTGCATCTTCCTTTTTTTTTTATTATAAAACTAACGTAAACGCGAGTCATCAAACACAGTATAAAATGTGCAATATAATAGATAATGAACAAATAAATAAAAAAAAACATAAATAAAAAAGGTTTATAATAAAACTTATAATCTTTAAATAAAAAAATCTTTTGACAACTTTGCTATAAAAAATAATATATATGTGATGAAAATAATATATATCTGATTTTCTCTCTTTTCAGGCATAAAAAATTGTTCTGTCTAATAAACCGATTCACAATCGTAGATTAATGAAATAAAACTTAAAATAAAAAGGTATTGATCAACAATATCAAATCTACAATCTTTTAAATATCGCAAGACACACAGGCCAATAGAAGCCGACAATTATTATTAGATGTTTATAAAAACGAGCCTTTACTATTCCTTTTTCATTTACTCAAAAATTTTTTTTTCAATGTTGTGTATGGCTTTTTACTCGTCCAACGAGAGAACTGCGCATAGGCGGGCAAAGTGGAGAGAGCATGGCGAGATACTCAATACCGTATATGTAAATGCGGCACGCTCGGGCGAGTCCAGGACTATTATCTCAGTTTACAAGACATATAAAAGAGAACTAAATACGCAATCAAACAAAGTTAATATCAAATATATATTAATATCACATTGTGCAACATTATTTTGAGGATAAATAATTGTAACGGTCGATCAGCACGGCCAGGAAGCCCCGTCACGCGTTGCTAGCACTGGTAAGCTGTACATGCAATACGGCGATGTGGCGAAGGCTTTCTAGGCTCGAAAACCTGCCTGAAACGCATAAGTTTTCATCCGATCCGATGATAATTCTCTCGCTGGACGGTGTATACGTATGTATACGTATTATACATGCATATTACACAACTCATATATAATCTTCCTTATGCGTTATGAACATATTAAAGAGACACCAAATAGGTTTCTTAAAAATCAATAACTTTCAAAAACAGGAAACTAATATCTTTTACTTTACCTTCGCAAATGGCAGTAACGTCGCGCGTAATAATAAACTCATCATTTCATTACACCAGCCTACATTACCCAATGGCAGTATAAGTTTTCCGGGTAGTTTTAACACGTATATATTACGCGTTCATACTACCCTTTGTCTCATTTCATTGCATATTTATATATAGAATATGCATATAATTACTTTGCACTAAAATTTCCTAGTACATTCACCATATTAATACGTTCTTTAATTTGACGTATATCAATCACTTACTATATGCGGCATACATTCATAATTCGTCAAGTTCGTGGCGTATAAAGAGTTTTGTTGCCGATTTTCTCGCCATTGAACGTACATAATAATTCCAGCGTATATTACATTGCACAGATCAAAATACATGTATACGCATGCACATAATTGATTGAAAACCAAAGATAATTTCTGTCCAAGGAAATCAGCAACAAATATATACAATACGCACGCTATACACGCGAGTTTTGTGTTAAGATGCGATTCTTATCCTATATTTAAATATAATATAATACGATACTTACACTAAAGGCCGAGTTTATATACAAGTTTCTAACACTAAACGACTTTGCGTTGGGTCTCAGAAAGCTTCCACAAAACTTGCCGGAAATAGTCCTGTACGACCAGTGCGTTGCTGTGTACCTTTGTACCATCCGTCATCACGCTTTTTATGTACATATATTATGTCTCCCACGCGGAGTTCTAGTTCAAATTCGCTATTTGGTGGATACGGTACAATACAACGGAATCTGTATACCCGATCGCTGGAATTAAATACAGTTAATTATCATTAAGTATCACAATTCATTATTAAATAAATAATATTAATTAAACGTAAAATTAATAAATTTTAACAAAACTGATAATATTAAAATTTACAACTGAAACCGTAATAAGTTTCTATAATCGACGCTAAATTTGAGAAATAAAGTTATTTTTACCGATCGCGCGATGACTGTTGCTTTGTTTGTTTTCCCATGCCAGCATCTAAAGAGTTACTCTTACGATGATGATTTCCGACAGTGGGACAAACCATTGCACCAGATTCACCAGATCTAGGTAAGAATAAAGAACTAATGTAAAAAAATAATTGTAACATTATTTACAAAACTATGCAATAATTTTTTAAATTATTTTTTATATAATATATATAATATGCATGAAATATTAACATTATACAATAAACAAGTTCAAGACATCATACACAGGCACATATATAAGTAAATAAAATATATTCAAAATTATGCTACTTTATACAGAAATAATTATTAATAATCAAATATAATAAATAATAGATATTCAATATATTATCACAATAAATTTTCCCAACATGCAAAATATATCTATATATATAATCAATGTTTCTTAAATTGTACTTTGTTATTTATATATTTTTATAAAAAATAAATTTTATCTTGCAAGAATGCTTAAAATCTATGATATATAAATATATTCTTTATATATATTATTAATTATCACAATGTAAAATAATCTATGCAAAAGTAATCTCTCTCTCTCTCTCTCTAAAGTTTTCTAGGCTTACCTGAAAATGAAATGTAGTTCTACCACACAATCAATTGCAAATGCTAATGTAAAAAATATAAGTCAGATAGGATTATACAAAATTCTCAAATGCACATGAACTTACACATAAAGCGTGTTTTTGCTATAAAAATTAAGGATTTATTGCTTAAAATAAAAAAATTTTAAGTTTATACAAAACAGAAAGCTTATCATTTGTTGAAAATAACTGTCATCTTGTACAATAGTTTCCATAAAAATATTTATCAAATATTTATTAAAAAATGTAGACACAATATACTGCTTTGTAATTCTCATAAATATTTTCTAAATCTCATAATATCTCTATAATATTTCATATTATATATCTCATAAAATATATTTTTTGTTATATATTTTATAATTCATTAAAATTTATCTGCTACTTAATTCGCATCAACAAACGACTAACCTCTGAATTACTGATACTGGTAAGGAGGGTCTCTCTTTGTATTTCAGTCTCTGTGAAGATGTGACGTGCCCTTGCACAGAGCCTGGACATAAGCGGTGTTGGCTGTTTGATGTATTTAATTCCTGTGTAGGTATCACCTGTAGCAACTGACTTGGACAAGATCCTGATCTGCGATTGTCGCCCCATCCCCCAATACAATTTATTAGAGAAACATTTCAGCGTGCAATTTATGTCATGCTGCGCAAAGCATGATGTTAAAATAAACGTTTACATTATTTGGTTGCTCGCCACTTTCTACATGTGCGCATAGATATGGCGATGCCGATCATGCAACAATCTCAGCAACAAAAAAGTAGCGCTTTTAGTAAACATCAAAATACTTTGACAAACATTCATTATATGCGCATGTCAAAATTGTGCGATAATGTAAGAACATTATTCTCATAATATACATATACATAATACGTATACATGCGGAAATTAGGATAAAATACACATCAAATTAAATCGATTAAGAGAACGTGCAAATTAAATATTAACTTTTGTTGTTTTCGATTTTCAGATTATAATATAAATTATGCACATACGTACATGTATCAGTGAAAACGTGATAATAAAATTACTCACCGAACGTGAATCGGATTGACGGAATTACCGTCGTCGAATACAGGATTATCCATGGAATATGTTGCTGGTGGAGGTGATTTGGATTTTTTAATATTGGTCAAACGTCGCATCAAGGAAACACATTTATCCTTTTTTTCTTTTGGCTATAATCAGCGATTGTAAACATATATGAGCAATATTGTGTGATATTGTCAGAATGATAAACATATGAATAAGTTTATAAAAATAAAATACCTTTTCCGAGGTTCTGTACGCAGCTGCAGCTGCGTTCGGAGCAATAGCTGCTACTCGCAGAGTATTGTTCGGGCTTCTATTCATATCACTCGCGGAAGAAGAAGGAGCGGAAATAGTAGCGCTGCTGCAGCCATTAGCGGTATTGAGACCCACAGGCGGTTGTAATGATGAAGACACCGCGATTTGTTTACCAGGCGAAGCTGGAAAGATACGATATTATTATATGTTGAAAAGAATGTTTATTCACGACACAATATATACTCGAAACACATACGGATATTTGAAGTCATCACTACGCTATGACTACGTCCGAGCGGATTGGCGATCACGTTTTGGTCACTGTGTCGTGGTGGACTAGTTTCCTGATTTAGTCCCTGACTCGGCTGACCAGCATTGCCGTGCCAGGACGAAGATACAGTCGTCGAAGAAGGACTGATAGCGCGCGGCGGTAATTCAGGTGGCGGCAGTGCGCGTGGATTATATGAAGGTTGCGGCGCGGGACCTTTGTTCTTCGTGTATGTCACGGCCAAGCGTGACTCGGCATTCGATCCTGCATTTGATAATGGCGAAACTTGATGTTGGCTAGGTGAATTTGGCGATCCGCGACACAGTCCGCGTTGACATCTGTAATCAGATCGAGGGCTTGACATACGACCGACGTAGACACATTTGCGATACAGAAATTGGGAAAGAAATAAACGTACTTAGCAGGTGCAACATAATTTCCAGGAAAGACTCCACATTTCTGGGTGCGATTGGACGTTCCTTTGAACCATCCGTCTTGACAACGTTCCGTCACCATATAAATGCCGCCCTTCCGCAACTCGAGCTCATCCGCTTTCTGAGGCTTGTATGGATATAGTGCTATGTACGCCGCTGGTAAATGCGTTGCGCCAGATACACTGGAAGTCTGATTAACGGGTACACTCTGCTGGGCAAGAACAAGATCGCTGCTATCGCTTCGTCTATGACGAAGATTGTGATCTGTTGTACAACTGTTGACCTAGAATAGAAACAAATTAATTTAATATAAAACTCTTACCAAAAAAAAGAAAAAGAAAAAGAAAAAGAAAGAAAAGGGGATACAAGATTATACTTTGATCAAGATAATTGAACTCATATATATAATTATTCATAGAGAATTGTCGGAAAATGTGTTTTCTTACTTGTAAAGGGGAAAACGATTCATTGCCTCCACTGTTATTGGCGTTATTAAGGGCACTGTCTACTGGAGGACTAAGTATCTCAGCGCTATGTCTATGATGGGGATGAGCATGATGACCTGTATTGACGGCAGTGAAACTATGACGTTTAACGTTATGTCTATTCCCAACTGCAGGTGGTGATGTCGCGGGACTACCAGGACTGCTTGGAGCAGTACTGGAACTGCTGGACGTCGTCGAGCTATTGGGTGTGTTTGGAGTAGTAGTTGTAGAGCTGCCGCCAGACGAGACATTTGAGACAGAATCGGATACTGGTAACGCGGCATTCTGTACAATGTAAAAATACATTGAGATGTATCTCACATAATTAATTCAAAAGATTACAACATTTTAACTCACTTGTACCAATTGTGATCGAGATTGGCTAGTTGTTTGCACATTACGCGTATGATCGGTTGGTATTAACGGCGTGGTTTCTTCGTTCGTTGGAGTTGGTGGAGCTAATCTCGACGGTCCTGGCTGTACACTGATTAAACGACTATTTAAATATACATTCACTCAAAATAAGCACATGTGCATATATATAAATTAATCATTCTACTTACTTAGTAGAAAGTTTCATCAGAGCTCTAGCGACGCTATTCAGCTCTACAAAAGCTAATGGAAAGATGCCAATCCTATCCAAGAGTTTACCTTCTGCCCAATTTTCATCTACTCTTCTGATAACACTGATGACTTCTCCCTGAAAATATATTTACATATATTTTCTATACATATATATATATATATATATATATATATATATATATATATATATGTAATAACAGCAGTCAAACTGCAAGATATTTAACAAACATAATGTGAAAATACCTTGTTAAAGGTTAGACAACCATCCTCATCATCATTCGTCATTCTAAAATCGTATAGTGCTTTACATTGAGGTACATGTGGCGTTAAAGGTGTCATCACCTGCAAGTCATGATAGAATAAATCACAATAAATTAAAGCTAAGCAAACATAGAAAATAAAAGAATATTTTGCGATTTTTACCTGAACATAAGAGAGTGGAAAGACACCATGATTATTGCCGCATTCCCCAAAGTACCAATTCTTGTCAATTTTCTTTCGAAGAATGACTATATCACCCTTCTTAAAACTCAAATCACTAAAAGAATAAATAACACCAGAATAGTAGTATATATTACAATCGCATATATTAAAATAAATTACAGGTATGTAACGATGAAACATAGAACATACCCTGCCTCCTTGGAAACGTAATCGTAAATCGCTCTTCCATAAGCCTGATTGTGCAAGTGTACTTGCTTAGCGGCGGCATTAGAATGTCGTATCACCGGTTCGGAAGCGATGGCGATGGCGGGGGTGAGACTAGCGGTCACTATCGGCGCCGGGGCGACCTGGTGGCCGCCGAACAACCGTTGCGGCACGGCGGTGCCGCCGGAAGACCTCGACAACGCGGACTTGGCTTGATTCTTCGGCGCGGCGTTGCGCATCCCCTCGAGGATGCGCATCAACAACACGTTTGGCGGCAGGTCGTCCACCTTGGCGTCCACGAGCACTCGGCATTCCGGGCAGCGTAACTCGCGATGAGTGCTCACAATCTCCTCCAGGCACTTTTTGCAAAACGTGTGCTGGCACGGCAATACCTTGCTGGATGTGTCAAGTCGCTCCAAGCATACCGAACACTCCAACAAGTCGTTCAGCACACCCTCGTCCATCGTGACTATGGATTTCACCTTCACCCACGAAGAACCGCGCACACTACCCGATGATCGGTCGGTATCTACTTACTTACTCCGGCTCTTCGGATTCCTCGTCGCTGCACCCGCGCTCGTTCTATCGAAACGTACTCCCTCCTCCACATCTAATTCTCGCGTTTTTCTCTTTCTTTCTTTCTCTCTCTCTCTCTCTCTCTCTCTTTCCTGCCGCTCCACGCCTTCCGGCGGTCTCTCTTGAACACACGCGACACGCGATCCACCGTTGCACTCTCGTTCTCGCGTAGAGAAACGGCTTGCAGTTCCGGTACTGTGCGGTGCAAAAATTTAATTCTTTTTATCTTCCTTTCGCTCTCTTCCTCTTCTTACTTTTTCTTCGCGCTCGTTCGAATGACACGAGGGAAGAAGCGTGTCCAGAGATAAGCGCGCTCGCGCTTAATCTATTCGGTTAACCGATGGCTTGATTAATGTCTCGGCTGTCACTCCGCGACAGCCTCGCGCGCATCGCAGCTACATCGATCAATCGCGCACGTCGATTCCGGCAAGTAGTAGCGAACGTTCCACGAGTTTCCATGTATTTATCTTCGACGGCGTCATTGTCGCGCGATGAACCCCCGATGTTGTCGTTGTTGTTATTGCGATCCGATCGTTGACCACCGTTGACTTTTCTGTTCATCAAGTGCGTCTCGTTTCCGCTTCTCGACGAGCTTTTAAATTCGAGAACATGCAAAATATATCGATCGTTATGTATTCTGTTCAGTTTGACAGCATTTTTGTTGACAATATTTTGACACATGAAAAAAATAAAATATTTTTTATACAGAAAATCTTATAAAATGATAAGAAACTGTGGGAAATTACGAAGCGTTTGTAGCACCAAATCGACCGCATTCTATGACTGCTTTGATTGATCAATCAGAATAAAAAACTCTGTCATGATTCATGATTAGATAAGCCCATCTATGTATATTTTATATGTTATGGAGCATACCTACCTCGCACATGCGCATTCTGTTTTGACAGAATGCTCATGATGCAGATGCTCATCAAAGGAAGGGGCCGATAAGGTGCAGCTGCAGCTTTATGTTGGTGAAAAAGTTAGTAGTATTATCTCTTATAATAAAAAAGAGAGATAAGTGTTTATGCAGTAACACAAAAAATACATGACTCCTCGAACTTGCAAAGTTGAAGTCGTATATATTCTTCGATTGTTCTTGTTTTTATGCATATATTCTGTTACATCATTGAAGACCAGATATAAAACGTCGCTACTTTTCTAATAAGTAAAGTTTAGAAGAAAGGCTCCAAAAAATAAGATAGTTCTCGGCGTCAGTTATGTTGTTGGTAAATATTTAGTTTGACCTGCTTTACTTAAATTTTTAAATAAGTTTGTGTGTGAGACCTAATTATCAAAAATCACTATTGCAATATTCAAGTATTATATTTTGTATATCTTAATAATCAAACACAAATGACTCTCTACAAACTGATGAAGTAATCAACACATCTTTGCAGCCTGCAATGCACTTGAGATTATAAATAACTTTTTGTTACAGAGATTTCTGATGTATTGGTGATTTTTACTGTATTCACTATTAAATATGTTTATATATGAAGAAAGTATGCTTGATTTTTTCAAGAATTGGCAATCCTTTTTTAATATACTTTAATTGATGAATTTCAAAATGGCATTATAATTTAGGATATGCCATTGTGAAAACACATTGATCAAAGCATATGAAGAGATTACAGCTAACCCATTTGTTTTATCTTTTCCAATAATATGGGTGAGTAACTGAAACAATGTAACATCTATATTGATAATTGGGTAGAACATTGACTCTGATAATTTGGTAGAACAATACTGATATTATTTTTTAACACAATTGTTTAGTGATGGCAGGAAACGAAAATGCGCCAGGTGCTTTGGCAGATGACGCATTATCCGCAAGACTACAATGGCTACGTCAACGTCGAGAAGCCTTACAAGAGAAGCTTACTCAAAAAAATAATGAGTTGAAAAATTTGTGTGTAGAAGAGGCGGAAATAACAGGAGTTTTACCTCCAGAAATACCTCTGGAACCTGGAGAAAGTCCTCCAATTTTTCATAGGAAAGACGTTACACTTATATATCCACAAAAATCAGTTAATATACTGAAGACAGCTGATGTTGTAGGATTACTTTTTTTTAAAAAACTATATTTAACTTTTATAATAATTGATAAATATATTACATTAGTTATTGTTTTTGTTCATTCATAGGAAGAGTCAGAATTGGAATTGGAGAGGCAGGTACAACTTGGAATTGTAGAAACTGCATTGAGTATTGTTAATGATACTACAGAGAGCAAAGCTACACGACGTAAGCACAGACTTGCTTATCAGCAAAGTCAGCGACGACTGCAAGAGCTAGAGACAGAATTGAACTTTATAAGGCAGAGTCGTGGAAAAGCCCATCGATCAGCACAGTTACCAATCCATACGGCAAATTATAATACGCAATCGCATTTGCACGTTAATGTAAAACACAGGACGAAGAAACCACGACCACCCTTAGATAGTACAGGTATTTTTTAAACACTAATTAAATTTTTAAATAATGTTATAATGAATAGTGACACTTTTAATGTGTGACACATAATCGTGTATAATAGGAAACGAAGTAACTACTCCAAAATTTGCTGGAAGAGGTATACTCCATGAACCTGGTATTAGTCTGAGCCCAATAGGATCTGAAGACAAATATATTCTGGACAAACCCAACACCTATTCCGGACATAGCTACGAGGAGCAATCGAATGTACCGAACATCTGCAATCATCACAGTAGTACTTATCCCGGTGCGAGTCCTGTCGATCATCCAAACATTAATATCGTCGAGCATGATCACAATGATAATCACAATATTTATATTTTGCCGGATCAATACCGTGCTCGTACATATTCTCACGGAAGCGGTGGGTCCCGTGGCCACTATCCAGATACTGAGAGAACTTATCGACCTTACGTGCCCAATACTTATACAGAGGACGAGCGTCAAATGCGTTATCGGCATATCCAGCATTTGCAACAGAAGCAACAGCAATTACAAGAGAGTCATAGGCCGCAATATATAGGTTCCATCGAATACAAACACTTGGATAACGCGGATATTGTACGGAGAACGAGCCAAGGAACTTACGAAAAAGATTTTCGCACGTCACATTATACGCCTATCACTGATTATCAGATTTATTATAAAAATAGTTCGCAATCTCAGCAGCCTTTATTGAGGCGAGATCGTGATTCGTCTTCATCTGCTGGCAAGAATGTCCCGCGACACATCGGAATCAGCAGTGCATCGATCGAAACACAATTGCTATCTGGCTACTGGGTACGTCACAACGACGATATTCATTGGGTGAGCATTGACGAATCCGATAGATTCGGCAGTCTGGATCGTAGACGGCGAAATGCTCATCATAACAGCTGTGGTACAAATTCGGAAATGCAATCACGTTATCGCACAGTCGCCGTGACGGGCGTCAAAGGTTCGCCCACCAGCAGCAACATTATCTCCTCATCCCATCAGCATCACTCTGTTCATCTATTACCATTAGCTGAACAACAAATGCCGTTGACAAACAATAACCACAACAAGATGCTGCTACGTACGCAATCTTTGGGAAGTGTGGAGACGTGGCAGTCGAATTATTCTCACGATTCACACGACGGCAAAGACGCGGCCGTGGAATATGTTAATAATAATAATAATAATAATAATCGTAAGAGTCGTCAGAAGGAATGGTACGAAACATCTGTGGATTCAGGAGCGAGTGCGAGTTTGGATCACAATTTGATTGCTACCCATAAGAATACGCTTGCTTATCAATCGAGTCCTCCACCAGTTCGTATCAAGACAGTCATTAATGAAAATGGGAGGGATAATCAAACGAGCAGTGGATCGCTGCCTAATATGAGTCCGGTAAATCATCACAAAAGGGAAAAGTCTGAGGAATGCCGGCAACACACAGTACAACCGCACGTTCGTTACGATCAGTCTGCAACAAGACCGAAAGTGCTGGAGATACCGGCCGAATCAAAGCCGTCTTTGGATGTTTGTGATGATGCGATTCGACCGCCATTGGGTTCACCACAAAACTGCACGGTTGTTCAGCCGGGGAAATATCAGCCATACAGAGAAGTAACGAAGCCCTTCGAGATGTCGGATTTTTACAAATATTCGACGAAATTCCGCAAAAGGAACGAAGCCGTTACGCAATCTCAAACCGGAAACGATTCTCCTCTTCAAGAGAACTATCACACGGAAATTGGTTCCAGCGATTTGTCCAGGAATACCAATACTTACAACTTTGCACAAAACATCGATAACATTACTGCCAGTCCAGTGCAAAGAAGACTCTATCAGCCTGTGCAGCGTATGACTTGCCAACCTTATCTCTCATCATTGAGATAATCGCATAAAATATAGAAAGAGAGAAAGAGAAAGAACTCATTACTGCAATTAATTATCACACACACGCACAAAATTTAATTGAAGAAAGGCTAGTCCTAACGAGAAATATTTCTTCTTTAATCTTAATGCACTGATATATAAGACATATCATACATATAAATAATAAAAATTTATAATAATTTGGCAAATATGGTCGATATTGCCACAAAATTTTTTCAATTGCAATTGATTACGTTGCAGGATAATAATAAAAATTATGTCGATTAATTGACTAATATTGGGACCTAAATAGTGCCTTTTATTGCTTAATTGAAATTTCAAGTGGATAAGAAATAATATTACAAAATATGTATATTTTGAAATTATATATCTTAAATTGAAATTGGTAGCTTTGCTAAAGTTATCTTCCACTTGCTAACTTCTATTATATTGTATTGATAATTGTGTCAATATTAAATTATATATATATTTTCTATAAACAATATAAATGAGATGAAATTTTGGAGAAAAGATTTTGCGAAGATTACTATTAACAAGTTATTACTATTGGTTGTTAGATGCTTCTTCTATATAAACACGTTTATTATATTATTAGGTGAGAGTCTATAAATTTGTTACATGCAGACTTGTATTTTTAGGAATTTACTCTATCAATAGTCTGTCTCTTATGACTGAACACAAAATGTGTAATGTGGTTTCATATAGTTTGAAAGAAATGATAATATTCTCAACAGTTCTATGTAAAAAAATCAGAAAAGGATATATGTGCATTTAGTTTTAGAACAATGACAATACACAAAGATATATATGAATAATAACATATAAATTGTTCATATGTTATATATGCCTATATATTATATTTTATCGCTCGGCCTATAACATTAAAAAAAAAATAACATAAATCTCTCTCGCTAGATTTTGTTTACCACAATGTGTTCGCTGGAAATAATTTTATATCTAATTAAGTATAAACTTAATTCTCGCATTGGACACGTTAATTATGTGTTAGCGTTTATTAACGCGTAATAACATTATAATTATCTTTTTGGAAAAGCTTATTATATATATATATATATATATATATATATATATATATATATATATATATAACTATATAATTCATAGTTTATTAAAACTATAGATATTTACTTAATTCATATGCTGAAAAGAACTCCAATCACAGATGTAGAAAGTAACAAACAGATATAGCCTTATATTAGCTGTGATTATTTATATATTGCGTATTGCGTATACTATTTTTATAAAATTTTTTTGTAATGCTTTATACATCAGTTTTTCACATATCAATAAAAAATGCTAATTTAATTACATTTTTACATTATTACGATATATATATAATTTTACGAAGATTTAAACAATTGAAAAATAACAAAAGGAAATCTAAAAATGACAGGAGCAGTCAACGATTTAAAAAAAAATGTTTTAAAATATATAACAGAATTGTCAACATCGTAATATATTATTACGTTATTTAAACAGGAAATGGAAGAGAAGGATCATCAATTTTCAAACCATATGGAGAAGAAGAAAATAACTATCACCGTGGATGAGGATGATCCTTGTCTCAAACGAGAAGAAAAAGTAGAGGAAGTAGCATATCCACAATTTCGATTTAATCCTGGTGTCGATCCAAGGTATATATACATAATTATTCAAGACGTATTAAAAATTAATTAAGAGTAGATGTATATCGTGCATTCCTAATCACGTTTTTAATCAGATTTCAACAACAAAATCAAACGCAACGATGCTTTGTAATGTATACCGACTTTTATCGATGTGAGCACATCTTAGGCAAAGGTACCGAAGCATGCACGTGGTTTAAGGATGTTTTTACGTCTATGTGTCCGAACGCCTGGGTGAAGCGTTGGGATGAACTAAGAGTTACGGGCAGATTACCTTGGCACAAATATAGAACACAAGGTCCTTTCCCCGGTCATAAATATGGCGAATAAAGATCTCTTTTGCAAAATCTTTGAATAAAAATAAAGAATGTAATGTTCGAGAATAAACAATGAAGAAAATTATTAAAATAATTATTCCATCATTAATTCTAATTATTAAGAATCTTTTGATATAATTATATAAAAATAATAATCAAAGTAATAATTATACTTAAGTAATTATACTTTAGAGGAAACTTAAATATACAAAAGAAGTAGGAAAATATGTAATTATAAATTAATTGACACCCTACATAAGAAAAAATATTCAACTTTTATTATACAGATACAAGATTAGTTATTATGAGGTAACTTATATATCAAAATACGAAGTAAGAGTAACTGGTGCAATTATTCAATGATGATCTGCAATTGCTGAATGGTCTTCTTTTTCAAATATATTAATTCTTCTTAGTATGGTAAACAGACTCTTCTTCTGTCTTTACCGCACTGATTACTCTTGTAGTTTATAACACTTTTTTTCTTATAATTTTAAAAAATATACACTTGTAGAAATTCTCTGAACTTTCAACAGAATACAGTTGCGCTGCTTCATAGTAGCACAATGAAAAAAAGTCTTATGCATAAAATATAAGTTTTTTTATAAAACAGTAATTTTTTAGAATTATGTGCACTAGAGTCTGCCATGGATGAAGAGAACTTACCGATCTTCAGGTGTTGCCTCTGCTTAACTAATGTAATCTCATCTACATCGATATTTATATTTCCCTGATAATAATTGATGATACCTGCAAATGCGAAAACAAAGACATTTGTTTGAAGGAGACGATTAAAGCTACTTTTCATTATTGCTATTCTATCATAATAAAATATTCACTATAAAGAAAATACGAATATAAACAAAAATATAAGAAAAATTCGCATTGTAATAGAACGTTTTGCAACTTATATATTTTACGCGTTTCAAAACGCTATAATTTTTTTCACTATTCTTACTTAGCGTTATACTCGTGGCTTATTATATTTCTAATTGTATAAATGTATAAAATGCTTATTAGGCATCATTTGCGATTAAAGATAAAGGCATAGTCACGGAACTAAATTCACGAGATTATATTTTCAATTCGATCATCTTTGATGCTTTCGACGAATTATTAATTTAACTGTATGATCCTCATATTGACACGTTTGATGTTGAGAAATTAGAACCACCTTACGTATATCATGTTGAAAAAGTGCATTCAGTAATAATGCATTATTTCAGGTTTGACTCCTCGACTGATGAATGTATTGGCAATCTTCGTCCCTGCAAATGCCCATCATTTCATACGGACACAAGATTCCATGGGGGTTTGTGTTCCTGGTAAGAAGAGTAACAGAAACCACACAAAATTGTCATGATTTTTAGTACGATTTATACAAAAAATAGACAATTTTATACCGTGACAATCTTTATATCTAAAGAGAGAGACCCACCTTGGTACTTTTAAATGCGATAATATTGATTCATAAGGCGCAATAGTCATCGTCGTTGTTGTCGTTGTCGCTATCGTTGATGTCGTTGTCGCTGTCGTCGCAGATACCGATAACGGCGGCGATGATGACATTTTCTTATTATTTCGTTCACTATCTTGACATAAAAAAGGATCTGTTGGTGATGATCCTAGTTCTGAAGATGTAACAGGATCATGTGTGCTACAGCTTCTTTGTCTATGTTTCTTATTTTGTTCTACAGGAGTACTTTGGTACAGCTTTGGTTCAGAAGCATCTTGATTAGGAGGTGTAACTTGTTCATCATTATAAAGCTCTGACGCATTTGTTGAAGTTTCTTTTCTCTTTGCAGGCGTTAATTGATTTAAAAACGTTTGCGAAATATTTATTGTAAAAGACGATTCTGACGTGGATAAATTTTCACTATCACTATATTGCTTCAAACGACAAGTGTCGTTTTTTAACATGGTTACATCAGCTGCATCATTCATTGGCTGTTCTTGCAATGACAGATCTTCTTCGACGCGTGTGTCCTTAGATGATTCTGAGATTTGGCGCAACAAATTAGAATTGGAATTTTCAGAGACATCATTAAATTGAATTCGCTTCTTTTTAGTAAATTGACGGGTGTGATTAGCAACTTCCTTAAGTTTATCACTCAAAAGTTGACCTCCTGCTTCTGGTAATCTAAAAAAATAACCCTTTCATAATCAAAATAGTCTAAAAAAAACAAATTTATTTTTTTTTTTTTTTGCATATACATATAATGTATATAAAATAATTTAATATATGATACATATGTATATTTACATATAAAAATCATACATATAAAAAAGCTATAAATTTGATATAAAAGATAAAATGTATAAATAGATATTTTTTATCGAACAAAGAAATAAAACAGGGATTTCATCATTTATATTTATAAATATAAAGATGTAGATACACGGAATGCCTCGCTGCTATGCGTGACACTACCGCGTGTTTCTTGATATGTCATGTTTGTAATTTTTATACTTGCGTACTTGTAGATTTTCCCCATGAGCCGGTTACCTAAGGTCGAACAAATTCTCGATAACTTGAAACATTCGCGCCGTCCAGCATTAATTTTTTGGCGCGCGGTCGAAACTTTTGGCCCCATACTATTAACGCGATCCCGCTGCAATTGTAATCTTTCCTCGGCCATTTTCAATTGCTCCTTAAGTTTCCTTACTTCGCTGGCCAAACTACTCTGCAATTCCTTCTCCATATCCCATTGACGAAGGTTCCCTGACATTTCTGCCAAATGATCCAAAACCGTATACCTATACACATCACACATATGTAATTTAAAGTTTTATCATGTTGCTGTAGTTATTACTTATTTTCTGTGTATATGTTTAAATCACTTAATGTATAATTACCGTCTCGCAACTAACTTATGCTCAGTATTTCTCAAAAATCGTTCTTGCTCTGTTTTTGGAAGATTTATCAGAGAATCTAACTCCTCTTTAACATCTTTTTTAAGCGCATCCCAAACATCATCCGTATTACCTTTATTGTCAACATTTTCAGAATCAGATTTATGGAAAGTATTATTACTATTATTTTCTGAAGATAACGGCATTGAAGTATTACAATTAATTTCTCGTCTGCTTTCTGCCTCATATTGGGAAAGCGACATTGTAGTTTCCATCATGATGTCTTCATGTTCTAACTTGCTCATGTTCAAATTCGCGTTGGAGTCCGGAAGTTTTACAGTAGACGCGTTAGAAAACACGCTAGTATTGTTACTATTTTCATTGTTTCTATGTCTATCCTCTAAAATCTCTACACTAACATCATTTCCGACTGGCTTTTCGCTTTGATTGGCGTTTGTCGTATCGTGTCGCAAAGTTGGTCTATCATTTATTGTAACGACTCGCCCGCTTATATCTGATTTTAACAAAACTTGGACATACTTGCGATTTATTTCTTCTTTGGTTAAAGCTCTCAAAGCAGGTCTATTATTCTGCTGCTTATCGTTCGCGGATTGCTTCTCGCACGAATTCTCAACTGTTCTACTTTCCACTGCTGTGTGATTTGGTGCAATCTCATTAGTAATACGGATACTAAGATTGTTCGGTATCGTTTTCTTAATTCCTTTAACTGATGAATGCGCAGAATTGTTATGCTTATCAACATTCACTGAGAGATTGTTTGCGGGCGTATGAAATACATTTGATATTGATGAATTTTTTACAGCATTGATATTTTTGTTTTTGTTCTCCCCTAAAGATTGTTGAGAATTTTTTTCCGATTCTGTTGATATATCTAAATTCTGTTTAATAGGTATACTTTTCTTTTCAGAGGATGATAGAGATTTTATTAATGAACTGGCTGTCACGTTAGTATTTAATAATTTATTATTGCTACCACTATTATTATTATCCGCTACCTTTCTCTGTAGTTTCAGCTTCTCGCGCTCTAAGATTTCCTGCTTCAAACGACGATATTCTTCTTGTTGCGATGCAGGAAGATGCCTCACAGCCTGCAACAAAATAGAAAAGCCTACAGAACAAAGTAGGCAAACTTCTGCAAATAGTTTATCTTTTAATAATAAAGATAATATATCTAGATAGATAGATAATTATATATAGATAATTTTTTCAAACGAATATAAGAATTATTCTCGCCGATGTAAATTAATCAAATATAATATAAAAGGTCGCCTTACCAATGGCGTATGCATATTAGATGAACCCTTAGTCACTAATGGCGCGTCTCGTGTGGTCGCAGGTTTGGTCACGACTGCCACAGCAGATTGTTCCTGTTCCTTTCTCAAGTCGCGCAGAAATTTATGCAAACTTTGCTCGAAATCAGCACTGATATCTTGTGTTTGATGCTTTTCTACAGTAGGAACGAGAACGGAGTCCTTACGCTTCTCACCGTCAGACTCGCTGTCCGTGTCGGATCCTAAGCTTATCACAAATCGCTGAGTATCGGATACGTGCAACGATGTCTTGGATGGATTAGCGTTAGACTTCGTCGTATTGTTATCAAGCTTTCGCAGATTTAATCTCCTCTGCACTATCATATTCTGATATTTCTTGGCATTGTTCACCACCTTTGTACTCGCAGGGATAACCGATTTTTTCATCATTTTCTTCGGCGGACCTTTAACAGCATCCATGCTATTGATTTTTTTCTTGTTACCGCTCGCAGATAATGAGTTAGATATCCGATTAATCTTTTTTTCCTGAGTTACTAATGAACTCAATCTTGTTGATAACGGAACATTATTGTTCACCACTGCGCGCGTTGAGTTAATTGCTGTGATTGATTTAGTGTCTGTTAATGTTTGCTGTATAGGTGTTTGAGTGTTTGTAGTACAGTTTGTAGTAATTGAAATTGCTGAAGAGTTACTATTAATGTCTATTAACTTGGTTCGTTTCAAAGAAGCTAATAAAATGGCTCGCAGTTCATTTTCATCCTCGTCGACACTTTGTCTCCTGTTACCAACGTCTTTGGATGCTTTGTTGGATACGTCAGAATCAAGATTATCAGATGCAGAATTTATTGACAAACGAGATTCGATATTTCTCTCTTGTGAATGTTCAGTGGAAGCTGATAACATAGGACTAAGATCATTCTTCTCAACATTTTTATTTTCTGCTGTAATATTATTGCAACTAATTGATTCCTGAGTGTCAATGACATTTTGCAATTTCAATTCTCCATTGTCTATTGTTATTAAACTCTCTTGTGCCTTATTGTCATTATTATTTTCACTTAAATTAGATTCAGTAATTTGTCGTTCCATGGATGAAAATTTAATATTTACATCTTTATTTACATTGTCATCCGAATTCTGTTTCTTCGCGAGTAATTGTATGAGACTCTTGGATCGATCTTTTTTAATACGTTTTCGTTTTTTACGCCCCGAAATGACATCATCATTCGCAGTTGCTGTATGCACCGTGTTAGCGGAATGTTCCATTACTTCACAGATATTTTTGGAGAGTCCTTCTTGAACTTCCGATACGTTATTTTCCGAATTCTCGTTCATAAGATTATCGAATGCAACAGACGCCGTTAAAATGGGTGCAGATTTTTTCGCAACTCGTAATTTTATAGGTTTGAAATTACTGCCATTCGTCTTCGCGCTCTGTGTATTCGCAGTAACAATCACCGGTTGCATCTCGGCACTTTTGAAGCTCGGTTCCGGAACATGCGTCTCGCATTTCTTCGTTACCGGCAACGGTTGCTGAAGCTGTTTGTTCGATCTTAATATAGGCGCGGGAACCAATGTTTTGTTGATTAAAGTAGGTATCTTATTTGCATCTTTAGTGATGTCCGGCACACCCTGCATGTATAGGGGTTCCTGCAACATTTCTCCCTCGACAGTTTGGCATGGCGTCATCTCTTTCGAAATATAATCTGTGGTCGGCAAGTTTCTATCAATAACGAGAGAATTCAATGGATTCTTCTTCGTTTCTGAAAGATTATCGATCGTCATCATCGACTCGTTCGACACTGATTCGGCATATATAGTCGGAGAAACCGTTGTAAGAGGACATTCGGAAACCTTTTGTGTTTCGTAAGTGCACTTGTTGTCTTTCAATGTTGAATCTATATTTGCAAATAAAATATCGCCAGTAGATTGCTCTACAATTTGCTGCTGTGTTTTCAGCGAAGTGGAAGGAATCGAAAGAAGACTGGTTAAAACTGGAATTGGGCGCGCATCAGGCATGTGTGTCGACGCAGTGCTCGTCGAAGAATTGACTTGACAGCAAATACCATCTATCAAGTCGCACATGACATTATCGCTCTGACAGTCCTTAAGGTGATCGGATAATTCTCCCGGTTCGTCATTGAAATCCGAACCAAGGAAAATATCGGTACACTGCTGTGACGGCGAGTATGCACAGTATTGCGATGCTTCATAAGTATGAGACGTTAAGTAAGCGTTATCATAACACGATGTGACGTCAGTGGTCAGCAATGACATGCCTTCGACCCGCTTTACGTCACTGAATATCGGATATTTGTTATTCGTCTCGTTTACGGTGATGAATGACACGTCAGACGGCTCGATGCCAAGTAACGATGTATCGATAGGCACGTGCGTGGTGATCTTATCGGTTGGTGAATATGGCAACTCAGCTTCCTTTTCGCCTTCGATATCCGTGTCTAACTCCATATCCTCGATGCGATTGCTATCATATAATGGCGTGCATGGCGGTGATGCAAACTTCAGTAGCTCATCGCCAGGCACGGGTATGTCATCGAGAAAACTTTGACTGAACGGACTTTCGCTACGAGAAGGCTTCTTGTTCGTCCTGATGCCACGACGAACACGGTTCTGATGTTTCTTCATGACCGCCGAGCGAAGCGCGATCATGCGCAGTTGCAATGCCTCTTCGTCCTGATCGTCATTCTTCGCAGCGGATTTCTTCTCCAGTTCCATATCCATCGGTCTATGATCCGATGATTTATTAGATTTTTTCTGTTTTGTCTCCAATGCTTTTTGTCGAAGCAACGCCAAATCTTCCTCGTCATCAGCATCGTTAACGATGTCGGATTTAGCATTCGTTTTCTCCTTAAAACATGTTGCATTATCATTGCTATCAGGCTGTTTCTTTAACATGTTTGATAATTTCTCTTTCAACGATGGTTGATGTTCCTTAATCCGATCGACATTCGATTCCGACGCGAGAACACCCATAGAATCTAGATGCTTAACTTTCTTCAATAATTTCGTCACATCGCCATGTCTGTTGGCGTAAGAACGAGTGGACGGCGGCGAATTTCTCGATGGCCTTCTTGTCATTTTGACAGGTGAACGATGCGGCGAGATCCGTTTTAGTGAACGATGAGGAGAGATCCGTTTCGGCGAACGATGCGGCGAGATCCGTTTCGGTGATCTAAGCCTTCGCGGAGATCTCCTCAGCATCGGCGATCTGACACGATTTAACGGAGATCGAGATGACCGAATGGGCGATCGAGTTTTTACGGGTGATCTGTGTCTTCGAATTGGTGATCTCGAAATCACTCTCGATCTACCGCTTCTGCGAACTGGACTTAATTCTCTGTAATGTGTTTTTTTCAATGTACCAAATTCTGTTATAGGCAAATCGACGGAGGCCGGAGAAATTAAGTCATCGATGGTAATAATGTCGTAGTCTCTTTTTTTTCTCTTTTTCTTTTTTATTCTGGTTTTTGATCGATTAGACGTATCCGTGAGACCAACAATCTCCATGTCGCTATCGCTCGAAATAGGTACTAGATCATCATTCTTCTTTTGTAAAGTTGACACTATATGTTTTGCCGTTGCACATCCCGCTTCTCTGACATGATGACGGTTTTCCTTTCCTTTGACTGGATCTTATAAAATAAGATTAACTTCTACTTGATTACAACAATAGATCAGTATATTGATAGCAATATATGTAATTATTTTATTTAAATTTATATTTCTATCTTATATCTATTAAGAAACACATGTCTTTTGTTATATTTTTCGACTCATAAGATTTTTTTGAGTATTTTAATTTATAATGTTTAAGAAATTCATTAGGTATATCCAATTTTATTATAAGTTAATAATGTTTGCACAAGAATAAATTTATAGATTACTGCAACAATAATAATCAAAGAAAATTATTCAAAACATACAAGGACTTTACAACTGTCAATGCTTTATTATTTTACATATGTATCTAGAAAATTCAAATAACAATCTGAAAAATATATACAAATATTTATCTCAAAGTATTTATCTCTTTTAAATAACATTTATCAATAAAATATTAAGAAAAAGAAGACTTTTAAATCTTAAATATAACTTGTATATATGATAACTTGTGTATCTCGAACAAAAGATATGATCTAGCAAATTTTACCTCTCCTACTTTTAGAATGACACATCATGGTGCACCAGGAAGCGCATTCGCCCCATGATTTCCAATCTGGACACGATCGTGTCCTGTTGATGACATAGTTGCAGGTCAAATTTCCCATCCCACCTTCCTCAGATGAACTCACATCCTCCAACGAGATTTCACCCTCCTCCTTCTCGTCGTCGAGGATGTCGATCGTTTCCATGCAGCCGCTCGACAAATCGCTCGCCATTATTTAAAACTTACCCGCGGCGGTTATGTTTTCAATCTTAAACCAAGTGATTCCAATAATCCGTCGCGGCACGTGACTCACTTCTTGAGTCTAGGCTTGAGGTTAGTTATGCGAAGCACTATATGAGAACAAAGAATAGGATAATCTGTGTGTCCCGATAGATAAAGATGTTCACAGTGGCAGAAAAAAATCACGGATATATATATTTGACCTTCGCAGGAATCTTGTACCACGCAAAAAAAAATTGATGTTGCATATAAAGGAAAACAAAACGTTTGACATTCCGATAGAATGCGAATTTAATAAATGCTGAAACGCGATTAATTACCGTGCATTGTCAGCATTAAGCAATCGCAACCTTGAAATACCTTAACCCCTCTCAATCCCACCGTCGACCGTCAAACTGATCGACGATGCTCGTACATCTGACAATGACGGCCATCTTGCACACTATCATCTTGTTTATATATATATGCATAAGAGAGTACATCACACATGCAAGTATTATGGGTCTGTTTTTATAGTTGAACTGGCTACACTAGTTTCAGATGAGTTTATCTTTTTCTTTATACATTGAAAGGAGAAAGATAAGTTCTGAACTAGTGCAGCCAGTTCAGCTATTAAGTCATCGATGGTACTAAAAAATAGATCTGGACTAAAAAATAGATCCTATATCTATCATACGAATCCTGTCAAACAAGCTGATTGGAAGTTGGATAGAGAATTCCTAGGGTTCCAAAAATTTCCTACAATAGTAGTCAATCAATACATTTGACAAAATTTGTATGTAAGACAATGGGATATATCAAATATTTTTATATTCTTGGTGTCGCTTGATATATATATATATATATATATATATATATGTGCGGTGCGTGTGTGTGCGAGCGTGTGTGCGTGTATGTGCGCGCGCGTATGCGTGTGTGTGTGTGTGTGCGCGTGTGCGTGCGTGGTGCATATATATATATATATATATATATATATATATATATATATATATATATATATATACCGATAAATTTGAAATATATTCATTATTAATTATTCGTTATCCATTATATTAAATTTGAAAATGTGGTATAATTCTGCAAAAATTCAAAAAAGGACGAAAGTACAATAGCTATTTGTCCTGTTTTCTCCGCTCAGATTGAATTCTATTCAAAACATTGTAATTTGACTGGACATAACTCTCGAGTAAATTTTTGTCGAACATGAATCGCGCTAATGCTTGATCTCCGATGCCAGACAGCACAGTCACTAATCTTCCCATTTCGTTCACACTCTTCATTTGATTTTCCATAAAACCAGTAATGATTAAATCACTCGCATTTAAATCACCATGTTTCTCCGCTACAGCGTTTGTCGCGACCAATTTTTTACTGACTGTAATTTCTAACTGCAATGCCGCCTGTAAAAAAAATTGACATTTACGTAAAATGAGATTGTATTTTTTGAATTGTTGATTTACTTTGAACGCGTGCAGTGGACATTTCCAATCTTGATCATTTGGTGGGAATATGGCGCACAAATGCACTTTTCCGCCACGCATCTTTATATAATCTACAAATTTCAGGGCATGCTCGTGCTCCTCGTGATGCATCTGCATGAAGAATAATTCGCAACCCGGTAAAGCGACATCCACGCGACCAAAATATGCTGCCTGCATCAAAAGGAATAAAAGATGATGCAAAATATTATTATAGTTATTGTTAATATTATAGAGGCTATCTATTTTATATTTCAAAGATTAGATTATTGGACGAAATTTTAAAATATTAGACTAGATTTATATTTAAAAATAAAAAAATTACGCTGTTTGCATACCATAGATAGATAGGAATAAAACGCGTCCAATTCGGCGTTTATCTGCTCATTAAACGCGGCTTCAGTTTCAGTGTGAAAATCAAAATTGCTTCTCTCGTCGTTCATCGGCCATTTCGTTGGTTTGTCGATGCACACTTGATTATTATTGCCACATTTCGATCTTTTCCACGTTGAACTTGACAATTTTTCTGAACTAATAAAAAACATCATGAATAATCGAAATATATTTTTTAGAAAAGTACAGAGAATATAAAAAAAGATAAAAATGTATTGATATATTGTACAATCAAAACTCTCATATCTTTAAATTCAATTTGAAAAAATAAAGCTCTATATTTGTGAAAAATTTATGCTTTTACATTCTTATGTAAATAAATATACTTTATACTACTTGTAGAATTTTGATTGATCAATGCAATTACTTAATGTAACCTAATCGTTGAGTTTGAAGACAGTCATTAAATTTAAAAAGTTTATAATAGCATCTACAAATCAATATTCGGAACATTTTTTTAAAGATATAGTTTTTTAATTATAACTTCTATTTATTCGAGTTAATTTAACCTATTTATAGTGACCATGATGTAATAAAAAGTGTTAATAAATAAATCGATTAATAAATTAACTTGAAGGCGCACAATACTGAATTAAGCGTTTAGAGAATTGCTTAAAAAATAAATAAAATTAACAATCAAGAAAAAGAGAGAGAATGTATATAAGAATGAAATTATTAAACTATATTACATGTATTGAAAAAAAGTATGCATATATAATTGAATTATTAAACTATATATTACATATAATAAAGTTTAATATGTGAGGAAGTGAATGTATGGATATGATTAGAAATAAGGTAACAAATCAAAACACAATCTTAATCCAAAGAACTCCAATTTTTTACTTTTTCTCTTTCGTTTATATTATTCACATAATTGATATATATTGTAAGATACTAGAATGCTCTAAACATATGCATATATTGACTGATATATCCTAAAACAACTCAATAAAGCTCAATATTTTATTACACCTGTAATAAAACTATTATTTTTTCTGGATAAAATTGTTTTTAATTTTTAATTTTATAATATAGTTTGTATAAAGAAATTTTATTTTTGTTTTTGAAAACTTATTATGTTGCCATCAAATTTATATTCTCATTATAAGCAATTATACCAAATACAGCAATATGAATTTGGATTGTAAACTATTGTTTCATTTATTGTCTCAATATTAAGAAAAAAAAACTAACACCAATTTTGATTATTTTTATATTGCAAAAATGTTTCACATAAATAATTATAGTAAATCATAAATATGTCATTGATTTATTGAATTAGGTGAAGGATCCGATAATTGATGTGTGTTATTCGAAGGCACGGTATTTATAGATGTTTCTTGCTTTATATTACAACTGTTAAGATTCATATTAATCACGGTGGTGGATGAGGGATTTTGCATATCTAATTGACTTTGTGCTATATCCTGCAGAGCAGCTTGGATTCGTTGAAGGAGCGCTTCTCCTTGTCTCACTACTTCTTCCAATTGCTCACCAGCCTGTTGATTCTCTTGTTCAAGTCTACTAAGACTGGCTACTTGTAGTTCCTGAGATGATTCTTCACTTGGCAAACTCTCTATTAATGTATCTATGTCTTTAGCACACCTCGCAATGAGATTCGCAAATAAAGCAGCATAATCTAAAACAAATATGTATGTTTAATAATAATATACATATATGAGAACTAATTATTACCTTCTTGAGGTTGATGTGGTTGTGGAGTGCCAATGCGATCAAAACCAGGAAATTTGCTAGGTGTAGAATACTGCTGTAGAATACCAACGCTGTTGCAAAAGTGTTCCGCTTGCTAAAAAACAGACATTAACATGTATAAATTAAGATTCTAAGAAAATAAATAACCAGTGAAATAAAATTTACATTACCTGGTTTATGGTATCTTGTAACTGTGTCAGACGATCTGCCATAATGCCAAATTATTAACTCACAATTTATTTATATGTTGTTTCATATTCACAATAATCGATAAATAAAAGTTTAATTGTTATTAATAAACACTAAAGATTTCGACACACTTTTTCAAAAATATATTATTGAAATATCACTTATTCATTTTAAACTTTTAGATACGTTTTTGTAACGTATGAAAACTTTGTTTACACTGATTTACCGACGTTTATTAGACGAGAGAATAGGGGCATTAATTCCCCAAAAAATTGCAGGAAATCATAACCTAATCTACACTTTCGCATTCAACAGCACTCTCTTCCTGTAGACCCTTAAACTAATATTCATGAATCCAAATGTTGAGAGATTGGATTGGTCGTTTGACGAAAAATATCTGTTTTTCGGAATTGATTAATTTTTCAAAATCGGATTCTCATTTCATATCAATTTTATAGAATGAGTCGTATAATATTTTATATACGACACAATATACAATAAATATATATATAAACATTTTGTTATAATTAATGTTATAAATAATGTTGTTTTTACATTATAAATAATGTATAAATGTACAGGATAAAATATATACATATAATTTATAATGGCATTTATAATTGCACACTAAACACAAGTGTTGTTCTATTCTTTTTTTTAAATACATGTTTATCATTTAATATTCACAGTAATGGATAATAAATACAAAATGAGATGTTGAAAAATAATTTTACAACACAGTGTGATGCTTCATATATTTGTTTTCTGTATGTTTTCTTAAATATTAAAATCACACACTGTATTAAAGGGCTCCCATAATAATAAAGTAGGAAGAATGCATCTTAACATAATTTAGTATTTTTTTTCCATTGCATTTTATAAAATGTTTACATGGGAAAGTATTTACAAAAATATGAGTAGGGCGCGATGAAGTTTAGAAGACAGAAAAAGGAAAAAACAATTCAGTTGAGGGTACCCCGACATTGAGGAGCTCCACAAAGGCAAGGAATTTTGTCATCCTCCAATGGGAATTTATAATCATATGTAATTTCTTCATTAACTCCTATTGGTTGTTTACTGTAGATTACAATCTTCTTTTGGCTTTCAATCGTGATTACTTTTGCATAACAATTTGGCTAAAAAAAATGAAGATATGATTATAATATATGGTACACATTTTATTTCTCTCTGAGATTAATTAATATTGAATTTTGATTAATTCTTCTATTACTTCATCAAAACTCAATATATAAAATATATTGCACAGCTCAAGGTTATAAAAATGGATAATTGTAAGAAACTTACATTGCAACTGTGATTTATAAACCTCGCCAAATTGCCACATTTTGTCGCATCAATAATTGTATCTAAATCGATACGGAAAAGATAAGAACTACCGATTCCGGTAGCTTCGTATTGGGCTTCTCGCAAGTCAGCAACAACTGGTCTAACCATTTGCCCTACATATTCTATAACCATTTCATCGGCCGCGATTGGTTCCATGGCAAACAAGCCCCAATCGTGAATACCAGACTTGGCAAACTTTAATTGTTTTTTGCGGAACTGAAATATAAAATGTGTATATTAGAATAAATAAATCATGTAAATTTTAGATATTAAAAATTTATACACACACACACACACACACACGCACGCACGCACGCACGCACGCACGCCGCACGCACGCACGCACACGCACGCACGCACGCACATATATATATTATATTTATGTACATCTCTACCTTTAATTGATTAAATTTGAGAAGGTCACTATCAGTATCAATTCCGAAAGCTGTCAGTAACCGTCGTTGATTGCTTCTTGCCTCGCGCGAAAGCGCCTGCATTTTACCAGTCAATGCTTTAGAATTATTTTTTGGACCGTTCATTACACTATCTCCTCCAATATAAGAACTGGTACTGTCTTCCACATCATTACTGCGTTGTATACTTTGAGCATAGTGATGCTGCAAGAACAAATCGATTACTCTACATAAATTTGATTACTCATATAATTCTTATAAATATAAAAACTCTATAATATATAAAACAATATTATATATCAAAATGTGTTAAAATTTTAAATTAAAAAAAAGTTTATTTTGTTAAAAAAAATATATTATATCAAATATATCTAATTTTTTACTTTGTGTTTAGCCTTCTCTCTAATATCAACTTTGTAATATCCTTCCGTTCTTGCACTCCCACTCGCATGTAATCGGAGCTCGTCTCGTTTCCTCTTTTTCGCGGGACTTGGTACATCCGTCGGCGGATGATCGACCCAATGCGTATCATTCAACCAGTAACCTTGGGTATCATCCGCTAATAAAGCTTCGTAACTCCTTCTCAAGTATTCTGCATCCTCCGCGTCTATACCTCTTGTTAAAAATTCATACAAAATAGCCATTTCCGATATAAGATCTCGCTCTTTGTACGTGACTTTCGATTCCACAATTTGTTTAGGTAACTTATCGTATATATAATCATTCTGGATATTCTCTTTTTCTCCTTCGTGATTCTGATGACTACTGTGCACTTTTGTATATTTCTTGGATTTTTGCTTCTCCACTTTATGAGTTTTGTCCTTTGATTTCGATAATTTGACAATCTTCGGATGTTTTACTCTTACCGAAGCTGGCGGTACGCGTATCACCGACTCTACGGGCTCTGGTTGTGCAGGTGGCAACGAATACGAATGTTCCATATATACTTGCGAAGCTTGAGAACCAGGCGAACTTGGTGTCTGCTGCCCATTTAATCGAAGATCCGCCTCTGCTTGATACCTATATAAAATATTGCAATATTTTGTCGTTATTACAAGATGATAATTTTGCAGTATGTGTGCATCATATTATATTATGTACATAAGAAAGAATTATTACTTAAAAATTTATATTAAATAGACTACAAACCTTAATCTTCTGATTTCTAAGCTTTCTTCCTCCGAATCCGTTGTGGGAATCTCGCTGAACATCTCGATCTTTTCATTTTCCTTCAAAATAGGTTCATCATTGATGTATTTCGCCGACATTGTCTGCAACGTTCTGATAATATTAGGTTGTATAGGGCCTGGACTCCTATGACGTATGATGTTATCTCGTCCAGCTAGAGTCATCAAGGCTTCCGCAGCCGAATTTTCCATTTTTTGCATATCCGGTAGTACTTCTTCCTTTACTGGCGTTATCGTCGGTGCAAGTTTCACTTCAATCTGTGATTCTTTTTCTTCGGTGATTCTCAATGCATCCTTTGCTTCCTTATCCAAAGTTCCACACACTTCAACGAATGGCTTCTCTTCTGTAGCAGGCAATTTTTCAGAAATTCTTTCTTCTTCTTTGACACTCTCGTATTTCACAGGAGAAGATAATGAACTAATCAGATTATCATTATCGATTTGCGGGAATTCATTCGAATTTTGATCTATAATTTTGATATTTGGTACTGGAGTTTCTCTACCAGTCGGCGTGGGGCAATCTAATGATTTTTGGATCGCAAATTCTGTTAATATATCAGGATCTTCACTATTACAAGCCAAAGGCCTGTGATCCGACATGCGGCTGTCTGTATCTTGCTAAAAAAAAATAAACCGATTTTAATTGATATAATTGTTATCTTTTTAAATCTCTGCTTATTATGTATACCTCATCCTCAAAGCAAGCTTCTTCATCAGAACTTTCATTTGAACTATCGGAAGATTCACTGGAACTGATTTCTTCACTACTACTTTCGAGAGACGAGGATGAAGACGTCGAGGAAGAGACGCTCGGAAGAGAGATCATGGCTTTCTTCGTTTTTTGTGCCGGTGGTACATCCAGATCGCTGTCGCTTTCGATCGTTTCCATATCAGCATGACCCGATTGTCGGCTATCCTCATCCTGTGGTAATGGACTTGGAGCTTTGATCTTACGCTGTAAGTAAAAAGAAATAACAAACAAATATGTAACAATCGATGTTATTAGAGAAAATAAAATACAAAAACAATATGAAATTATCTTACTCTGAACGAAGGCATCTTTGGCATGCTAGCTCTAATACCCAAACCAAATCCATCATAATTGAGTCCTAATGGTGTTGCTTGCTCTAATAAAGATGATAATCCTTGGGTTTTTACATCTTCTTTCGTCGTGTTATTGACGATAGCATTCTCGCCGCCATCATGAGTTTGACTCTTCTCCGACTTTTTTTCATCCCACCAAACTTCGAATAATTTGAACGCTGTATTTTCTATCATCTTTTTATTAAAATCTTTTTTTAGAATTTGCTTCAATTCATTCACTACTCTGTTCAGTACTCCATTGATGGTAGGACCCTAAACCAAAATATTTCAAATATTTTCTAACCAAAACATACTTTTATATTAAAAAAAAAATACGAAATTTACAGATTCAATCTTATATCAATGCAATGCAATAATCTTGCCTGTGGATCTTTTGTGATGCTATAATTTGCTATAGCATGTAACCGCGATTGAAAAGAGGAATAATAATTTGTCCCTTGATTTCCGACTGTTCCCGAGAAAGACGCTGTAGTAGGTTGGTAATGACTCTGCAAGTAAGTTGTTCCATAAGGATAAGGATACTGTGCCGGTCGCGGCCAATTGTAAACATCATTAGAAGGATAGTGAGTTAAATTTCCTGGATAACCAGTTGCTGGATATAGTTGACTCGAAGGTTCAGTTTGTGGTATTACCTACATATTAAAAAAATATTTGTATATAAAATAATGTATGCACACATATATAATTAATGTAATATATAAACCCACTTCTTCAATCTTTTCATCTCCTGAACTCAAAGGACTCAAAGACATCCTGTCATCATCAGGTGGTGGAGGTGGAGGGGGTTCTTTAGGTGGTTCAGGTTCATTGTCATCAGGTGCTGGACTATAACTTCCTAATAACGCCTCGTCTTCACTGGAACTTATAACACTACCCAAATCTTCGTCCACAGAAAACTGACTGATACTATTTTCATGAACTTTTCTTCGTTCTTTATTTCTTTCTATCATTTTCTCAAAACATTGCTTATAAATTTCATGTGACAAAAAGGGACTGGGCGGCTCCGATAACATTTCATTGTCGTCTTGCAAAGATTTTTTGTCATCTTCTGAGTCACTGCCAAATTGTAAAAATGGAGGTGCCATTCCACCTGCTTTGTCTTTTAATAACATAGCAATTCTTGTATCTAAATCTAACGTTTTGCGAGTTTCGTCAGGAGAATCACGCGATGCACTTTTCGTCATAACCTGATTCTCCTTTTCCTTTTTAGGAGTATGATGCAATTTTGCATTGGAAGTCTTATTGCTAATCTGTGTTATGTTAGAACTAGCACCGTCCAAATTAGTCGCGTGCTGTTGAATTGGCCAAACAGATGCTGAAGGTGTATACCCCGCTGTCCCAGAATTGTTACTCCACCAGACATTTGAATTTTGTTGGATTGGTATATTTTGCGATACATTTTGCGGTATATTAGCTAGATAGCTACTTGGAGGTTGATGATGATAATTGCCGTAATAAAAATCATAATTTGTGGCGGGAGTAGAATTTTGAGAATAATTACTAGAGTAATTCAGTTCACTCGGCGCTGTTCCATAACCCAAATCACTACCTGTGCTGCCACTTGGTGTAGGATAATCTCTATATTTATTATACCTCGAATTTTCTACATATGGCTCTCTGTTCTTGTCTACAGTTAGAATAGCTTTTTTACTACTTCTAAAGTCTTCCCTCTCTTCGGGTAAAACCTTTTCCACTGGTGTTTGATGTTTTTCCTGCTCAATCTCGGGCTTCACAACCTCTTTTTCTATCTTTTTTTCCGGTTTTTTCTCTGTTGTCAATTCTTCAAACATCTTCTTACACTCTTCTCCAAAGGGATCCAGAAAAACCCTCAACACTTTTCCCATCACAGATGTATTATTTAACTTTTCCACACATGCTTTTGATGCCTTAGTTGATTCAAACACTACTCTTGCTATGCCAAGGTGTTTATTAGTTACTGGATGATAATAAATAATAAGTTCCTCTATAGATCCAAATTTTTGAACCATGTTTGTTAAAAATGTCTTATCAATATTATCATTTAAATGGCAAAACGTTACTTCAAGTGGAGGTGGCTCTCCGCAATAATTTGAGTCAATTTTAAATCTAGGTACAGGTAAATCAAGTTGTTCAAGTCTGGTCCAGATCCTTGTCAATTGCGATCTGGGATCTCGAGGTTGAACCTGTGGATATGTTGGATCTCCTGGAACAGTTCCATCGTATCTACATAGTTTTGTTGCACCTTTAACTAAAAACGGATCAACCAATAACTTGTAATTCCTCTGTTTTTGAGTCACTTGTGGTACAACTGTATCTTTCTGCGGATGTGTTACATGACCATGACTATGTTTCGAAGGTGGTTGACTTGAATTTTGAGACGTGCTCTGAGAACTGCCATGGGAATGGCGATGACGATGTGAATGCGCATGTGAATGTCCATGTCCATGACCATGTCTCTCCATGCCGTTCATTGCCTCCAAGCATCATCCATTCATGTAAACTTCTGTCACAAATGTTTAATCAAATTTTAAACGATATCAATATTATGATAAATATAAGTTAATTTATGTAGTTCAAAGTTTATTCACATCCTCTGAGAAAGGATTAAATTGTGTTTATCAACACATAAACAAATTACATACATTTTCATAAACTGAATTGCAAATCAGTATAACAATTTTTGCACATCACTGTTTCTCGTGTATCACTTAAAAATAATTAACTTTAGTTACAAAAATAGCAAATTTGTGATTAAAATATCAAGCGTTCGATATACTTTGATTATATCAACAATACAGCGTGATGATTACACGATCAGAGTATTCAATAATAACCACAAAATTATCGTGTTATTATTAGTAGTGATGAATTTTATAAACTGTCAACGAGCATTTTTCAGGATTTTTTTTCCCTTTTTCTCTGTTTCTCATTGTATTGTATATAATTACATTAAAGATAACAATCGCGCGAAACTTCGACAACTTCGTAGATTGTTGCACGAAAATGTATTCTCTCGTCGAGAAGATGCAAAGCAGTTCTTACTAGTGGATCGATATGATCCTCGAGTAGCGTTATCAATGCAGCATCTTTAATCAGATTCGAAAGCGCATCTCAATCACAAACTTACAATGCAGTCCCTCCGGTTTCGCTCGTACGATCGTTTTATCGCGCGAGAGTGAAGAGTACGTCGTTTTTCTCAACAACACATAACCTCAAAAGCGCTTCTCGATTTTTTTTTTTAAACTAAGTTACCGTCGTGACGATGACCCATTGAAAACGTTTCTCGACTAGTAGAATCCTTCGTTTAAAGCGTCCATCTCTCGATCGCGAGCTACGTCGAACTAACGAGGGAATCTCACTCTTTCGTTACTCCTCTTTTCCTCTCTGTCTTCCTTTCTCCCTGCCACTCCTTCTCACTCTTGTCTTCTCTTTCTATCTCTCTCTTCCTTTTTTCCTCTGTCTTCCACTAGAACCTTTAGACCCTTATTCAGTTATGTTGAAGTTTTTTTTTCTACAAGAGCATGTAACTTTTATAATGTCCAGCGATAATGCGCGAGCGAGCACAGCATCCTTGTTTAGTTATCGAACCGATCCTCTCGACCGCTCTCGTCGGAACCATTGACAGTTCCGCGGCAAGAAACGCGCCGACAAGTCTCCCGCTGTCGTCTCGCGTGCGCGCTCGACACGCACGATGCTCTCGGCTGACGAGCACGAGTAAACGCACCTGTGACCGTGTTCGCGCACGCCAGCTGCACTTTGCGCATTCCCCTACGTCGTATAAATTTGCGAAAAGGCGAATGTAATAAATAACAGCAACACGGCAGTTCAAAACGAACTCTATATTTTATATGTGCGCGTCTTCTATATCGCGATTTTATTACATCGCGGAGGATCATTTCTTTATTTTTCCAAACTCGATTGTTCTTTTATTCTCTCTTAATCTTTCTAATTATAATTATTGTTAAACATTTTAAGTTGTTTAGCCTTTTTTAAGATTTGTATATATATATCTCTCTGGTGGTCAACACGCGACGATGTCCACGTGCTTGTCTCGCGATGTCAAATGTGATTTCGTATTCCGCGGGGAGCTATTCGGATAGTAACTTTGCGGATGACGCCATCGAAGCAATTGACAGAGAGATACTATTTCACAGATACGTGAAACCTCGTCAGATAACCAGCCGCGATATCTTGCTTATTCCAAGGATTACCGACGAGTCCTCTTTTTTTCGCTTATCATAAATTCTCAAGCAAAGTTTAATGTTCAAGCTTCGTGTATCCCGCAAATAAAGACCTTTTATTATTCTCTGAACCTGGAATCGTCGGGAAACAAACGAGTCACGAGCCTCTTGTTTTCCTCCTTCCATGAACGCGCGAAAATATTTGACAAAATTTCGCAAAGATGTTGACATTGTGCCAATGTGTGCAATCTGGTTAGCTATGATGTAAAACCGGATGAAGTGTGCTTAATTGCTGAAATATACTCGTGACGTTATATTTACTATTGACTCGAACGAGTTCCAAAAGAGAAAACTCGGAAGTTGCGTGATTACCCAAGAAAAGTATAGGGAAAAAATAAGTGCATTTTTTTCGAAATAGCGCGCGATTTTGTATTTGTAAATGCAATATGCGCACATGAATTTTCTCTTTCGTCTCCTATTATTCGAAAAGTGTATCTATTTCTCCTTCCTTCTCTTTCTTTTTTTTTTTAATATTCTATATTATTTGCGAAAAAGCAAATGGTTATTGATTGTCCGCCAAAGTTTATTTCAGCGTTTTATATACAGAGTTGCGTTCAAAAATCTATCATCTTTAATTCACCAATCAGGACAAAAGGAGCAAAGATTTCTTTATTTTGATTGGTTGAAGCAACGCAGGGGGCGCTCAATCGATTCGGATAAATTGCAGAAGATTGTTCTCATGCTTCTTTTCTATAAATTTCTAGATTTTATGATCATTTATGATTGCGTTTGGAAACTCTAAAATAGTTAGCCGTAAAAAAATTATCAATAACAATTGATTATTCTTCTCGGATTTGATGTAATTGATTAATTTTTTAAGTCTATATCAGACTACGCATTAAAAATTAAAGATTGAACATTAAAGATTGGAATTTGACTAATTAAAACAAAAGGGACTAAAATTTCTTTGTCCTGATTGGTCGAATTTCAATCTTGAATCTTCAATTGTATTCTGATACTTGAGCATTTTTGAACGCAATTGGCGAGGTAACTTTAACAAATTCAGGTTAATTTCTGAACGGTCGTGGGGTAATTGTTTTACTCACGGTAAGATTTTTGAACGTAGCCATTGGTGGTTATCTCTCGGAGCTTTAACCAAAGGATAACTTTAGTCTATCAATCTCCGATACAGAAATTTCTAATTAAAGAAATGCCAGTCATACAGGATTTTTTCAAACGTTATTTGCCGATAGTGAAGGCCGATGAAGGAGAGGAAGAAGAATTGGTAGATCCGCAAAAAGTACTTCGTGTAAGTAATACAATCATTACAATTATTACATAATATTGTTTTTGAATATGCAAATGCATCACTAATTTTTCGGAGTAAAGACGTATTCATTAAAGTTTAAGCCACTATTAAAATCTCTTCAACCACAAACTCCGATTAATTTAATTTGACAAGAGATTGTCAAACAAAAAAATTAATTATGTAATTTATTTTCCTTTTCTATGTTAAATAACAAATGATTATTTTATCTATATTCAAACGCAAATATTATTTGATAAATTAATAAAATAAAGTCGATTATAATCGGAGTTTACATAAATGTATTGATTTTTTCAATATACATGCACATTTTTATATATATATGAAAATATAAAATATAAGTCATATTAACAAATAAATTATAATTACTATAATCAGTTATTACAATTACTAATAACTTTATCATTACTAATAAATTAGGAATTAATATTTAACATGTTTATAATAATTCAGCATTACTTTTATTCTAACTAATTTTTCTTATCATAGGAGCAATGCTCTCAAGAAGTAAAATGCAGCAATTTGCAAGAAAAATTGAACACATGCAATGATCGTGTTAATTCAAGATCCAACACAGAAGAAACTTGTTTAGAAGAACTTCTTGATTACGTGCAATGTGTGGATCATTGCGTCGCAAAAACTCTGTTCAGTAAACTTAAGTAATTATATGATATTCCTATAAAAATCCGATTGTTGTTTGCAATGTTAAAGCTTAATTTCTCAAGCATTGTATATATATAATGAAATACTAGCAATAAAAAATTAAATTATTAGAGATAAAAATTATATTGATGTACAGTCTCTTCATCATTTGTATTTCAATTCTATGAATTAATTTTAACAAATCTTAACATGAACAATATGTATACAATAAGATACATAAAATATCAATGATAGTTATGCACAGACTTTCGACTCAGTTCATATATATCTGCTTTTTCTTTTCATATAAAAAACAAGATCTATCAATTTTTATATATAAACTCTTAATTATGATGATTGAGGAGAGCTGGTACCCAGCAATACATCGAAACATATGTTGCATACACGTACCGGCTTGTTTAAACCAAATTTCAAAATCGGAACATCCTGACCCGAACATTTGCTGCATAAAATACGTCCACAGTGCCGACTAAAAAAAGGGAAGAATATAATAAAAATTGTGCCACTTTAAAATTGATATATTCGATTATTGTCGTTAAAACATACAAATCATTCATACCAATGATGTTTGCGCATTGTAAGGGAGAATTTCGTTCCGCATTCTAAGCAGCAATCTTTATCAGACCATGGTGCTTCTTGTGTTAAAGAATCTAATAATCTGTATAATAACTGTTTCGTTGCTACTTGATAATTGAAGATTGTAATTCCATCTTTATTCATCGAACCTAAGCATGCTCCAGCTTTTACCAATGTTCTGCAAAGATTGCCATTACCCTTCATGTATGCAATCAACAACGGTGTGTTTCCATCTAAGTCTGAAATAAAAATTTTGTAGGATACACGCTTCGTATAATATATGCATTTAGTCTAAAGAAATTATGTTTTTCTTTCAGAATAATTTTAGTCTTTTTGAGAGAAAATTTATCACATTTTCCTTATACCTGCGTTATTGACGGGATATTGCGACATGCATTCTAAAAATAGATCGCATATTGTTGCAGCATTGTCCCTAGCGCATCTGGCTAGCTCATGTAGAGGATTACGGCCCTTGAGATTCACAGCCTCCGCATCCAGTGTACACTCGGTCAATAACGTCCTCACCACTGATACATGACCTTCTCTTACAGCTACATGCAACGCGTTGTCACCGTCCGCATTCACTGCGTCGAAGTTAATATTGTTCTATACAACAAACAATTGTTAATTTAACAGGGTATCTTAAATCAATACACTGTTTCGGTATTTGATGAATTCTTGCGTTAAACATTTTATCTTACTTGCAATAGCGCAGAGACAACAGTGGCATGTCCCGCTTTAGCTGCCACATGCAGCGCGGTGTTCCTATTTGCATCAGTATCATTAACACGAGCACCCGCTAATATTAAACTTCGCACTAACATCTCGTTTCCTGACATAGCAGCGAGATGCAGTGGAGGTGTTTGTGTAACGTCATGTATTCTCGAATTTACATCTACCTACGACAAAAGGAATAGCAATGCTGTAATTACAGTTTTTTACAATGCTTTACCATCCATATTTATAGCCATACAAAATTCAAGTACTTGTATAGATAATAAAAACAAAATGCTCTCCATGTCACCCTTCTGTATGGCAGTATGCAAGAAGTTTCTGCCCTTATTGTCGTATTGTTCGGCGGCCTTAGGTAATCTCTCTAATATCGCTTGCGCGGCTTTATTATTACGGACCGTTAGGGCAGTCGCGAATGGCGTAAGTCCTTTCTTATCCCTCTTGTTCAGATCTATATTCGGGTGACACAGCAAAAGAGATATTATCTGCGAATGCTGATTCTGTATCGCTACATGCACAGGAGTCTTTCCCTCCGCGTCGCGAGCGTTCACGTCGGCTCCGTGTTCGATAAGCGTTTGAACAACTTGTTCCAATCCCCATTGACAACACAAATGTAACGGCGTACATTCATCTTTCGCCTCATCTCCACCGGCACCATCTGGACCAGGTCGTCTCGGAGCATTCAAATCGCACCCGCTGCGATATAAATCATTAAAAAAAAAATAATGCAATATTGGCAATATTTTAAATCATAATTATATCTAACGCTATATAAATTACGATTAAAAAAATAAGATAGCAATTTTTTAATATAATTTTTCTTATTTTTAGCCTACTATTGTTAATTTTTTCATTTTTCTTGAGCAAAAAATGCGCACATTAGTACCTTCTGATCAAAAATTGTGCGATATCCTCCTTGTTATCATCGATCGCTCTATGTAACAGTGTTTGCTGACAACCATCGGGACCAGGACCCCAACAATCGGTATCCGCTCCGTATTTAACCAAGATTGATGCAGTGTCTTCTTGATCTGAGTCTAAAGCGTCCCATAACGGACATCCTATTGAAGGGTCCACACCTCGTCTACAAAGAGTTTCCACCACTTCGCCTAGTCTACAATGTACGCACAATTGTAGCGGCGTTTCTCCGTTGGCTGTTCTGCACATATTGAAATACGAATTTATTAATAATATCGATCTTGCAATTGTAGATATAGATTTTTGTGATTTTAATAAACTCACTTTGCATTCATGTCAGCACCATTTTCTAGAAGAAATATAGCAGTAGCTGAATCTTCCTTTAATATTGCTTGATGTAACAAAGTCAAACCTTCTTTGTTGCGTTCATTCACATTAGCTCCAGCTTTTATCAGAGCTAGTACAATATCTTTGCCTTTTTTAAATGGTGCCTTTATAGCTAAGCTCAAAGGCGTCTCGTTCGCATTATTCTTAATAGTCAATTGTGAATTCGAATCAGTAGTATCTAATAATTCATTGACTATATCTGTGTATAGATTCGAGATGGCGAAATGAATCGGCGTGTCACCAGTGGAAAAAGTGACAATATCAGTTGGCAGTCCGTTCTTAATTAAAGCTCGAGACAGATCTTTTAAGCCGACCTTGCATGCTTCATGTAATATCGTAAAACCTTCATTGTTAGTTTTCGTTAAGCTATTTTTACAATAATCCACTAAGAATAGTGCCGCCTCTTCTCTACATTCTCGCGTCAAGATATGAAGCAATGTATCTCCAGTGGTGTTATAGATCGGATTCGGTATAGCGCCTTTAGTTAACAATTTAGATGCAAAATACTCATTGAAGGGATCCGTCTTCATCGCGAAACACAATGGTGTATCATCTTCGTTTGTGGTTTCATCTATATCTATACCCTTTGCCTCAAGTAACAGATCAAACAGCATATCATTCTTCTCCGAAATACAGCTATGAAGTGCAGTCCTGTAAGTATAAACAAGTGTTAAAATTATAATATTTGATATTAAATTATATAAAAGTTACAAATTCTATTTCAAATTTTATGAACAATTGTTTAACTTTTACATTATTTGGAATAATGTAAGTCTTGAGATTAAGGCAAAGAAATATATTTACCATCCTCTATTATCTTGTAAATTTGGATCAATTCCTGCTTGAAGTAATCTTGATCCAACTGCTAACATGCTTTCCGTATTATGCTTTGCTACTAGATGTAAGGCAGTACAACCTTCCAACTGCTTAAGATCGGCTGTATTTTTCGCGCCATCAATAATATTTACAGGTTCACATAACTTCTGCACATTATTATTGTTTTCTAATTGTTCGATTATAAATTCAGATGAGTAAGAGTCTCCTTTCAGAATTGCTGAATGAAGGAGAGATAAACCCCTTGCATCTGTTGCACTCAGATCTGCTCCATGTTCAACCAAGGTACGAGCTAGAGATGGCTGACGACTTTTCAGAGCAACTTCTAGAGCCGTTTCTCCTTTGTGATCTACAGCATTGACTGCCTTTGGAAGCTATAAATAATCATGTTATTAAAAAATAAAAAACATTAGATACACACTTGAAAATAATTAAAATATTAAAATGTTTTAAAGAAAAAAAATAGGTAATTTTAGTATAAAAATAATAAAAAAATATGCGAGGCTTTTTATTAGATTTATGTAAAAAAGATTGAGAGATTTGAGAACCACTGACTTGACTATCAGCGCGTGTACGATGACCGCAATTGTGTGTCTGTATGCGTGCACGTGGCTGTGTGGTGATCGAGTCACTGTAATGGCACGAGCATCGGTTCAGTGTGAAAAAGCGTTCATAGAGGAAGTATATGGAGATTATTTTCTGATATACATGGAGGAGGACGCAAGAGTATTAAAAAATCGTCGAGGCAGATGACGTGGCCGGCGATACTGTATCCGACCGACTGTAATCGGCCGTCGACCAGTCGTTCTCTATGCGTTTCTATGCGAGAAAGGTGGATAAAGATTCCACGGCGAGGATCATACCGTGCGTGTATCGCGAAATAAGTCAACGTTACAATGCGTTACACGGCGCGTGCGAATGGTGTAATATTGTGATAGATGTATCATACAAGTATCATGATCGTGTGCTATTGTATTTGGTAGCAGAATATACACATATATATGTATGGAGTATCGACAAGGTTGATACACCAATTTTCACTAATTAAGAAAATAATAAGACCAGAAAATTATGATTTAGAAACTTAGTAAAGAAATAAATAAGATTTTCAATATAGTGAAAGCTGAGGTTTTAATAAACGTCAAACAACTATCTACCTAAAATAAAAAAAACTGATTACTTATAATTATTTCGACACATAAAAAAAATATCTTATGCAGGATATAAATATAATTATTTACATGAAATTGTTTTGCTAATAAAAGTGTTTTTAATAAAAATTAAATAATTAAAATTCAAAGAGAATTAAATTTTCTAAATTTGTAAAATAAAATTAATAAAATTAGAGATAAAATATTTCTATAAGATTTTGGAAAAAAGTATGAATTTTACATTAATTAATCTTGAACACTTTCAGATTTAATCATTGTTGGAATAAATTAATCACAAAAATATCTTGGTGATAATTTAAGTAATTATTTTTTAATGAGGACAACAACTAATATTATGAATAAAATGCGCAATTTCAAGCCAAGTCTACAGATTACGATATTATATATCAGTATTTTATCATGTATGTATATTTCTTTTATTTTATATTTTGATTTTATAATCAAAGAGAACTGAGTAAAACTACAAGATTGATATGATATTAAATTTATAGATATTTCACGAGCACAAGCAGAAGGCATTTCATGTTTCAAATGTCTCATGACACCAACAAGACCAGAAGATACAAATCTGCTTTGTGCCCATTTCGATGGGAGTGCCAAATTTCAGACATTTTGTCCAACTTCAACACTTTGTATGAAGAAAACTGTTCAATATAAATCTAAAAGTAGGTTGACAATATTGATAAAATAATTACTGAATGATAATGTAATTATTTATTTGAAAAATTTCTTTTAGCATCTGTAGTAACCACTGTTCAGAGAGACTGCACACCACAGAAATATATTTCTTATGTTTACAGTGATGTTGATAAGCAGTGGCATAAAAAAGAAGAGATCATAACAACTGCTTATGATGAAGGTTGCTTTATAGGTGAACATAGGGGAGCACCGACTGGTCCACCCGAATATTGTTTTTGTAGTTTTCATTTGTGCAATTCATCTCCTTCATTAATAGGAATGTTTAACAAAATATGTGGAACAATCTTAGCACTGCTGATTATAAAATTGATGTAAAATTTTTCAATTGATGGCACACAATGTGTTACTTAAAAGAATGTATTTAATGCATAAGAGAGAGAGAATGATACACAATCTTCTCTGATAATTTTGAGAATGCAAATAGATCTTTTGCAACAAATTGCAAATATTGTACAATATAATACAAAAATATTGATGTCTAATATGAATTGCTATAAATAGCTAATTTATTTAAAAAAAACGTTAAATAATTTCTATTTAATGTTAAAATCTCTATATTTCTATTTATGAATTAGAATAACATTAGAATTATTGAATAAAATAATCGATATTATACAGAAAGATAAAGAAGAATCTCTTGCTAGTCAATTTTGAATTATCTTGTGTTATAAATAATAATTCTAAATTAAATTTTCAATTTACATCAATTATCTTTTAATAAATTATCTAAAACATTTCTATTTATAAAATATGTTACAATGCATATAAATATACAAATCTATTTTTATGCCAAGCTCTTTTATATATAAATTTTATATCTGCAATTATTAATGAAATTAGAGTTTGTTATAGTTATTATATATGTATCTTTGAAGACCAAAAGATACACTAATTATGCCTTGTTACAGGTAATCCCATAAAACTTTTTGAAGTTCTTGTTCCCTCACTATAGTCACATTAAATTATGACATTAGAAACAAGGAATCATATAAATTATTTTTTAATGAGATATCAAAATTAATGAATTTTCTCATATATATTATCATTTTGATAATAGACAGTTATGACACCTGGCCAAAATTTATTAACTATTTATTTTTTAATACACAAATAAATAAAAATTGTCTTGAATATATTTTATCAATCTATATTACCGAGTATATATAATAATATGAAAAATCTAAATTTATTTCAAAATGTATTGTCCAATAAAAAAATTTATATGATTTATTGTTTTTGATATCATGGTTCAATATAATATCAATGAGAGATCAAGAGTCTTAATCTATATGGGATGATTGATATCAGGATCAAATTCGGAATTCTCTAGATAATAGCTCTAATATGGAGCTAATCATTACTTCAATTAATGCTCAGAATTTCTAATGATCAAACTGTTCGAATTACTAATAACTATATTCTCAAGCATTATCAAAAGATAATAAATTTATAATATTGAAAAAAAAAAAACAAAAACTATTTATATTTTTAATGTTTATAACCAAAAAATGTACTTTGTGCATACCAGTACTTAATATTCAAACTTGAGCTGTGAATATGTAAATTAATATCATATTAGGATATTTAAAATATATCTCCTAACAGATCATAATGTCCCTATATGTTAACAGCAAAGTATTTTTATATCATTTTAAATATATAAATATATATCATATGAAATATATAAATTGTCATATGTATCACAATAGATTTAAATTTAATTATTTCAATAAAATTTAATACATATTACATTATGTTGGACTTTTTAATTTTATCATGAAAAGAATTTCTCTCATCATATCATAAAGAAAAAAAGGAGACTCACCTCGGCATTATTTTCCACTAAGTATAGAAACACAACGTCTTCTCGCATCAACCGTACCGCTGCATGTAAAGGATATTTACTCTTAGTTTGCAATAACTTGTATAGCAGAGAACCTGGCATCTCTTTGAAATCTTCGCCTCTTAAATCTTCCTGTAAATTATATAAATATTTCGGATATAATACTTCTTATAATAATGTTATTATTAGAATTGAAGTATTATAATTTTACCCAATGTGCTGAGATTAAGGAACTACAATGCTCCTTTAACCTTGAAGTACCCAATTCCTCAGCTGCTGCATACAATCCCACACAATCCTTCAATCCCACTGTCCCAATCAGATATCTTTCACATTGATCTACCATTTCTGATAATTGAAAGCCAGCTGCTGCTTTCATTAAATCCAATGTTAGATGTTCTTGAGACACTTTGCCTGTATAAATCCATTTTAACAATACTAATGCTACAGCGCTATTTAAATTGCTCCAATCTAAAAATAATTATATAATACATATATAATGATATATATAAATAATTAGATACATAAAATAAATAGACATATATAAATTACCTAAAACAGTTTTTTCAACAAGAGTTGCATCACTAAAAAAATCAGTCCTGGCAGACAATACAAATTTATGTGCTGGTACTTCTTGATCAATCAATTTTATGTTTATATCACTGAAAAATATATATCTTAAGAATAATATTTTTTTAAATATATATTTTTTAAATATATATAATTTTTTTAAATATATATAGTTCTACATTATATTATAAAAATATACAAAGAGAGTTTCAAATTATATATAAGATACCTGTAACGATGTTGACAATATAAAGATGCTATAGTTGCCAGAAGTCTACCGATAAATCCACCCTCTTGCTTCTCAGCTGTAGCAATAGCGTACTCCTTTTGTAGTTCTAAGTTTGCATTGTACAAATTGACATATTGTTCTCGCAGCAGGGATAGATGTTGTTGCCATTTTTGCGCTTCCGTAGAATCCTCTAAAACGGATATACAGAATTATCCTTCTCCTGAAACTGTTCACAGCTGCTGCAAACTTACCCATAATTAAAGAATTATCACGTCGAAAACGTTTGACAGTTTGAACAATAATAATATTATTGCATGATGTAGTATTCGTTGCGCGTTTATATTAATGCATCATCTATGCATGAATCTGTCAAAGTAAAAAAAATCAAAACTCTACACAACAATACGAAGAATCGTAAGCAAAGCGGCGCTATTCGAAAAGACAAAATATCAGAAGAGGATCACACGAGCCGGTAATCGGGATTTAATCGGGAGAAAACACAAACTACATGCACCACACATATATTACATATACGCCCACGCTATCGGAACCATTACGGGATCTGTCATATCCACGCACACATACACGCACGCGCACGCAGCATTTGATAAAAGTGTATGTACAAAGATCTCTTCTTCGAGTTCAAATTTTTAAATCACTCCTATTTGACTTCTACGAATAGATAACAAGTAGATAATGTCGCATACCGTGCCCCTCGGATTACTACTCGATTTGTAAAAATACGAAAAAGAAATGAAATGCATTTAAAAAAGAAATACAGAACAACATATATATGTGTGTAAGTGATGATAAGGAGGGAACCGGCAACGAGATCACATGTAATAATTGTTTAATGAGCTTTAAATTCGAAGTCGCAAATGTCAGATGAACCGTGAAATGATTAATGAATGAACACATATTTACCAATAAATATTGTGTCATGCAATTGGCTATCAAATAGAGAATTCTTCAAGTCCCGAAAACTTTTTGTACCGATTGTCAAATAAAACGCTTTGAAACATTTCTAGCGTTAAGTCGCCCGTACAGAAGAAAGTAAGTAATATCCGAATGCTCATCTTGCCAATTCAATACAGAACTTTCTGATTGGTTTATCCAGTGGCAAACTCTCAAGCAGCTGTGAATGGCTGTCTTCAAATCACGCTTCTGCATAGTTCAAAAAGACCAAGTTATTAGAAAATCTATTGTTCATTCACACACAAAATCACACTGGTTGTGAAAATTGAAGAATATTTTGTAACAATAAAATGTGTATAAAAAATTTATATTCTGTAATATATTTAAAAGTTAAAAAAAGTGTTGAAATGAAAATATCTCGAATTTGTTAGTTTATATACATATATGTGTGTGGGTGGGTGTGTATGTATATATATGTATATATTAAATTTGACAAATTTTTGAAGTGTTGAACAAATGGTATATATACGCATAGATGTATCTTTGTGCTCAAGTGATATCAGAATTAATATCCGGTCTTCACTAGTTGATTAGTTCGCGCAATGACTTGGCATCAAAGTGCGCATGAAGTACAATAAAGAAACCACTGTCACAATGTTTTGCCAAAATTGTTGATATCATTAAAAAGGAAAAAAAAAAAAACCCAAAAAACAGAAAGATGGGAGGAATAAGTTGGAGCGAATTATTTCCGGGAAGATGGAGTTCTGTCATATTTATTTCCTATGTAGCTCTCTTTATAAATCAAGGTATGTTAATGACATGGCCATGTACTGTACAGTTTTTATTTTTGTCATCATAAATAATAAATTGGTAAAAGGATAAACACACCTTTTTTAAGTATTAATTATACATTAGTTTTGTCATGAAAGAATAATGTCAGAATTTATGACAATAATCTGCTATACAGGTATTCTTGTGACATGGTCTCAAAGAAGTGGTCGTTATGAATATAATACCGTGGCAGTTGTGTTGATGACAGAAGTTTTAAAATTAGTTATATCTGCAGCATTCTATTGTAAGGAGTAAGTAAAACAATTTGGAAATTTAATTTGTACGACTGGAGGAAGGATCCTAGTTTTAATTAACTTATTTTAATTTACAGCAATAGTATTTTAACTCTAATTCAGGAGACAAAGAAGAATAAAAAGGGTGAGACTAAAATAACAGATAAAGAATTCCAGAAATTTGTGCTATAAATATCTGGCATCACTGAGATTCATAAATGACTAAAGAAAATTTTTATCCATTTTTAGTGCTTTTACTGTACATGATACCTGCATTTTTATATTGTCTCTACAACAATCTAGCATTTGTCAATTTGGCTAGATTTGATCCTACGACATACTATATCTTGCTACAATTTCGCGTTGTGCTTACAGGAATCATATTTCAAGTATATTGATGATACATTTTTTAACATGATAATAGAAAGATAATAAATGTTGAATGAGCCTTATATGAGAAAGAATTTTTATTCTTTCTAGGTTATTTTTCGCAAAAAATTGTCTATGATACAGTGGTTTTCACTAATAATCTTGACAGGTGGTTGTATGGTAAAGCATTTTGATGTCCATGTCTTTGATACAGAATTCCATGTAGATATTTCTCTCTTTCTAATTCTTATACAGGTATATTAAATTTTATTGGTAATATTTGTATGATTGAAAACATGATTATTTTTTAAAAAATATTTTACTTTCAGACAACATGCTCTTGTTTAGCTGGTGTTTATAACGAGTACTTGCTCAAGCATCAAGGTGCAGACATTGACATTTTTGTACAAAATGTATTTATGTATATTGACAGTATTTTCTGCAATATTGTAGCAATTGTTTTATTGACAACATTCAAGAATAGTGTTAGTGATACATTTAGTAACATTGAAATCAGTTCATCTTTGCAACCAAAAATAATATTAATTATGTTAAATAATGCAATTGTTGGAATAATAACAAGTTTTTTCTTGAAAACTTTAAATTCTATTTTAAAGACTTTTGCTAGTGCAATGGAACTGATTTTTACAGCAGTGTTATGTTGGATTTTATTTAATATAGTTATTAATACAAACACTGTCATTTCTATAGCTATGGTAAGTTTAGCCATTATTTTGTATTCAAAAAATCCTGTACAAAACATTCAATCTAAGGAAACGACAGAAAGTAGAAAACTTCTAGTATAAAAACACACATACACACAGTATCAGTATTAAATTTTTTAAATAAATGTGTGTGCCACAAATAAAATTATGAAACAAAGTGATAGTGTGTATTACCATTAATATTAAAAATTGTTATAAATTTTTTTCTTTGTGATAACACAAACTTTATAGTTTTCAATAATTATGTCATATGTTGTATAATATATTCAATGTCAATTTTAATACAATGATTGTTAAAAAATCAGAATATTATAATTTCTATTATCAAATTAATGAAGAATTATTCAGATTCAGATTATAATAAGATCTAATTAGTAAAATACTAATCCCTTTGTTTTTAAAATTAAAGAAATTTTATATATGTGTCAAATTACAAAATTAAAATAACTTTATATTTTTACATTTTTATTTTTTTTAAACATATTAAAAAATAAAAACATCAAAAATAGTAAATTTTAAACTATATATGAATTATATATATTTTGAGACATCAAATTTTGATATTACAATTTGTGTAAATATATCTTATATACTGTTTATACAATTCAATAAAAGAGTATAATATCCAAATTGAAGGATTATTTTGTTAAAATCTTTATTATATATATTATTTTTTATGTTACACATGGCTTTTTTACTTACACACACACACACACATACATACTTATAAACAGATATCTAATAGTTGTCAAGTTTTATACACACATACATATTTTAAACATACAATTCCTTAAAAGTCAATTTTCGAATGCTATCTACCTATAATTTATTTATATTTTTTCCAAATTCTCTATTTGGAAGCTCGTACATGGAAAAGTTCTATCACATATACACATATGATGTGTACTACATATCAAGAAAGTTGAAAAATTATGTATATGTTGAATATTATTTACTAGCAATTTTGTAGTAATACTTAAATTATCAATAATATATAAATTTTCTAATCTTCTGATAAATTTTTTATAATTTTTAGATATTAAAATTGCTTTTTATATTTCAATGAATTTTTAATTAGTTTACAAATGTTAGTGAATGTTAAAGTGAACGTAAAAAGCTATATTCACAAATCATATTTAAGTAGCTGTAGCAAGAGAAAATTCATTAATAAAAGATGTAAGGAATATTACCTCACATAATTGGTATTGTCAAAGATTATAATCAGAAGTAATGCAATTATAAATTACTATAACTTACTTTATATAAATACGTTACAAATGCAAAATTGTGTAGAGTGTTCCTGAAATAAATCATCAGAATTTTAGATTTTATATTAGATTTTTTACTTGAAAATTTCAAGGACACCTTACATATTTTTGCAGTTAACATAACAAGAAAAAATTTTTTAAGTATAAATGTTCACAAATATATACACACACACAAGATTTAATTGGTAAATATAATCTTTTCTCAAAGTATTCTTTTTTTATATAACTTTTTAACTAATCTTTGAAAAATGTTAGCAATAAATAAGTGTGAAAGATATATTTATTTGCAAACATTGCACTTAATAATCACTTACATAAATACAAACAGATTTGTCCCACAAAAACACAATATGACAATTTACAAAATGCAAATTTTATATAACAGCAGATAGTAAATGTCTGAAAATCATTTAGGACTAATTAGATCATTATTTCTGCTTTAATATTCATTTACATTATATGTCACAACCAAAGAATAATTAAAAATGTGCATTAGTTAGGCACATGTGTATTAAAAAACAATATTAACTATTAATTCATTACTTCTATATTATTTTTCTACAAGATCTCAGTCTCTAATCAAATGAAGTTTTAACTATCATTGGCATTGCGAAAGTTTTATGAAAATTGTTACACAACAAAAAATTTAAGGCCTTTAGATATTTCTAATAGAAATCTAAAATGTATTCTCTCTTGTATGGTTAATATAACAATTATATATAAATGTGATTTACAAAGTTATGAACGCATTGGTTTTTAGGTCAGTCATCCACCCTGGTATTGAGAAAAATTGTGACTATCTAAATAATGTACACGCATAAAATCATTGTGTTAATGAAACATATAAGAAGTTATATAGAATTAAATTTATCTGTTCATAATATGACAAAAACATAATTTTTATATACAAAAAAAAAACCAGTAATCAATACATTATGATATATCAACAATCAAAATTATTTTTACATAACATTAAAAAATTTATGAATTTTTAATTACTGTATTGTACATGTCAATACTTTTATATTAATTTTAAGAGATGATTATATTTAATAAATGAGAAATATATATATATATATATATATATATATACATAAACAAATAAAAATCTAAATAACTATATAACAAAAAAGTTAAATACTTTTGCATATTGTCAAAAATGAATTTGTTAGAAAAATTTCTCATCAAAAATTGGATTTTATGATTTTTGTACAGTAATTTGAATTTTTTAAATAAAATATGTGTCTGTGACATTAGTCAGATGTTTTTAATTGTTTCATGATTTGTTGTGTTATTAATTTAGTCGCTTCGCTTGCATTGGGTATAAGAAACTTATCCATATCTGAAATAACCGTATCATTATATTGTGTTGTACCATATTTGAAAGTTATTAGATCGGCATGTCGCTTTCTCGATGTTATTTTAACGATACTCGTTAAAGGACGTTTCACAATTACATGCGCGGCACCTTTTCGCTCCGGGATTTCTCGTAGTACTATAAGATGACTATCGGTAACCAGTAGTTGACTGAAACAAAGAAAATGTGTGTGCAAATGCGATCGTTTTTATATGCAAGAGAAAATTTCGTTCTTGTTATACATTCACCTATCACAGAGATCACCATTGACTTTCACCTCTTGGCATTTAAAGGAATGTAATAGCTTAGGATCTTTCATCCATTGCTGTATAGATACTACTTCAATAGGCTCTTCACTTTCATTATTAGTCATAGTCATATCTAAGAGAAACAGATTTGTCAGATATAATTTATTTTTTTTCTTATAAACAGACGTTTATATATAGACGTTACATTTAAGAATAGTTCGAAAAATGCCTACCTATCTCTTGATCGTCATCTATACTAAATACAGGTGCAGTTTTTCTTTGACGTTTAATGTAGTCTAAATCTTTACTATCTCTCTTTTCTGTATTGCTATTGATGTTCGCTGTAGGGTTAACGATATAATCGAACAGCTTTCCTTTTACTTCTTGGCTTTTTAACTTCATAGCTAATCCGATTTTCCCCAAGAGATCGGAATTGTTATTTTTAACTTTTACCGGGCTCGCTTCGTTTGAATTTTCTTCTGACATGTTAGTATTACATACCAGACAATGTTGCGAATTATGATCGACAAGACTTGAAACCACTTCATCGCCGAAATATTCATGAATCGCTGATAAACAAAACAAAAAATTATATGATATAAATATATGATTTATCAACTTCAAAAAATAAAAAATAAAAAAATAAGATATATTTACCTTGATACCCAGAAGTAACCATACTCACATATTGTGTATGTTTTTGTAAAAAGGATGCTACTACCATATGTGTATAACGATCTTCCTCTTGTCTACCACTTCCCAGAAAACAAAGATGTTCTCCACCAGCTTGTGAACCAACAGCTAGCGCTTGGCGTTGAGCTTGCAATAAACCTTGCACTGCTGTAGCAAACGCAGCAGGTTCTTGAAGCATCTAGAAACAAACAAATACATTTATTTTTTTTTTTTGTATTCGTTTTTAATCTTAAATATATATAAAAAAATTAAAATATACAAATATATCATTTTAGTAAGTCTAAAAAATTAATAAAAAAAAATTTAGTCTTTTAAAAATGTTCTTATAATTGATAATATTTACCAAGTTACAATCGAGATGAAATGCTGTTGGTAAATGGCCTGCATTATACTGTTCTGCAGGTCTACAGTCTACGAGAAAGAATCTAACAACCTCGACAGTATTAGGTATAGATGGAGCTTCAATAGCATTTTCTACTAATTCTTGTGCTGATACTGGCAAACACAATGCATGAGATATTAATTTCTCATCAGAATGTTCACCAAACATTATAGGGTACAAATCCTGTTTAAAAGATGTTGGTGTTTTCATTGCATAATATTGTGCCAAAGAACAGAAATCGGTTACATCCTCTGCTTCTAAAGCACACGGCATTATTGCTATGGCATCTATTATATTTTGCTTCTCCTCGTCTTTCATACTTAAGATTTGTTCCCTACAAAAATGAAAATTATATAATATTATATATACAAATATAAAAATAAAATGTCAATTTAATCAACATTTACCTGGCATTTATAATCATAATAAGTGAAAGAAACAGCATGAAAAATGGATCAGCTTGCATAAAGTACAAATCCCACATAGTACAGATTGCTGGCAATGAACAAACACCAGCAAATAGTGTATTCATCCATACTTTTGTATATTGATCAGGTGATATTCTTTTCGTATCCAAAAATGAGCATAATTCTGGTTCATGATAGAGCAGCAGTAATCTTAAAACCGAGCTGTATGTTTCGCCACTAAAAGAATATATATATATATATATATATATATATATATATATATATATTATATTATAGAAAAAGATAATAAATAACTGATCTTACATTAACACATCTTTGTTAACAAAATTTCTTGCATTATCAATAAGATGATGCTTATTTTACTTAATAATCATCTACATATATATTTATATATTTATGTATGTATAATACATATATATATATATATACCTTGGGATATAGATATCTCTTATTGCCTCAAAAAGATTATAAGTTGCAGCACGTGGTAATTTTAAAGCTATTAAAGGACCTAATAATTCTATCCATCCATTTCCTTTTTCATATTGTTTGCATTTACTTTTGCAATAAAATGTTAATATAGATTCAAGATCAGAAACTACAGAAACTTTATCTTCATCATCGTTGCCAAGTTTTGCTATAATATTTGAAAATAAGTGCCTTAATTAATATTAATATAAATATAAATAAGACTACCGATTAAAAAACCATCTATCCTTTCTACATACTTACCGACTAATTGTTGACAGTCATCACGAATTATATTTTGTTCAGGCAAATCATAAACTTCATTAAATTGGCTCAATTGATCGCGTCGATCAGTAACATAGAGGCAAGCCTGCCAAACATCTGGTCTTAAATTTGTAGGGATTGGTTGGCCTTTACATATGGCATATATATCAGATGCAGATGGTGCTTCTGTATCAAGTAGCGCTGCTTCCAATTCTAATATCCTGATATAAAAAAATTAATTTAGAAATAAAACTAAACAAAAATATTCATTATTTTCAGAAACTATGTAAAAAATGAAGATGCATATGAAATAATTGTGTATGCAATATACAGGCATGTATAATCTGTATAGACATAACATATTGATTAGCGCATACTAATTAACAAACTTTCAAATTATATCACATAAGTCACACTTCTTCATTACATTCTACTGTACTTAGAACAACGATTATGTAATATACATATAACGTTACGTTCAAACTTTTTTTTTTTCTTTTTAACACACGAACTTGATATATATATATATATATCTCAAGACACAATAGTACAGATCTCGATTCGCGTGCAAACGATTAACCGTAATATTTTACATTAATGTGATGGCATTTAAATTTATGGCGAAAAAATGTGACATTTCTTGACGAAATAAAAAAACTTTGTTTTAGCATTTTACCAAGTGTTTTCGTCCTCTTGTAGTGCCATTGTAGTAATAAATGTCGCAGCGAAGAATCCTGTTTTATACGAGAATACGTAAAATTCGATGTTCGTTAAAATTGTCTACGACAAAAAGAACACTTTCGGTCGTTTAGCATGCTTTGAGACGAAAGCTTCCATATTTTACAAGTTTTCTCAGTTGCAATGGGTTAGCAGTGGCATAGTATTTGATAAAACGTAGTTGCTGTTGACAGATCGTCGCCATTTTTCCGGCTAGAAATGTTTATCGTTAGTCGATATTATCGAATATATTCGATATTTAAAAAATTATGAATAATATTAACTAGACATTTTTTAAATATATTTAATATATCCTTTCATATATATCTTTTAATATATCATATTTAATTTTTTTTTGATAAATATTTTAAATTGTAAGAAAAATGATATTCTATTCTTTATATAGCTGTAAAGACAGAATATGTAACTATAAAGAAGAAATTTTTCAAAAATTTTCTATTTGAAATGTTTTCCTCTTTTCTATAATTCTTATCATATAAAAAATTCTCATGTTATTACACTTTACACTCCATTGCGATTGCAACAGTTTCACGTTTTTTTTTATAAGTATTCCAGGTCCGGGTATTTCTTCAGTAATATTTGTCGAGAGGGCGCGGCGAAGCTTCTTACGAATTCTCGTGAGCCGACGTGAGCGCGTGAGCCGTCATGAAATAGCATCCGATATCATTTGGTCTTCGTCGGTGGTCAGTGTCAGTCTGTGTCGAAGACGATCGAGAGGATCGTGTGCAACACGAAACATCAACGGCACCAGGTCTGGAATAAGCGCGTGCGTGCATCCGCATGATCGTCGCTTGGACTTGGCGTTTTGTCACATTTTCTCGCCAATTACGTCGGTGAGAGATTCGCGGTCGTCTGCATCGTGGTGCCGGTGTCGCATCGTGACCGTGTCCACGCGCGAATAATAATTCACGGTCGAAGGAATTATGACCGCCACGAGTGGCGTGGCCGGCAGTAGTCCGCTACCAAAATGGCAACTCGCCCTGGTGGTCGGGGCGCCGGTCGCCCTCGGCCTCGGCTACATGTATTACAAGAACAAGAATAACAGCAGCGGCAGCAGCGATAGGATCACCAAATCGGAACGTGATAAGTTCAGGAGCGGCGCGACGTCGTCCAAGGAGAATGGGGCGACCGCCGATAAGCAGATCTCCATCGACGGCGATTGTCCACCGAAAGTGCCTTCCCCCAGTGCTGAGTCGGAGGTTAAGAGATCGTGGATTATGAATCATAAAAATTTATCTAACAAGAATAGTTAATTAAGAAAAAAAAAAAAAAGAAAAAATATCTTTTACATTGTATTTGTCAGTATTTTTTAATTGTTGAAAAGTGTCATTAGCAGTAACACAATAAATTAATATATATATTAAAGTATTATTCTTTGCTGATAAATCATAAATAGAATTTCATTAAATTATTGCTGTTGTTATTGCAAATGATAATTTTTAATAAATAGAAGTATCTGCAATTATACAAATGATATAATTTAATAATAAATATCGATTTTATATTTAAATGAGAACTTTGACAAGACTATGATATCAATTTCTAATAATGAATTTTTGTTATATATTTGTTTATCTTTTAAATGAAATATTAAATTTGTCCATGTAGTTATAATAGTCTCCACAATTGGCATTAAATATTTCATATATATCTTTAGATTATTATAAGCTACAGAATAATGGAATTAGATTGAAACAAAATATGACTAACTCATGTAATTCATTCTAGACTCCTTTACAAAAGGCGCAAAGATACAAGAATGAAGGGAATGTACAATTCAAAATGGGAAAATATGATGAAGCCATATCACGATACAATGAAGCAATTAATATTTGTCCTGATGAGAATAAAGAAGACCTCGCAACTTTTTATCAAAATAGGGCAGCTGCTTATGAACAATTGGTAATATAATTAGTTTCAATAATAGTAGATATAGTATACAAATTTAATACTTGTTAATTGTCTCAATTAACTCTATATGTACTATAATTATTAGTTCTTATGCATTATAATAGTAAACTTGCAGAAAAATTATAATGCTGTGAAGAAAGATTGTACAAAAGCATTGGAATTAAATCCAAAATATGCAAAAGCTTTGTTACGACGAGCACGTGCTTTGGAACAGTTAGGAGACTTGGAAGCTGCCTTGGAAGATGTCACTGCCGCATGTATTCATGAAGGCTTTTCTAATCAGACTTCTCTTTCAATGGCAGATAAAGTTTTGGGAAAGCTTGGTGAGTTATATACATGTAAAAACATTTTGGTGTTAAATAAAATGTTATTTTTCACAAATTAAAAAAATCTAAAAAGTAAAAAAATTGAATAATAAAATAAAAATTGTTTTTTAGGAAAGCAACATGCTCAGGAAAATTTAGCAAAAAAAAAATTCATAATGCCAAGCAAACATTTCATCAAAACTTACATTATATCTTTTCCTAATGATCCAGTATTTACTAGGCTTCAACATCCAGAAGATATTCCAAAGTAAATATTAGCACAAGAACTTCTATAGTAATTCTGATTTATCTTTTAATTTAATTATAATATTTCATTATTCAATTATCAGATTTTTCAAAAAACCATTGCAAGCATTGAAAGATGAAGAGTATGACGATATAATACCATTGTGCACAGAAATTATTAAAAGTTCCGAATTTAACGAGTTACCTTCATCTAAAATGGAAGTATTACTTTTACGAGCTACATTTCATCTTCTCTTGGGCGAGCACGATGCTGCGATTCAAGATTTTGAGAGTATATTAAATAGTGAAGAAACGTCCAAAGATGTGAAAGTAAACGCCTTAATAAAGAGAGCGACTTTACATATGCAACTTGACAATCCATTAATGACTTTTAAGGACTTTGAACTAGCTATTAGTATGAATCCAAATTATGGTGATATTTATCATCATAGAGGACAGGTATAACACACATTTTTTCTATTATATGTTTTTATGAGAGTAAGATTACATATTATAAAATAATTTAATAACAATAATTTTTTTTTTAATGATATATTTTCTCTCAATTCAGGTGAATTTACTCATGAATAAAATAGATGAAGCTAAAAACGATTATGAAAAAGCAATTCATTATAACCCAGACTTTGGTGTTGCATATGTGCAAAAATGTTACACAGATTATCGTTTTGCAATCTTTAACAGAGATGTGACACTAGCAGAAGAGGCAATGAAAGATTTTGAAAAAGCTTTCATAAAATTCCCAGATCGTTCTGAATGTTACATGTTGTATGCTCAGGTATGTAGATTCTTACAATTTCTTAATACTGAAAGAATTAATAAAAAAATCGTATATTAAAAAAAGAATAAATAATAAATTATTATTATTACCGTGTATATTCTGATTGCATTGATGAAATTTTCAATGATTGTTATAGATGATGGCTGAAACTCAACAATACAATAAAGCGGATATGTATTTTGCTAAAGCAATAGAGATAGATCCAAAAAATGCAACTATCTATGTGCATAGAGGCTTATTACAATTACAATGGAATGGTAATATCGAAAAAGCTGTGGAATATTTTCACAAAGCATTAGAGACGGATGAGAAATGTGAGCATGCATATGAATCCTTAGGAAGTATCGAAGTGCAAAGGTATATTTTTAATGCATTTTTTCTCGATTAAAACTTGTATGTTGTGTAAATATATTTTTATTACCAATTATATATTTTTTCTTACAGAGGGAACATAGAGGAAGCAATAAGATTATTTGATAAAGCTTTGGAATTGTGTCGTACATCCATGGAACTTACACATATATACAGTCTTAGAGATGCTGCAAAAACGCAACTTAATTTACAGAATAGATTGGGTATGGACATTATTCGAACGCCCTCCCGATTCATCCCGAATCCTATGTCTTAAATTATCGAAAAATGAAAATAATAAAAAAGTATGCATTGTTACCAAATCTAAAGGATCATATTTAACGTGTATTCATCTTTATTACACAGGATATCAGAAAAATTGATTAGGAATATACAAGTAGTTTGTTTCATATTATTTTATATCAAAAGACTATGTGGAGGTTATATAATGGTATTTTTTTAAAATTGCATTTAATTTCTGATTTGCACAAAAAAGGTTAGTGATATAAAAAATCCGTTTGCACAGATCATCAAAGCTTTAAAATATTTATTATAAATTGATATTTATAGATAATTTTTTTGAGAAATGCAAGTTTTATTTGTATGTTTCTGTTTATCTATGTTGTGTTAATATATGCAAATATTAAAATTTGATATATATTTGTGAATTACTTTATAATTGTAATTCTCAAATTTTAAGAGCATAAATCATATTTATTAATGCCTTATTTGCTCAACATACTTTACAATATATTGAAAAAAAAGAAAAGACAGTAGCCTATTAAAAGCCACAGATGTCTATACTAAACATTAGACATTTGTGTTAAAAGCATGAATTTTTTGTATTATGTACATCAGATAATGTTTTTAAGTGAATTATGTACATAATTGTTCATATAATCAGAAATTTATATGAAAATCCGTATTTACTTATTTTTTATTCTGTAGAAAATAAAAAATGCATTAATAAATTACATATTTTTAACATATTTTTTAATACAGAATATCATTGTGTAAAATTTTAAAATAGATATATGAAATTCTGTAATAAAGAGAAGAGAATTTTATATATATATATATATATATATATATATATATATATATATATATATATAATTTAATAAATTTGTAATTTATAAATTATAATATGATATTTTGATAAATCTGTATTTGCAATAGCTGCTAAAGAGAGAAAGGAAGATAATCTTGTATAAATTTTTCAAATATGTACATCATATTTTTTACACATAAGAAAAATATGTAATCTTACATTTATTCAAATATCATAAAATATAGAAGCCAGAGGGTATCTAATAATAAATGCCAGTATACTGCTAATAACCTGAAAAACGTTAAGTATTTTTTGAATACACACACACATATATATTTTTGCTCAAAAATATATATTATTACCTGAATTATTAATAAAATTGTAGTTAGTGTTGGTTCTTTTAATGGACCAGTGTTGATCAATATAAAATTGATCAAAGTTAAATTATTGCAAATTACAATACCTTTTTCATCTTCTTGCCACTTTATCAATTTGAACGTTTTTAATATCCACATTAATAACTTTCCTAGAGTAAAGAAAAATTGAATTTTATATGATGGCATTATATAATATTATAAACAATTTCTTTCCTAATATGTTTATATATGTATATGCCACATTTATAAAATATCATACCAATTATATTCAGTTCTAATTTGTTAAATACAGTTATACTATACTCCAATTTGTCAGTTTCTTTATTATATCTGTGAATAAAAATATGTATGCTGTCTTTCTCATCACAATTTTTTAAATAGAATTGTTTATAAATAATGCTTCTTAACTATCTCTAAAACTTACTTTGGTAATCTGTGTCTAGGACATGGTACAAAATGAAAAAGCTGTGGCACGCTGTATAGAAAATTGATTATTTGAGGGATGAAAAACAATAGAGTTGTTTTGCTAAAGTGACCTATGATACCAACGACAGCAAAAGTCATTCCCGAAAGATAACAAAATGTATCACCCACAAAAACCTGCGATGGATACCTTAAACAAAATTATTATTTTTATAATTATTAATCCTATTATCATTCCTATAATCTCATCTTAACATAGCTACATTTTATACATGCTACAAGCTGCATTTTATAATAAATTATATTATTTAAATGCATCCTAATTTTGTATAAAAATTTTATTTTTTTAATAATATGTGCTATTTATACAGAGAGATTTGATAGCCTACATAAAAATAAAAATTCATGAATATATTAAATATCTATATAAAACATCATATGCTGAAGGAACGAATTTGAGATGCGCCATTGCTCCATGACTATAAGGTATAAGGAAGGACGAAGAACGACCATGGTGACTACAAACACGTGAATGCGTTTGAGAATCATATAAGAAGATGAAGTAATATGTGACATCGAGAGTCTTTATTTTCGTTGTAGAAATTAATTTTTATCGGAATAATGTGAGATATTTGGCTTCTGACTCATGGGCGGGCCCGATTCGTCCGCAAGACGGTTACTCGTGCTCGACAACGAGGGATGATATATAGATTACAGTTAACGAGATGCCTCTCTAAGACGCGTGCGCCTTGCGAATAGTCACGATCGCGTTTGTGCCGAGAGTGTGTTTGTCGATGAATACACGAGCAGATCGCCGGCTGGCTGGTGCGGCACTCGGGCGTGGTTTTTCACGTCGTCGCGGTGTATCTGTGTGTGCTCCTACCCGACCTGGAGACCAAAAGGAATCCCTCAGGATTTTTTTGGAGGCCCGATCAACGGGGACCAGCCAGCTAGCGACTATTGACAGGACTAAAAGTATGTGCGGTATCGCACGACAACGCCGGTTGCCAATCGTATAGTCACTGTGGGATCCATTTAAATTATTCGTCAGGACTGGCGTAGACAATCCAACGAGAGAAATAGAGAGATCGTGATCATCGTAAATTAAATGACACGTCGCATCGACGGAAATCGCATTGTGAGCAACGCTTTATTACGTAATATTTGTGGCAGTGTCGATGACACATGCGTGCGGGGCGGATGGAGCTGCCGGGACGTTTAATTCACGCGGTGAACCTAATCGACAAATTATCGCACGATTTTTACCACAATGTGATTGATTATTGTAATGTCATTTACATTTCGCGATTGTATAGAATAATTGCGCTAAAAAGTATATATATATACACACACACACACACGTACAGAACACATACACATATAAAGGAAATATGAAATATTCGAAAAATGAGGTCAATGAATTTTGTCGAGAAATGAGGTCAATGAATTTTGTTAGATAGAAATACGCGAAAAATATAAGCTAAAAATCGATTCCAAATAAAAATGTAAATTTAAAAGACGTCATGATGTAAAAATAATGAAATCTATCATTATAAGACATTCACAAACATCATATATATATTGTATTAATAATAGCGAAAAATAATTATGTTATTCTTTGTTCTCAGATGATGCTCATGAAATTAGGATCTTAACGAAAATGTCTTTGATAACCACCAAGATTTTTCTCCAGAGACATAAAATGAAATATTAGATGTTTTGAGCACAGGGATCGATGCCATGCAGGTCCGTCTAGATGGGAAGCTGGCGTTGCTGTATACTCTATTAATCTTGCAGGTTTTAATTGTTATGATCTATGTCGCCACAACCCCGCCAGCTGAATTAACTGTGTCAACAACTCGTGCACCTGTCAGTTTTGTCAAATTTGAGACATCGCAGGTATAACTAATGTAAATTAATAATGCATATGATTAATTTATTTGAAATATCCTATAATAAAACTAAAATATGTTTTCTCATTATTAAAGGAACTGCAAATAAATCAAGGCAATCGTAAAAAATCATCAAGTTATCAGACAATCAATGGAGAAGTAGTACTGAAAGATGTCAAAACTTTTAGACTGTTTGAAATATATAATCATACTGTATGTTGGAAATTTGGAGTAGATGAGCATAAGATGAGAAGCAATGAGCATCTAGAAAGATGTATTTGTAATCAAGGATGGCATGGCTGGGACTGCGGACAGCCCGAAGTTGTATGGAGGGCGATCATGGCGTCGAAGCAGAACATTAGTCTGAAGCGTCGTAAAACTGCTAGACACATTATTCACACCTTTTTTCTGAGTGAATACAATTCAGGCATCGCCGAAGTGATAGTAGAGGAACTCTATAATGTAGTGGATCTTTTTGTAATTTGTGATTTTAACAATGCGGAGGATAATTTTCGACACAAGCTGTCTAAGGGACTATTACAGCGAGAACAAAAAAAGATCTTATATATCAACGTAGCGGCAAAGTCTCGCAAACCATTGAGGATAGTATCGAAATACATCTGGGATAAAATTAAGAGTTTAGTACAGAATTTAAGAGACGATGACATCTATGTAATAACGGAACCTGAACAGATACTGAACTCTAGGGCATTAATGTTCCTCAAAGTGTACGACGGTTGGGCTCAGCCTATTGGATTTAGATTAAGATGGTCGGTATATGGCTTCTTTTGGCAGCATCCACTCAAAACAACGATAACGCTCGGCGCGTACACTGTCGGCTTGATGCATAACGCCTATCAATCTAACTCACTTATATTGCGACAGCAATTGGACGGAGACACCAGCGAGAGAGATATTTTAGGATTAGTCATAGGAGACTTAAATCACTATGGCGGATGGTATTGCAATCTGTGCCAAGCGCCTGCAAATATTATTATCGGTCTTCGCAATAAGGTTCGGTCTAAGGAGATTAATATTGAAAAGACTATAGATGTGCCGTTCGTCGAGGATCTAATAGGAAGCGGACTGTGGTTGGATGGTAAAACCAATCTTCTGAGAGCTTCTAAATCTAGAGATTCCTACTTTGCGCCTGAAACGATTCTCAATAATACATGGAAGTATGACTGGTTGGTAGAAAATTTTTATGCTAAACTAGATTATTATTGACATACTGGTCGCACCCGACTGTGATACTAATTCATACTCAATACTCAATGTACACTAACGTAATATTATACACTGAATTTATATACATTAAAATATTATGTTGACAAAATATAAATGTTAATTGATTTATACATATAAAACTCTTATATGCTTGAAAATTTTAAATATATGTTTAAAAATATTTTTTTCATATATTTAAATTCGTTATTGTAATATCAAAAAAGAATAATTTATGCAAAAAAATATAACTTACCAATTAAATTTGAATAATGCAAGAGAAGTTGCTATATAAGGCAACATAAAGTATATTGAAAATTGATGCGCCTTCCATTGATTGCCACATAATTCTATAATATTAAAGATGAGAATACTCGTGGCAATGATTAAACTCTGACCAACCTCCAAACCATTGATCCCAGCTAATATGTTTATCGCATTTGTACAGAATACAGCCAGCATTCCCATATATACATAGTAAAATATCCATAAATCCAGTGAAAAACCAAACCATGGTCTCAATGGTTTTGGTATAATGATTACCGTGGAATTAAAATTAACATAGTAAACCATTAATAATGGCAAGGATGCTATAGTAGGTAAAAGTAATTTGTGTCGCCAACGTAAGTCCAAAACATCATCGGCAAATCCCAAGAGTAGCATGCAACATATGGACAGTAATGCAGCCAGAAATTCAACAAACTGTAATATATGAAAGAAATTTCTTTATATTATTTACATCTATATATATATATATATATATATATATATATATTTTAAAACAAAAACATGTAATAATATTATAGTATAAATATATCTTTAAATTAAAAGTTTCTAAAAATATTAGTTAAAAAAATATCTATCTTAAATTCAACTGAATTTCTAAAACCAATTGAAAGAAAAACAAAGAATTAAATTACTATTAGCTTTTTGTTTATAATTTTTGTTTCTCCTTGTACCTTATCATGAGGAAAGTTTTCATTTTTAAGTATATGATCTGTAAATGGCACAGGAATAAATAGGAACATTATTATGAGAAACACACATCCAGTAACAACACCTATCGCCTCCGGTCTGCAAGAATAAACCGGTCATGTATACGCATCGTTGCGTACAAGAATTTACAGAAAAATAAATTTGATGATAAAATATAATAATATTATATACAAAATATCATTAAATTCAAATAAGAGATTTTCTCGTCTCACTTACACTTTATCACTGTTCTTCTTACTCATGTCAATACCGTAGAGGTTAGCTTTGACAAACATAGATTTTATCTTCGGAATTAGGTGAATAGTCAAATAGTACGCACTCACAGACATTATTGCGTTGATACATATTGGAAATAATAATAGCCACGTTTGGTCCTCGGTGTTCATCTTAAAACTGCACGCGTGAAACCGGTTTTAAATATGCGCGCACACATGCACACACACATTTGAATCAATGTCCTCGCAAAAAGTACAGAAGCCGGTATCTATTCTGACATAACTCGTTAGGCCGATAACGCGATTGCCACATAACTTGCATTGACAACTCATTAATCAACTTGCAATTATCGCAGGTTATTCACTGTCAGGCTCCGCGCGTAGGCGCCGCCATATATGCTGCTCGATATCGAAAATCGATCGAGATCGATCAAGAATCGAGATGAGAACACTGGTTGCGTTCCAAAATTCACTGTCAGTCTACCAGCACATTAGTAATGAATTTTGGAACGCAGTCGTTGATTGCAGCGATGGCGACCGATTTACGATGGTCCGCTGTCGATAAATGTCAAACGTTATCAACGAAAATCGCGGAGTAGCGAGCGATTCATCGTTCAACATTCCCGGTCGTAGAGATGGCCGCAAAGGAATCGGCCACCATCGTCGAGACGATCGACGACGGTATAACCGAACCCGGGATCGAACCCGGTGCATCCACGGAGACGATGCTCGTCACCACCGATAGCTTCGACGAGTACGAACAGGAGATGAGTAGCAGCATCGACGGTGACAGGCAGATGAAGGAGAGCACTACAAGTACCATATCCGAAATCCAGGAGGATAATACACAGGACATTCCCATCGCGCCGAGCTCACGGGAATCCGAAAAAACCCTCTCTCTTGATGATGCCGAAATGGTTAGTTTGTAACGTCCCTGCATTCGTTGATTGCATATCATGTATATTGATAAATCGTTTCAAATGTAAACGTAACATTTATGACTTGTGTGTTAGGATGATGTCGCGCACCGTTTGGGTCAGAGTAACATAGACGGAGATCCTTTGCGTTGTAAAACATGGCTGGCGCAAAAGAAGCATATCTTTATTCTGAGCCAGGCGGGAAAGCCGATATACTCTAGGTACAGTTCAGAAGACAAACTAGTCACAGTTATGGGAGTTATGCAGGCTCTAGTGTCATTTGTTCAAGCGGGCAGTGATATGATTAGATCAGTACACGCGGGTGACACAAACTTTGTTTTTGTTGTGAAGGGTCCATTAATTTTAGTGGCAGTGTCCAAGACATTGGAAAGTGTACCTCAGCTCACTTTACAGTTAACGTACGTGTTATATTTAAAAAAAAAGTAGTCTTCATAAAGTATATCATATCTGATATTTATGCACATTATAGTATATTTATTTATTGTAGATATGTATATAATCAGATAATCTCTGTGTTGACACAGTCTCAGTTGAATAGAGTATACGATCAAAGAAGAAACTTTGATCTACGAAGATTACTAACTGGCAGTGAAAGACTGATAGATCATTTATTAAACTTTATGGATAGAGAGCCAGCTTTCTTTTTAGGGGCCATTAAATGTTTGCCCCTACTTCCTTCCATGAGAAGTTCCATTACACAAACAATCATTCAAACATGTGCTAAAATTAAGGTACAAAAAGCATTAGAATACTTGCTTATTTCTGAAATTAATATAAATACTACATTATTAAAGGGAAAAACATTTTTTTTTCAGAATTTAGTATTCGCAATACTTCTAGCTAACAATCAATTGGTAACATTAGTCAGAATGAATAAATTTTTTCTCCATCCAATGGATTTGCATATAATACAAAATCTGGTAGATAGTTCAGAATCGCTCAAAACTGCGGAAAGCTGGACACCAATTTGCCTTCCGAAATTCGACTCCAATGGATACATGCATGGTCATGTTTCTTATCTGTCAGAAGATTGCCAGGCATGTTTATTATTACTCACTGTCGATAGGGATGTATTTTTTGTACTGTCGGACGCCAAACAAGTAAGAATTATCGCAAATCGAATTGAATTGACTTGCATAATGAAAAATTACATTCATATGAATGATATGAATTTATCTATGAATTCTTCCTGTGGTAGAAAATTGTGGAGAAATTGCGGCGGACGAATTGTTTAGAAGCGATAAACGAATCGATGAACAAACCAACGATAACGACTGCCGACATTGGATTACCCGAGATGCGACATGTTTTGTACAAATGCAAAAGTACCGCGCAATTTTGGAGTCCCGGACTTCAACCGCCTTATACAACGGATGAAGAAATAGAACGGTAAAATTTACAAATTTGTTCAATAAACGATTTGTATATAACTCCTGCGCTAAAATAAAATTTTTTTCAGATTATTGGGGCTTTATCAGTGTTTGCATCACAGACTGCATTCTCCTAGTCGACCCTTAAAACTTATATTCCAGCAGCTGGATAAGGAAACAATGCTAGCATGGGTGAGAAAAAAATTATTTCCAATTTGATTGCAAGATTTCTTTTACTTTGATTATATATATATATATATATATATATATATATATATATATATATATATATATATAAATATACATCTTTTCTCTCTCTCTCTTTAGGTTGCTTCTGGTTTCGAATTATATGTAACATTTGAACCTCTAGTAACAAAACCGGACGCTATCGAGGCAGTGAGTAAATTATTAAAGTGGATAAAGAAAGAGGAAGAGAGATTATTCATTCTGAACTCGCCTACATTTTAAACATTATCAAGTCTTTTCTTTTTTTGGAATATAAGAGTATATAAAAGTGATATAGAAACATTTGTCGACCAAACACGTTATGAAACGTGAGAAATGCATAAAGTGTAAGGGTTCCAAAGCAAAACATTATCGTAATTAGTTTCTAAGAGAGCAGGTATATAATTATTACTCGTCCATTATGTATCGATACTGCTCACTATTTTTTTATTTAATGGAGCAAATGTAAAATAACATAAGTGATATGAAAATGTATATACATATATTTGAATATGTTATACCAGTTATACGGATTCGACTCTGGATACGTATTGTGATTTTAATACCGAATTCCTGTAAATGTGTCATATCGGCGCTAACTACATTCAAACAATGATGAGAATAAGAAAAGGATCACCAATTTATTCACCTCCCATTCATTCGATTTGTATAAGCACTTGATCAAAAGATGTACTTGTCATATTTTAATGTCTAGTTCTATCACGTTCTCTTCTCCGATCTCGTTCTCGCTCTCTTTCCCTCTCCCTCTCTCTATCATCTCTTCTATGACGGTCCCTGTCTCTATCTTTATCTTTATGTGATGACGAGTGAGATTTCGGCGATCTGCTGCGTTTACGCTCTCTCCTATCTCTGTCTCTATCTCTTTCTCTGCTTCTTGACCTCTGCTTGTCCTTTTCGGATTTCTTCTCGGATCGAGAATGTCTCTTGTCTCTATCCCTATGACGATCTCTCTCCCGTTCATGATCGTCCGGTCTTTTACGGGGTGATTCCTTAATAGGTGGAATTTCTTCTTCCTCTGACGATTCGATACCGTCATCCATATCATCTTCTAACGCTGAGACCTTTGCCTCTGTTTAATATAAATGATTACATTTATAAAGAGATATAGCTAAACATCATATTATATCCATTGGGAATAATTAAGTAATATACCTAGCTCATTATTCTCTTCTAAAACATATCTCTTTTGAATCCTTGGTAAAATAACATCACAACATCTTTCTTCCCTGAGAAGATTATCAATAAATTCATCCATGTGTATAAGCTCAAACACACCCTGCTTGTTTTGTATCCTAAGCTTTCTGTTATCGTTGAATAATGGCTCGAGATACTTGTAACAATCCAGGGAAGAGCCAGTCAATCTCATATACAGTGCACCTAACGCGCGAACGTATTTAAACTCTTCGTTTTTTATAAACTCGACTATAATGTCTTTCTCAGGCTGTATTTGAAGCATTTTTAATATGAGACAGAGGAATGGCGTGGGTTTTACATTACCACCATATACTCCTCCTACAAATCTATAAACAAAATTAAAATTAATTAGGAAATAGAATATTTTCCACAAATGTTGATATTTATCTATTAAACGATAAGAAATTAGAATAATATTATCGGCAAAAGCGATATTCATAAAGGTTATGTTTTGATTTTATTAACCTCAACTCCATCGCCTTGTCAACCAACAATTCCGCTGTCAAGGCGAAACATTCTTCCTTCCAGTATTTGGAGTCGTATATCCGAGATCTAATGATCTTTTCCACCAAATATTGCGGATTTGTTCCGCGAATAGATTTAGCGTCTTTCACAGTGCGGTTCGCCATTTTCGAATTTTTCTGCGAAGCTTCGATAAGAGATCACCAGAGAGCGCCAGAAATGCACTTTGCGCGGCCGATACAACTTTATGGTATCCGATGCATCCACGATAAAACACGATAAATCTACTAAGAGAACGAAGCATACATACTCTCTGTGTTTGAAAAGTTTAATATTAAGAAAGGTATTTCAATATTAATATCATATTTCTCTCAACATCAATATTAACATTTTTTACTCTCTCTCTCTTCTGTTCTCTCTCTCTCTCTCCTTCTCTCTCTTTCTAAGAGGTATTAATATATATTTTAAATTAATTATTTTAAATTAATTAAATTACGCAATAATAGTATATAATATATAAATAATATTGCCATCGTAAATATTATTTTCATATAAAAATATGTTCCCTGTATACTGAAATTAAAAAAATTTAAAAAATATATACATTAGAAGATAATTTTAAAAATTTATAAATTTTGCGGAATAGAGCCGTTATATATATGCAAATGAAGAAATCCGTTCCGATAAAACCAGCCATATGTATGTATAGCGACGTGCCACCTTTTTGATGTCACACCTTTCTCTTCTGTAAGGTTCCGTAAGGGACCATTCACGGCGGACCTCTCTCTCTCTCTCTCTCTCTTTCTCTCTCTCTCTCTATCTATCTATCTATCTATCTATCTATCTCTGTCTCTCCTCGTAGGCTCACCTGGCAACCTGAGACCTAAGACTCACTTGAACGGCCATCTTGAGGCGCGCCGTTGTATCGCTCTCCTCGTCTTTCTTCCGGATCGAGGCACTCCCCGCTTGTCCTTGTAGCCGGTCGCTTGTCGCATGCGCCGCGTATGTGCATGTGCAGGTCTCGACGTGCCAGCCAGCCAGCGAGCAACAGTGATCACGCCGATAACGTTCCGATCGCGCAGCCTCCATACCTGGCTCCTCTTTCACGCATTCCGATGAGGACCTACGTCTGTGACGTCATCAATATCCTCGTTTAAGAACTTTTCGCGAAAAGTGTCCGTCTCTCCGATTGACACGGTGAGTTGAAGTTTCTGTGGCGTCAGAGTCATACGCGAAAAAACATTATAGTCTTTGAATAATCGTCCCGCCTTTCTTACGAATAAACGATTATTTTTGTTTATTAATTTATTTATCTTCTTTGGATCTAGATAGAATGTGGATATATAGATATGATTTTAATTACAAAGCAAATCATAATCGATGAGATCGTTAATTAATTTTTCATAATCTTGCAAGGAATCATTTAAAAGGTTTGATTTTTAACAATTTACTCTGCATTCCGTAGTGTATCGTTGAGCAGAGGAAACGTGCCTGTATACATATTTAATGACTGGTGAACGCAACCTGGGCAAATGTCACGGATAACGCTGACGCGAATACGATCGTGCTGTCATTGATTATTCTGGAGTACGCTGGGACCGAAGAAACAACCAGGAAACGAATAAGAGGATCCGTCCGTGCTCTATTGTGAAACCCAAGACCAGTTCCACGATTCCGAAAGATATTCACGTCGGACCCACGAAGGGAGAGCGTTCTTTAATCGCGAGAAATCGTCGTGGTCGTGTGTATCGTTAAAGCAGCGAAAGTACACAGGTTCTTTGTTCGCGCGAGAGAAGTTTCCCCGCGCGAATGTGACTCGCGCGTGTCTTACACACGGTGATTCCATTGTTGTCGAACAATCGGACGGTGGTGAATACGTTTCGAGATCGACGACCTTCTGCCAGGTGTGATAACCGTTCGGGTCAGTGCGAGGAAACTCGGCGTGTTCTATGAATTTTCATCTTTTCCGGTGATTTAATCGGCAATCTTTCTCTAACGTTCCGTTATATGGAACTCGCGGCAGTTAACGATTGAATGATTTGGCGAGGAAGAACAAGCGTATTTCGATAACCGGCCTCGGTCAAGACATCGAGTTTGTTTACATTGAGATCGACGATCGACTTTGCGACGACACCAGGATGGGTTCCAAGATTGAGTACGTAGAGTCCTCGCATATGTACGCGACCAATTACATTCGTAATTCCAAGGCGATCGGGGTACTGTGGGGTATCTTCACCATATGCTACGCAATCATCGGTGTAGTCGCGTTTGTTACACCGGAATGGCTCGGCGATCTGCAGCATGAGAATCCTGGAAGATTCGGTCTGTGGACCAGATGCAGCTATGGTGGAAATGGTACGTTTGCATCCTCGTACAATTTACTATTTTATATATAAAAAAGAATTGGTTTCTTTTTTATAGCTAAAAAGTTTATTATAAAATACACATTTATTTTATCAATCACAATCTAATAATAATATAAGAATCTGTACATATATGTATTTTAATATCTAAAGAAACATTACATATATGTAATATTTATTATATATAATATTTATTAAATATTAAATATAATAAATTAAATATTAAATATTAATATTATAATATATGATAGATTTTATTTTTCTTTTTTATTACTTTTCTTATTTCCCTTAATATTGTCAATATTTCTTGCTAATAATCAGTAAAAAACTTACTTACTCTTAAAACGTTTTAAGAGTTTACGAAAAGATTAATTAAATATTGATTTTATTTTATCGATTAATTCAAGTTGTTTGATACTCCATATTATAGGTGAATTAGGCGAGGAATGCATCGGTCGATTGGATGATCTGTCGACAATCGCCAATGTTCCCTTTCGAGTCAGCACGATTCTAGTTGGTGTCGCAGTGCTGATTGCATTATTGGCGATCTGCGCAATGCTGATGTTCTTCTTCTGCCAAAGCACCACCGTTTTCTACATGTGCGCCTGGATGCAAGTGATATCAGGTAGTTAGCCTGTTATGCATTGTAAAAAAAAGCATTGATTTCTACATTCTCGCGTCAAGAGAGGCTTCCCGGAACGCGCGCAAATTGCGCTTCTATTTTAGAAAGTGCAACGCTAGCTAGGCCATCTCTCGCGGCCCATTACTGCAATTTAGACAGTAATTCCTTATCAGCGAGATGCAATTGCAAATTGCACCGATACGCCGCGTCGGGCCCTAGCGTCCAGGGGCCGGGAAATGACGTAATCGCTCCGCTTAATGTGGCATTTATATCGATCGGTTTCATCTCCGTCAGGTAGGGGATTTTAAAGCGATTTTAGAGTGATACCGATCGTCACGGAAATTGTTTTCGTGTTACGGTTTTGCGCTCGCGAGAAAGCTCTTTCGCGAAAATTTCACGGAGAGATCCAGGTTGTTGAGAATAATTATAAATTTAAACGTTCGCAATATATATCTCGCGCGTATGCGCTATTTGAATAAATGTCGCATCGACATTTTTATTCGCTTTAGAAAGTGCGCGGTAACCGCAGAATTGTTCAACATGCTTGTGCAACAACTGAAGTAATAATAACACAGCGTTGCGAGAATAATCGCTTCATTCATGGATGACGCGCTGTCAAATACGACATTCGCGTCTACCGTTATTAGAACTATTTAAACATTTTTTTTTGATATTTTTCTTTTATGCAAGGATATATACATTTTGTTTCAGCATTAGAATCGAGCATTAAAAAACGCACAATAAACAGAATTAAAAAAAACTTATTTTAAAAAATTGCGCCCACAAAATCTCTACAAAAATTTTGTTTACTTACCTAGAATATATTTTGAACATAAAAATACGAGAAGATCAGAGAATTTTTTTTACAAGAATTTAGCAGACAACCTGATATATGATTTTACTGGCTCTCTATCGGGAATCCATTTCCGAATAGGCGTATTGCTAAAACACGGGGTCTTTTTAGATGCACGCCGTACATGTATGAGTTGGATATCTCGTAGCTTCTTGTTTTGCAATCGTAATCGCGCGTGAACGTCGCCGGCGGGTCGCCGATGACTCGTAGCGAAATGTAGAATAGACCGTTATAACGTGCCCAAGCCACTCTCTGCATATACCGTTCGGCAATGTCTCTATGATTAACGCAAACCGACTGCGATCGAATCGATATTCCGCTGCAACTTTGTATCGAGACTTTATCTCTTTTTATGCAGACCGCCTTCTGCTCTCAATTGCTTGGATTAATTTCATCGACGCGAAATGTATTCAATTAATTAATACATTCTTGCACTTCACTGATCTATTACGTTAATTATAACAATTTGCTTCTCGATATTCTTGTATGATACGTATCTATTATATACTTAATCTGCATTCTTAAATAGTAAAGTTTTTGAAGCAATATTTTATCTTTTTGCAAATTATGTGAATTTACTTTGTTTATACATTTTGCAATTACACGTAAAACAATACCAATACCTAACAAAGCAATTAATTTGCGAAAATTACATAATATTACGTTGCACGATGTTGATGCGCATATAATTTGTTTAATGAGCGTAACTTATATAAGTCTGTCTCTCTAGCAATAAAGTTTTGGCGTATTCGTTGCAATCAAACTGGCGAACTTTATATGGCTCAAATCACGACAGTGAAAGGTGCAATCGGTCTTGCACATATCATGAAACGTGAATAAGGTAAATGTATCACCAAGAGACGAGACGTTTTAATTATAGTAAATTATAAAGATTCTCTGTGTTTTTTAGAGTGTAACATACGTCAAAGTTTGTACGTCAAAGTATGTCGAGATCGCTCGTCGAGATATCGCCGCGTCGTGGAAAACGCGGGTCGCGTTACAAGTTACAGACTTGTACCAAGTTCCTTTCACTACCGGGACCTCTCTTTTTCTGCGCGCAATCACATCCGTATCACGCACGCATAAATGCCACGAACACTGCCTATGTCTGACAGATTGCGGATGTAAATAACAAAACCGCAAAGAGGAGAAACAAATCTCGACGAGGCATATAATTAAAGTATTCAATTGTCAATAAGCCGAGAAACATTATTCACTTAGCGCTTATCATTAAACTAATTTTATGCTTCTGCACATAACATACAATTACTTCAGAAAAGAGAAAAATTTAATATTTATACCGCGAAGCGAGCGACATTTGCGTTTCGTCTAAGCTTCAAGTGAAATCGCCTTGTAAACATAATTTAATAATCGTCTTATGTAAGTGAAATAATATTCCAAATATCCTTTTCAGCGATCTGCATGGCGGTCGGAGTTTGCATCTATCCTCTTGGCTGGGATTCATCGGTAATTCGCGCCGTATGCGGCGCAGCTGCATCTAGGTGCGTATTTTGTACAGCGCATATATATTTGTACATGGAAAATAAAGATTTACAAATAGAATTAAAAGAAAAGATTTTTGGAATTCTATTCTAACATCGCGTTGCACCAATAATTTACATATTTAAGTATACAACTATTGCGTTATGCATTAAGAATATAATTGCAATCTGTACAATAAACGTGAGAAAACTAGTAATTAAAAAATTATTCGATAGATACAATCCTGGCGCTTGTGCCGTGAGATGGGCGATACCGCTCGCTGCGATTGCGGCTCTGGACGCGGCTACCTTGTCGGCTCTTGCCTTCATTTTGGCCTCCAGGCACGTAAGATTGCAACCGGAGCCTTTCAATAACGGATCCCTGTACAAAGGTGATTAGCCAGCAATTCTTTGAACATTCTCATTAAATTTCGTTAATTATATTTATAGCGAATAAAAATTATAGCGAATTTATAGCGAATAAATCAGCTGTTTTTGAATCTATAATGAAAAATATTGTATCTCACTGTTAATGATATCAATTCTTTTATATCTGTTTCAGGTGAAGTGAATCCAGGCTACATTAATGAGGCCCAGAGCGTAGCTGGCTCCCGCAAATCCCTGTCTTTAAGACCAGTCCTCCTAGTGGCACCGCCTGAACAAGATCGCTACAGCGAGCTCTCTAGGGCGAAGTCGCACTCGCATCATAGTCTGTACACTCCGGCACCGTCACATCCAGTACACACCATGTCGACAAATACTCTCAATCATTCGCAGCATAATTTCCAACTTTGAGATAATTAATCGTCAAAAAACGAAGGTTATTAAATAAACCTGTATATAGTCTGCCAGAAACATGAAGAAGAGCAATATTGTACATAAAAAGAAATGATGGATAAGTTATGCGCCTTGACTTGAACGCACAATCGCTCGGGTTATTTGCATTTGCAACGTTAAATGTTTTACCAGGAATAGAATCTCTATTTATAATAACGAAACTATGTATAAGACAGATACAATGATAAAAATTTTTTCTCAGCCATTAAACGTTCATTATTGTTTTTGTGCCGTGAATATTACATTTACATGTGTATATGTATTCATATATCTCATCGATATGTTGTCTTTCTTAGGCTATTGAGAGACTTTCTCTACATATATATACAATTATTACATATAATTATTATAAAGTTCTCTAATGAAGATTATAGAAGATCTATTAAATATGAGTCTTAAAGTGTCATTTATATCATTTTTTGAAATGACCACTTTATAATAAGAAAAATGCTTTTTTTTCTGTTTAAATTTTTTCTATTTTAATTTCATGCTTGTGTTTATATATTAATGTGTGTTATGTAAATGTAATTAGACATGTTAAATTGTGTTAATTATATTAAATCAAACAGTTATATATTTCTCTAAGAATCGTATATTAGATTTTCTAAATGTGTTGAATTATATATAAGTTAAACGCGATATATAATTCGAAAGAAAATTATTATATATAGAAATTTTATATAAACACAATCCGTGCCTTATTATCAGAAAGCAGAAAGTATATTCATGTTATATAATTATTTAAGTCCTTAATTATTGTGACGTGCCTTTACGATATAGTATCGAGAATAAAGTTGTGAATCAATTTTTTGTACTAAAATTACTATATTTACCGAATATTTTACGTAGCTATAGAATACTCGTGCGCAACTTGGCGATTTTTAATTGATTCGACGAAAAGACGTAAAGTTTATATGTAAAAAGACTTTCCTCTTGAGTGTCGCTAATGTCTAATAAAAAAACAATGATTTCATATATTGTTGGATCGTAAAACTTGTTAAATTATTATTACATCGGTTTCGATGTGCGTTTTGCTATGCAACTTCATTCCTGCATCACTGTCATTTTCTTATAACTCGTTGACATAAAACATACCGAACATAAAGACGTGCAAGGCAAACACGGCATATATGTCATTTTGACTAGTGTATTTAATGATATTATACAGAATAAGTTTATTATGAGTATTAATCGATAACTTGCATGATTTTTAGGCGACAGCCTGCGTAGGTCTGCTGTGCGGCGATATTTTAAAGTTATAACGAATCGTCTGTAATATTATATTTGGAAAATTTTCAGCATCTTGTGCTTGATTCAACACCGTTCGATTCAAATTGCCGTTTAGTTTATTCTTCGTTTTTCCTTTTTTCAATTCTTTCGACAACTCTGAAGGGATCATCTTTAAAGTCATTTAGAGACCCACGAAAAGACTGTTCGACCACAATTATTATTGTACAGAACTAATATTCTAATTATGTCAGATCTTTCTATATGAGCATTCTGTGTAATGTAAAACTGGCAAGTACTTTCTCATGTAAATTGCAAGATCTACCATCTTTAACTGGTAGAGATTTGAATCGAGATTTTATCTGATCTTTTTTAACTCGCGGATAATTTTTCAAACACGGAATGCTCATTCGTATAACTTCGCAGTGTCTAAATCTAAAATAAATATTTCAAGCCTACACGAATAACGGGTCTCTTCACTTTTAGGATGTGTTTCACATTCATCTTAAGATCTAATAATCTCTGTGTATGGCAAATAAAAGGAAAGGTTTGAACGTTTTAATGATAACTTCCGTTTATGTAAGACAGCTTAAGCGCACCTAGGTTTCTCCCGCGTTTCTCTTTCTATGCGGATATTATTGAGCCAATTTGCGGCGGACAAAGAAGATTCATTCGTCATAAGTAAAAGAAAGCGCGTGAGGAACGACATCTCTTTTGTAGTTCTCATGAGATCGAGACATCAGCTCGCGAACGCGCGCAACCAGCAAACGCGAGATAGCAAAGCGAGCAAATCGTTTGATATTAAAGCACTGGACGTTTTTATAGTGCATTAATTAGTCCGCGATGAGGAATGAGATGCAAAGGTTTACAACGTTGTAAATGCAAAAAAAGATGGAAAAAGGAGGAACCGATGCGGCCGCTCGATGTGTAATCCTCCTTTTTATAAGCGAGCGACATATCGTCGTATTTTATAAGATATACACACGAGACATATCCATGTATGACACCCTCGACCGAATCGTTTATGGCTTTACTGCCGCCGCCACGGCTCCATCCACATGCTTTACGACCGTTTATTTATTAGGCATTTCATTTAATTTCTCGATTCTCCGCGCTAGTATAACGGCATCGCAACGGCTATTTCGCACCGGGCTCTAAAGTGCGAAGAATCACAATAGAGACGCGTAATTGCCCATTCGACGTTTCGGCGAACAATACGCGAGCGGGCTGTTGAAGATGTCTAAAATTTAGTAGATTCAACCTAAATAAAAAAAATATAAAAATTTCTGCTGTCAACTTTTATTAGGCATCATATCGCGTTTATTTTTTCATATCGATGGGCACACAAACATGTCTTGATTAATTTTTTTCGAAAAGCATATGCGATAATGTCGAATTTTATTGCGTGACATAGCGGTCTGGAAATGTCCAAGTTATTACGTTACGTTAATTACACGTGAGGAGAGACTGGCGATGTTAATTGATATTTCACCGTCGGTGACGAATTCGACGAATTGTAAGATAAATCAGTGAAAGCAGTAAAAAAAATTTTTTCCGGATTTCCAATTACTTCGCATGGTCGTAACTGGTTTCTTTTACGTCAAACACACAAATTTAAGTAAAGTCTTAAATTCTCGATGCGATTAAAACATTAATAGTGCTGTATTCATATTTATCTAGCCGATGAGAATAACACCGGCGTTTAAAAGATTATAGCAACGCGGAAAAAATAGAAAAAAATAATTTAATTATAAGTTAACTTACACACAAAGAGAGATTACGTATACTTCACTATATACTACGCGTTACAAGTTACAATCGATAATATAGTCATCGATCCTAACATTATATATGGCTCGCGCGTACCGCTCTCTTATTTTACTTCACAAAACAGCCACGTTCTCTCTCAAAGGAGAAAACTCTGTCCACTTCTAATCTCTTCCATCAACTCCTATGCTTAATCGATACTTTAAGTTAAACACTTATAGGACATTCGCTACTATCATTGTACCCGCAAAGATTATTCATCACAGGTGCAAAGAAATAACTCTCAAATTATATAAGATAGTATGAAAGCCTTCAATTTTCATTGAATGCATTTCGCACATATCGGTCAGTATTTCTCTACACCTGGCAATACTACACATGTATCTATAGCCGAGATGTACGTTACATTATACCGTACAACGTTCGCCCGAGAAGAGATTTATCATCAATAATTATCACGATATAGTTTGCGTTTTGTATAAATACACAACGCGCCTTATCCCGAAAACTCGCGTGTTTGGGCGCTACAATATTCTTTTATATCTCCTTACTAACGACAATTCCGCAGGGTTGCACCACGCCGATATTAGGCAATCTCGGCCTCCTGGGTGGAGATTTGCTCTCGTCCTTCTTCAATAACTCTTCTATCGAGTAGGGATTCTTCTTCTTCTGAGGTTGCGGCGGCTGATTTTCCACCACTGCGCTTTCGTTCGTTGTCGTCATCGTCATCGTATTCGGATTCATGTTCTTCGCCTCGAGAGTCCTATGTGACGTAGGACGATCCTGCTTCTCGATGATTGATAACGGGCTCTCCCGCGAGTTGTCCAAGTTTATGGCGTGTGAGTTAGGCGTGGCATGCCTGACGAATGCACTGCGATCGCTGCCTATTTTCTGGCTGAGTTCTAAAATGATCGGCGTGTTTCGGAAGGACTTGTAGTGGTCCTGTGAATCGACAAGATTTTCGTCTAGGTCGCTTTTATCTAACGAATCATCACTACCGGCCGTCGAGCTTGAGCTCGACTTCAACTCTAGCTGACTCTGCGCGCCGTTTTGTTCCGACAGACGTTCGGCATCCAAAGATCTGTAAAAAAAATTTATAAATACGTTTAATTAAAATATACACGTCTATCGAATCAATTATGTCATTAAATTAATTAAATTTAAAGATTGACTTACGCGAATGATTGCATTCCGTGTTGCAAGTGCAGAGTCGTCGCTTGGTAGAGAGATGAATAAAAGCTCTGATTCCAGGATGGCGTGCCGGTATTACTATTGTTTGTGGAGATGTGCAGCGGACCTAGAGCACCCGGATAGAACAGCTGATAGTCGGTTCTCATAAGTGTATCTGAAAAAAAAAGAAAGCAATTGCATTATTATAATTTTTGAATCGCTTCGGGGAGAGAAAGTTATTCAAAAAATTACAGAGATTGTTACAATTAAATTTATGGAAAAATATGCGCGAATACGTGTTTTTCAATCATAAGATTTTTAATTTAATATTGAGAATCATTTATTCTACAGAAATCAAAGTATGTCATCTCTCTTCTTTTCCGTTCTGAATTTATTTGCAATAAATTCGTCACGCATTTTTATTTGTTAATAAATGAGTCTAATAATACAGAACTCTCATAATGTTTCGCGACCGTCAAAAATATTAAATATTTTTTATCTATTCCGTTTATAAATTTTATTCTAATTTCTACTTGCAATTTTTTAGTTGCATCCGATTGTCTCCCTCAATTTATATTACAAACATACAGATATAATATCTGTGAAATAATATTTTAACCAAATACAAAATGCGAACTTTTTCCTAGATATTAGCTGTCACTTGTGATTCAGCTATGGTTTAAGAGAAAGATGAAGATGAGAATCCGGAGAGCTCGTTTCGCAATTAGCTGCTCAAAGCCGGTAAATTGAGCACCGCTTCCAGCATCCAGCAGCGGCACAAATTACGAAGCAAATTTTCCGTTTCGACAGCGCGAGATTGCGTGCCCGTTGCCCTGCCTGCTCTGCGTGGCTTTTGCTGACGAGTCAATCACGGCAACGGGGTGTCTCGAAATTTTTCCCCTTCCCTCCCTACCCCATACCCTGTTCACGATCGCTCATCCTATTCTTCTCCTCCGCCTCGCTAGTCGTCGTTTTCGGACATTTATCGTCTTTCTTTCTGGAAATAACTAAGCAAGAGAGAAAAAAAGGAAAAGGAATCCGTCGCCGCGGAGCAATTCCTAGGGACAGGTGTTTAAGGCGTCATTAGTCTGTAATAGTGCACTCGTAGCAACAACGTAGGCTTCAGCCTGCATATAATGACTCACGAAGTTTCGTATTGGTGAAAATAGACATGCGTTCCTCCATATCTTTTTCTCTCCTCTCCTTTTCTCGATTGCAATCTATCGCTTGTTTATGTCTCTTCAGTGTATAAAATCGACATTGTGTTTCCGTCATCAATAAAAGATTGCCCGTGATCTTTTAGTAACATCGTCGATCCTCACCTCTGGTTCCGGCGTTTGACGGAATTTGCGACGCGTATCCGCCGGATGTGGTGCTCTCGATGGTAGGGATATCCGTATGGAGCCCACCGCCTCTGAGAATACGATTGACCGAAGATACGGATGGTAAGCTCTGGGGGTCGCAAGCACCCTGGCGCGCGAGCTGCTCGCGAATCTCCCAGGCGAACATCGTCGGCTGCTCCTGCTTCATTCGTAAAATCTTCTTCACCACTGTCGGCGTGGCCACTTGCTGCAACAGTAGAGTAGAAACAAATATAATAACAAAAAATAAAAATTTAAGGATAAGAGAGAGAGAGAGAGAGAGAGAGAAAATAATTTTCGTTTCCTCAATTTTTTACAACAAAAATTTTATTTTACTCGATATTTATTTCGCACGTTAATTCTCGCTGTAAATAAACTTTCTCATCAATTTCCGTGATGTCCATCTTTCGTAAGGTATGCTTATCGGTGCCAGGATGTGTGTGCTGTTGTTAATCATATCCGCGACTTTTCCCTTTTTCTTTTTTATAACCCGCGTTATCTCATCGACAAATTAATGTAAAGTGCGATCACACTGTCGTCAGAACGGGTCGCACGCGCACATGTCGTTCACAGGTGAAGAACACCGACGGGGTCGTCGATCAAGATAGCGAGGGGAATCCGTCCGGTGGTAGGTGTACCCCACTTTATTTCGGTTTAGCCCCGGTTCGCGGTAACGGGTTGGCCGGTAGGTACCGTCCACCGTTGGTGCCGTTGTGGCCCACCAACCGGTCGTTCCTCCAAAACTGAAGGGCTCCAGCGGTGCTCAATCTGGCCAATTTGACTTGCTAATGAACGGTAATGGCACACGGATAATTTTATGCTAACGCGATGGAAATGTTATTCCGGCCGTAGAGATTTCGAGATCGCCGATCTCTTTGAGGAGCGACAGCGGGTGCGAGCGAGAGAGATGCGCCGAGATTTCGCCGGAGAAAGGTAATCATCATCAGGGGTCCGTGGTTCTATCTCTCTCTCCGCGAAGATACGTATGTACGTATCACGAGCGGAACGATATCGCCGAATCTGTCGATTACCGGGCCGATCCATTTAGCGAAGAGGAGGAGGAGATCGATACCTTGACGTTTCGCGCGTTGGTAATCCGTGCTCGCGTGGGCCCGATACGATCTCTCTCGGCAAATTGTTTGGCAGAGGAGCGGAATAAATACTCCGGGTGTATGCAACAGGACAATGATCGATACGATCGTTATAAAAAGACAGACGGCGAACTGTCGACGCGTGTTCAGTAGTGTTAAGAGGAATTATAGGTCTCGAATGACGATAGGATCATTATATGAATTCTCGCGTGATTGCTTGCCCAATCTGGAGTCGTATTCCCGTTAACAAAAAAAAAAAAAATATTAATCATTTAATCGCTATCGTAAATCATAAACTTCGATTTAATAGCGAAAATTGTTTCGGATTTCGGAACAATTATAATATCGCAAAAATTGCCAAGATATCGAATACGAATCGTCGTCTTTCACAAGTGAAAGCACCACTGGCGAGAACGTTTAAGGGCTAATGCCTCAGGGTAGCAAAGAGCCCGACCGAGAGAGAGATAGAGAGAGAGAGAGAGAGAGAGAGAGAGAGAGAGAGAGAGAGAGAGAGAGAGAGAGAGAGAGAGAGAGAGAGAGAGAGAAGCGCCTAATAGTTCGAGGGGGCTAGGACAAGCATCGCGTGCTCCCGGGAGCATCTCAGATTCTAATCTGACACTTCCGTCGTCGTCGTTGCCACAATTACCCCGGGATTGGGCGATATATACGCGGTGCCTCCTCTAATGCGGGGACCCTCGCGCGTCGCCGGGCGCATCGAATGCGCGAACACGCATGTGTGCATACGTGTATGCGTGTGACCAACGGAGGAAATTGGCCGGACAGGATGGACATCTGGCACTAAACGTTAGATAACCCGCATATACCGGGCCGCGCGTACAGGTTGACCAACTCCGGTAATTATCGCGCGCAAGTTGCTACATGCGCCCCGAACGCGCTCGGCTCGTCGACGATAAGGATGACGACGAACATCGACACTTTTCGCTCCATTTTTTCCCATGCTTCGCATGCGAATTGGGGACAAACGAGAGCTATGGATTTAAAAAATTCGAATGAAGAATGAAATAGCGTAAAAAAAAAGTTTAAAAACGATGATTATCTAAACAAAAAATTGACGTGAACCCGATACATTTTTTTTTATATTTTAAATAATGTAAAAATCTTTTCTAAACTGCGCGGGTTGTGTCAACTATATATAGAAACCGTCGCTCGATGTTCCGTGGAAAACAAGACGTTTCCATTTGTCGCGGCGCTCTTCAATGCCGCTAAATCATACATCGAAAAATAAATACACACGTCCGGGCGGGGCCGATCAAATACGAGCGAGATCTTAATTGCCAGATAAACGGGGGCAAAACGTCCGAGAGCGTGAATTGTATGCCGAGAAAATGGATGGATGTTCCTCGACAGATCGAAGCCCCGTGACAATAATCGTTCCACGGAAACGCAGTGTTCCCTCCCCGCCGTCCTTCTTCTCCAACACTTTCGAGAAATTTCCGAGATCGCGATCGCGAATCGGAGAGTGGAGGGTAAACGGGGCGATGCGTATTCCGCGTCGAGGCGTTATCCGCGTGTCATATATGGGAGGGAGAAACTTGACGATTTTTTTTCCCCGACGTTCCACTTTATTACCGCTTTGACGCGGACCGTGCATTTTTCATGAGACAATTTTCTCTGTCATGCCGCCGGCCCATTATCCGGACGCGTATCGCGTTGACGCGCGCGCGCGTACGAGAGAGAGAGAGAGAGAGAGAGAGATAACGAAGAGAAAGTACGCGGACATGCCTCGAAAATGTTACGTACCCGGGATAACACGTGTAGATTCGCCGATGGTTGGTCGATTAATTTCGCGGGATCGCACGCTAAATTGCATCGCACGACGCGCCGAGACGGGCGAGAGATCGTGTGTACCGCAGGTATATACATATGATTTATGTGCTACACATCTCGTGTTCTCGAAAGTAAATTTAATTAAACGCAATTTGGATCGGAGATCCTACTGCAAATCCATCCGAGATGCGCGGTTCGAAATAAAACGCACGGCGAATTTGACAGCGCGCGAAGCACTGCTTCATCCGTTACCGATGAAGGGCAATATCGTAGGATATGCGGCCCGAGAGAGAGAGAGAGAGAGAGAGAGAGAGAGAGAGAGAGCGCGGAAAGTCGTAATAATAGACTCAAAGTGGGGTGCAACGTAATCTTGACAGGGCACGTTCATCTTACGTTACTCAGCAGTAAAATCGGAACGTTCTCCTCTTGATGGAAATCGACGTGATGGAAGGAACGGGGGGAAGGGGGATTGGGGGGGGGAACGATTAAATGTCAGTTCTTCAAGATTCGACGAGTTAATACTGCCAGGCAATCAAAGGGTTTACCTAGTAGCCATTATTTAATTATCGGCATAATTTTAAAAGAGCCACTTATGGACGAGCGGAATAGTGACGAGCCAAGCCGGTTATCTAACGATCATCTCGAGAGGAGATCTTTTGTGCGGACGACAAGTGGGGGGGGGGGCAGCGAGTGTGCGTTGCAAGGCGAGACGCTCGATTCTTTGTGCGCACACTTATTTCTCGATGTCGATATTTCTTTCTAATTTCTTACTCCCATTGCCGTTCCTTTATCGCAAAAGGAAGAAGAAGAAAAAAAAAAAAGAAAAGAAATGGATCGCGGAGGGCGGTTAAAAAAGACTTCGAGACTTCAGGAGCCACGTATTAAACGCGCGGTCGTTATTTCGCCATGAGACTATTTTGACATACGTAAAATAAAACCGAATCACCGGTAATGGCGGATGATGACTATCGTTTACATGCACGCGTAATCGGTTCCCGCATAGCCGGAATTTAAATGCCTCTTCAAAGCTCCTACGGCGGGCCACGTTCCCCTCTCTCTCTCTCTCTTTATTTTCTCTCGTCGGTGCATCAAATTCGAACTTGAGGAAGGTCGACGCACGCAGCGTTATTAAAATAAATTCATTAAGCCGAAACGCGCTTACGGAGTAACGCTGCACGGTCGGCGCGTCGTAAGAAATTCCCAGTGCATGCGCACCGTGCAATTATATTGTCATTAGCGGTATCATGTGAGTGTGCGATACATCGCCGCTGTATTGGTGCAGCTTCGCGATGGCGCACCCGGGGGGCGAAATTGGCGTTCTCGGGAGAGACCAGACGTGGGACACGCGTGGTAAAAACTGCGATTCGTCGTTAAATTTCGCGACGGAGAGAGAGCGCGATTTTTGCGTATTAATATCGCACGAGTGCGATCTTATCGTCTTTTACGATCGATTTGACAATTTCGCGAAATCCATTTCGAGCGCGAATTCGCGCGAAAAAGGTGGCGAGAAGCGGGTCTCTTTTCGGATATCGATCGATAAGGAACTGGTTAATATTCCAAGAGGGCATCAAAAACGCGTCGTTTGATGCGCTAAGCTAAGTCGGCGATATGTTATCAGCGAGAAAACACGTGCCAAGAAAGCCATGAAATTATGCAAATGCTGAGTCGTGCGGCAAGGTGTTTGGATAATTGCACGCATAGCCCTTCAAAACACAGCCCTTACTTAAAATCACATCAGGAATGTCTGAACGCGCGACTTTGCGCGAGAAAGGGAGAGAGAGAGAGAGAGAGAGAGAGAGAGAGAGAGAAGGGAAGGACGATGGGGAACGATCCCTCATCAGTGGCATCGCCCGCTAACGCATCTCGGATGCGTGCGATCGAGCTTGTTTTCATGTGTTTTTGCGATGCTACCGACATTAATCTTTTTCCGAACTATGCGCTCTTACCGTGCACTTTACGCCGAATGTCCAATTCTTTTATTTTTCCAATAAATTTTATTTTAAAAGTTCGACATTTAATCAAATTTCTTTCAAGGGTACATTGACTTTAAATTAAATTACGATCCATTTATTTAATATAATATTTTTGTTAAATTCTCTGATTTTAATTTTTATTTTTTTAATTAAATATTCCAGAAAATCTTGAATACGTCGAACAACATTTTCTTTGTAAATTTGACGTTTTAACTAAAAATCTATGTTATTTAAATAAAAATCTATCAACGTTTTATAAGAAAGTGTAATTTTGAAAATAGAACACTGAACGTATATACAGGGTGGGCTCAAACGTTTTTGGGCGCTAACTTTTTAAGGAAGCATTTTTATAGAAAACTTTTTTTTGTTCAAAATTAAATTTCTTATAAAATCTCAAAATCTGATCAAAACGTTTGGGCCAGCTCTGTACAATATAGACATTTTATTAAAAATGACAATGAAATCTTACCTTGGTCTTGCTTCCGCCAATGCTGCCGGGTCGGATACTTCCCGTCTCGTAGAATCTCGTGAGTATCTTGGAGACGCAGCCGTGGGACACGAGTAGCTGCCGCGAAATGTCGCACGGCCTGACGCCGACCATGGCGAGCTGCACGATCCTCTGGCGCACGCAGTCCGGCAACGGTCTGCCGTTCACAAAAACGCCGCCTAATTGATTTACCCCGGCTTGTCCTGGAACAGTCGATCAACCGATCGCGATTATACCGCGGTTAATAAAGCGAAATAACGACGGCGTACCGATAAAGGAAACTCGAAGCTGCAAATTCGAGATTTCGCGGCAAAAGGTACCGCGAAAGGTAATTATCGATTTAGGGGACGGACAAGTCGGAAATGTCCGCTAATAGTGCGCTCGCGATCATCCGGGAAGGTCGGCAGGTGCATTTTTTGGCATGCGGTCCTGGCTAGCCCCCTAATGACATCGTTACGACGAATATCACAGAAAGAACCTTCCCCTCCCTATCCTTCCATCCGTCCTTTCTGTTCGCAAAGGCAAAGATGTGTCATTATTTCCTGTAATATTAGGAAGGAGATCGTGCGTAGCGATTTTACAGCGAAATCCCGACGACTCTTTACTCCTCGAGGCTCATTTGTAATTAACGTGGAATCAGGTGAGCATTACGCTGCTCTTATGCAACCTGAATTACGAGACAAACATATTAAATGTTCGTTAACATATACGACAACTCTTGTTTCGACACTTATGGGCATATATGCCTTTTACGAAATGTATTTTATTTATTTCGCGTGTAAAGAACGGCAGGTAAATTACTTCCTGCTTATGCGCGATCATTATTTCATCAAAAGTTTCTTCAAAAACTTCTTCAAATGCTTCCAAATGTGTATAATTAGATGATATCTCCTCCTTTACTGTTAAACAACTTTCTGTTTAATAAAATTTCGACTTTACAACTTCGAAGTTCCGGAACGTAATAAAATTAACATAATGTTCCGACGAAGATCTTGAATGAAATTTAGACTCATCGTAGACAAGAGATTTTCGACGACAGTTGTTTTAGAGATGTAGCTCTCATCTTTTTTTTTTTATATTTACACGTCTATAAAATTTTTAATCGCGTAATTCCTACTCACCGGCACGTTGCAATGCGCAGATTTAAATGACGATAGGTGGCAAATTATTTATGTATTACACGCATTTCTACGAGACGTACGTTTTGTATAAATTAATTGATTTGCACGCCTCAAGATTTTATAAAATCGAAATTATTCCACGAGCGGTATCGTAAAACTGTAATGCCAGACTCATCTCATGTGAATAAAAACGATCACCAACCGATTGATCACCGATTTTATGTCCGCTATAAAGAGAATGAGCGCTTAAATGTTTCGCAGATTTGACGCGTATCAAAAGGCGAATAATATTTAAATTGTACGGTAGTTTCTGTTTATTTTTTTGTGTACGCAAATTATCATACAAAATCGTCGTCTAGAGGACAAGAAACAAACTGTCGAATCAAAACCGCGTCATAAATTTTGATTGCGAAAAAAGTCTTCGTTTCTCGATCACTCGATAATCCGTGTCACGATCTTTGCAATTAGTTGATAGCATAATTATTACACGCGATTCGCGTAATAATTCTATTTCTGTCAATTATTATTTGATCTTCTCTATTATTATTTTATAATTATAGAAATTGATCTGTTTTCTAATCTATCAAGAATTATAGAAATTTATTATTAATTAATATAAATATTATGACTAATAAATATTATTATTAATATTAATATTAAAAAGGAAGAAAGATTTATAAGAACGCGAGAGCAATCTTATTTGCGGTTACATCGATAAACTGTGGAAATATATAATCGGTCAGATATATAAGTTTAACGAATAATAACTCGTAATGGAGATGATCGAGTTTTATTCCTCGGTGATTATTCTCGACGCAACTTGAAATGAGGCCTGAGAGAGGCCTTACACAGAAGCGGCGTTACTAACGACGATCCTTCTCCCCCCCCCTTGAAAGAATATAAAAAAAAAAGGATAGAAAAAGGCTGCGAAAACATTAAATGCCACGGGCAACCTATATAAATCGAGCCACGCGCCTTCACGTAAAAGACGGATGCACGAGAACGAACTGTGCGCGCCGGAGGACGATCACTAATTATTATCCGCGCCGGCTAATTATGTCATTACCAGCACCGATCACCGACGCCGACAGCACCGGACCGGATCGGCTCGAGAAATAATGATCCGAGGATCAAAGAAAAGATTTTCGTCAATCTTTTCCACTGCCATTACGCTCGGGATTCCTCGAATCCCGCGGCATTTATTTAGCGCTTTAATAACTAATTGACGGACGATCGCGAAGTATACTCCCGCGATGATTCTTACTTCTCGATGAGACTGCTCCGGAAAGATCAAATGATGAAACGCGATTATAGTCGCGTAATGTCGACTTTCATGTCTGCGAAAGTTAAAAGTCCGGTTTAAAGAGACACAGCCGACAATTAACATGAAATTTATTTTCGAGATCACAGTCTTTGAAAGATTTCACACACAAGATCATTTTATTTTCAAATAAAATTATATTTTCTCTTACATAAATATATTTCCTCATCAGTCATTGCGACTAATGAGAAAATTAAGATTGGATATAAATGACCGTTGAAATAAACGTAATCACCGCAGAAGATCTATTATGTTCGAGACACAAAATTACGAAACGCCACTTTTATAATTTTATAACGTCGCGAGTGTACGTGACACTCGTAGCATTATGGTCGTACGAAGTGGAAATTGCTGATAATAACCACCAGTCGAAGGTGTGACGGATTGTCCTTATTGGATAATTTAAGGGTCTCTCGATTGGCGTGACAGGAACACATGAGTAAGACCGCGACTCATTTTCGGAGAAGAACTTATTACGCTTCCAGCTGTAATACGCGTGTCACGTGCTCACGTACATATTTTAATCACATTATCAATTATGCTACAAGATTTTTTTATCGATAAATAAATATTATATAATATATATTTAATCGCGTGTTGGCAGACTGTTGTTTTACACACTTTCTACTTTATACACTCCACTAAATTAATGTTTTTTTTTTTTCGGCGATTCTCGAGTAATCGATTAATTATTTGTCCCTTAATGTCTTCCATTCGCTCTGCCGAGCTCAATCTGTGACGCGATTGCACAAAGATTATATACGCTATGCGTTTCAGACGGATGTGACGTGACGCGAAAGGACTGACGCACAGCGGGCCAAATTATTATTACGGCAAAAACCGGCCGAAATGTCTTTATCTAAGTGCAAATCTGGATCCGGCGATTCCGCCGAAATAATGGAACTGCGCGTTAACGGTCTGACTTCTGGCCGTGCATTGTAAGTAGCACAAACCATTCGTTTATGCGAAAGAAAAACGCACGCGCCGGCATCGAAATACCGGAAACGTGCAATCCGCAAAACGGTCAAAGTCGAGAACCGGACACGGGGATGAAGAGCGTAGAATCAGAAAAAAAAAAGATGAAATGCGCTATAAATTCTGATGCGAACATGACCGCGAGACGCACGGTTCAAGTAACTGTTATCTGCACTAACGGGACGTTTGCAACAATTAAAAGCGCGATAAATCGTGCACTTGTCGTAAACACACACGATTCGAATGTCTAAAAGACCTATTTTGAATCGTTAAATATATAAATGCGCATCCAAGAAATATATATTATGCTAACTACCACTTTGCCGATGCAATGAGTATGAATAATTGACGTTTATGCGAAATATGTCCTAATTTTCCAGAATTATCTTCCTCTTTTCTTCACTTTTATTAACTCAAAATTATTAAATTTATGTCAACAAATTATTTAATTTATAATTGTTTAAATTTTTAATTATTAAATTTAATTATTTAATTTATATTATAAATTATTTCAAAATTATTTAATTTATATCAACAAATTTTGTATACAAGGTGTCCCAGATCAATGAAACTTCAGAATCTTATAAGAAATTGAATTTGGAGCAAAAAAATTCCGATCCGGAAACGTTTCGTTAAAAGATATTATTGCTAATAAACTCTCTGTAAATAATTAGTTATGATTAAAATTTATTAAGAATATTTTTATGTTTGCATTTATAATGTTTGCACTACGAATGCAGTTTACACAAAGACCATTTTTCTAGTATCTGCTTGATTATTGTTTAGAGCTTATTTTCTTTTGAACGCCTTATCAGAATTAAATGAAATTGGTGTAATTTAATTTGTTATTTAATTACTCATCAAATTTATTTCACTACTTTTTTCAAATGAATGAAGGGTTTTAAAGTTATTTTTAAAAATCATCAAAAAAATCGTGATTTTTCGAAATTTATTAATTATAACTTTCTAACATTTTCGGACCTACATTTATCAAAACTTTTTTGTTCCAAATTCAAATTTCTATAAAATCCTAAAGTTTCATTGACCTGACCTAGAACTTCCTGTATACATATACATATAAAACGTCTTTTACAAATTCTGTGAACAAGAATATTTTTTAAGAGTATCTACCAGTATGTAAGAAAAGATATGATATTCATCTCTTCCGAAACACCAATTAATTTGTGAGACACGCTGTTGTTTGACCTTGATTAAACCTTTCATCGATATTATGGTGATTCTATTAATGGAAATTAAAATGATTTTATGAGCCGGAACGCTGCGACTCATACATAATTCTGCACAAATTAGCTATTTCGACACTCTTTCGCCGAATTAATATGATTTCACCTTGATCCATCGGCTCGGTCAATTAATAATAATATTAATAAAATATGTTTAGAATTTCTATCATTTTGATTACGCATATTATACGCATGTTATACTATCCTACTTATTTTTTTAGAAAGAAAGTGTCAAGTGTCGATTTATACGTATCTGTTTTTATTGCAGATAGATTCAATGTAATTGAATACATTTATATGTTATAGGATAATATAATGTAAATCGACTTTAATTTTCTAATTCATGTATCAGTATTACTTTCCCCAATCAAAGAATCATTTTTACCTTATATTATCATTATATCAAAGGTAATGATTATAAGTTATTAATTTTTATATAATACCTTCTTATTTTTTTGCTCATCTTTCGCCAGCAAAGTACACAAATTTTAGAACATAGGGTACTTTTGAGAGATACTTTCGCGAGTGCATAAAGGAACATCTCTCCGGATATAATACCGGCTTAGCTTAGAATTAGCCGGCTAATGCGATCGCCAACAACGATCCCTATCGCGTTGGCCATTTAAGGTCCTAACCAAACTCTACACCTGCCTACCTGTAATCATGATACGCGACCATGCCAACACATTTTTTTCTCTCCGACGAGAGCGAGCACGTTGCATCGAGAATCGCGATCGCCGTCATTTCGAATCAATGCCGAATAGCGTGTCTCGCGAATCGACACGTATAGGTCGCTATTCAAGTCATTTGCTATCGGCGATCCGTCATCATCTGTCTTAAAAGAATACACGGGAGTGAGATAGCCGTAAATGGGAATGTATTAAGATGGTTAACTACGACGGCTATTATTAAATCGTTTATCGCTCTAATGATTATCTGCGGCTTGAATGTTCCTGATAATTAAAAGGTAACATATGTAATGAGTTCACTAAATAATTAAAAGGTAACGTTGATTCTGCCGAGATGCACTTTAGGGATTCTGATAACATCGTCTAATAATAATAGTATCTGATATGTGATACATAATCTTTATAATTTTCACCCAATTTTCCGATATAATTTTCTTATAATTATATTTCTTATAAAAATGTCTCTTGTAATTTTCCGTATATTTATATTATATTATATTATATTCTTATATATACAAAAACACGAATTTCAAACTGATTTAATCGTGATGATTCGTAAGCAAAATCGTTATGCAAATTTAAATGTTTCCTTCCAAGATTTTGCTATAATTTATTAAAAATGTTATTACAAGTGATTTAAGGAAGCTCGAGAACAAAATGCAAATTGTTTGGCAAGACTCATATTAGTGATATTAATCAACATTTCTATTCACAATAGACTGATAATTAAAAAATATCTTTTTTCAATTTCAAAAATTTTTCCTTAGTATCTCGTCGGAGGAAGAAAAGATTGATCGCTCGATCGGAATTCAGGATTCTTGACACGAACATCACGGCCAGGTCGAGGAGGAGAGAATGAGACGGGAAATTGTAATTAAACTCGGTTAATAATAGACCCGTACATTCTCGGTATATTCGATCCATGTTGTAAAATTCTACGTTAATTACTGTCAAATTGCTTTCTAAATCGTTATTTAGTCTCGAGACCTGCCAGAGTAAGCGAGAAGAAGGCTTTTTTACTTCGAGAGAAAGAAAGAGAAGGGGGAAGGGAGAAATTTTAATTTTCACTACACGCGATTTTGTGAAAGAGGTCGTCCTGTGATCTCGCCGACGCGACGGTAGCTGACCCCGTCCCGAGGAAACCATAACGATGTGTTACATTCCCTCTCGCATAAATCAGGAAGCGACGAATCGTGGGATTGGCTATTTAGCAAACCGGCCAGTCGACGGCTAGCGCGTCTTTCTCGTAAAAAAATTAGCATACTAGCTATTTGTATACTACTGGGATTTAACTCGAGATTTAACCCCTCTGGCTACGTTTCACGAATATGTTGTTCTCTCGAAAATTTCCATTAAAACGCCTCTACGCTATTACAAATTTATTGCCTAAATTTATATCATTTCTGTAATAATAGAGTATAAAAAATGACAATGTGCAAATAAATGATAAGTTTTTACATTAGTTTACAAAGTTTTGTGCCAGAATATTGAATATTGTTTCTAGAATAATTTTTAGCACTGAATCTACTATCAAAAAATTTCTATCGAGTTCGATTTTCGAAATATAAGAAAAATCATTTTTAGGATATATAGCAAATTTTTTATTCAATTTAGAAAACAAATTAAAAGTGTTGAGCATTAAATTCTTGTATGTATCTGCAGGATAATTTTTGCGAATAAATGGTATAATACAATGAAATTGTAAGGCAAACTGCAGTATTGTTAACTGGCTATATTTAAAAAATTTGGAATTTTTCTGATGACAGATTTGAACTCAGCGTTAAAAGAAAATTTGATTCCATTTCTAGCACTAAAAAAAAGTGTGAAATTTGTAAACTAGTGTTAGTTGTTTAAAATGCCACTTGATTTTGAGATTACAGAGAATTCTCTCAAGCCCGACCAGAGAGACGGCTGTGTATTTTCCGATCAAGGAGTGAAATTTCAAATGTAAAGGATCTCAAGAGCGGATATGTACTCACCGGTGTGCGGCATGTCGACGACGAGCAATCACGTCAATCTGAAACAGAGCAAGTACAGGCCTCTTTAAGACTCTCAACGGCGAACTGTAAGTCATATGGTACAAACGTGAAACGCATCGCGCACCGTATATTAAATCCTCGCGAGCGCGTACGTATATGCGCGCGCGTGGTTACACCGTGCGACGTATTATAGAGTATAGCCTTCGCCATTAATGAATTTAAATGTATTCAAAGGGCGCGCTTGACGCTTGACATGGCAACCCTTAAATATGCAACCGTACCGATAAGCGAAAGCGCGGCAAAATATTGCCGCCGGTGGTCGCCGACCGTGACTCTCATTCCCGAACAGATCGTCGAGAGATCGGCGACCGGCTCCTCGCCCCCTCGCCCCCTCCACCATCGCGATCACTTCATTTTCATATTTTCGTTTCGCAGTTTTTGCGCCGACTATGCATAAATTAGCAATTTCGCCGATGATCGTTTTCACATTCTTCTTTTTCATCGTTCATAACATTCGCGATCGATCTCATTGACACTTGGTTCCTCGATTGACGTATATGTGATCGCGATTGTCAGAGCGACAGAGGGTAGAAATCGCTATCTCGAGTTTGAGAACTTCGCGTCGGATAGAAGCGGAGCGAGCGGAAAACTACGTGGAATGCGTGCGTAGCGTGGCGGGTGGCGTGTACTTTGTGATGCAAATTAATGCACGATTACCGAATCACCCCTTGCGCCACCCCTGCACCCGACCACCGCGCGACTCCTTCGCTCTCGCCGACTCTACCCTCCTCCGTCTCTCTCTCTCTCCTCGCACAGGTGTGTGTGTCTAAGTGTCTTACTTGTGTAAAGCGCGCCCGTCGCAGTGGAGACGTGGTGTACGTGTAATAAGGTACGATCCGCCTTCACCCCCGTGACTCGATGCTTACCCCAGCATTAGGTCTGGTTACACGCTCGCTCCCCGGGCTCTAATCTGATGTAACTATTACATACGTTACGCGGTATCCATATAGTCGAAATGGCTATGCGCCGCACGGAGCCTCGACGAAAACTCATTTCTTCATCCGCGGTGTCCTTGCGATACTCTACTTTCCGGCCAATTACTAATTTGCATCGCTTTGCGATCGAGAACACTATTTTTCTTTTTCTTTTTCTCTCATCTGGCGAAATAATTAGTCTCAATAATTTTCCATAAATGACGCAAATCCGTTAAAGATGAATAAATAAATAAATAAAAAGATACAAAAAAATCTATCACGATGAGTCTTTGACTTTTATCCGAAAAAAAGAGTAGATTACACATGCGAGAAAATGATAACAACGAGAGCTTTTTGTCGCGAAAGTACAGGTGATATTTTTGCCCCGACGACGAGGCGCGTCACATCAACGAAGATAGTCTCTTGTATAATGATAATTGAGTGATTAGTATAAATCAGACGTACGCGGCTACAGCAAGCCGTCGCGTTTCTCGCGTGCCTTCTGTGTTTTGCCGATGTTACTCTTGCAAACACGTGTCTCCGCCCTTTTCCTTTCCTTCTTCCATCCGCTCTTCTAAACGCATCTAAAACGTTGCAAACACGCGTCGCGCTCTCGACATTTGTACGCGGATCTTTTCTCTCGCAGTATCCACGAAACAACATAAAAACTCCATATATTTTCCATTAAAAATATCTATTTCTAACGTAAAAACAAATTTCCTTTCCGATAATTAAATTCTCTTCCTTTCCTTACAACTGGAAACTCTATAAAAGTCAGAGAAATTATACATCCTGTCAATTAAGAAAAGAAAAGTATATTTCAAGATTAATGCGAAAAATCTCGATTGTGGACATTTCCCATCGACTCGTAGAAGCCTTCCGGCAACGCGGAGAACGTAGTCGATTTGAGAACCGCGACGCCGCGGTAAATCGCCGGTATAAGGTCACGCTTTTACGTGTAAGCCCTAAGCTAGAAATCTAGTTTTTGTTTATTCATTAGGCTACCCCGCGCTTTAAGTGGTACGTGGAGGAAGGCTGCCTCGCCGCAGCGATGACGGTGGTGCAGGACGGGGGAGGAAGGAGGGAAAGAGAGGGGGGACGGGTGGAAGGAGGGTGGACCGCCGTATCACCGATACGCCACCAGCCATAAAAATCTGAATATATTAGGCCTACATGTGCACGACATCTCGCTCGGATCGTGAACACGTTACCCGCGATAATCTACGCTCGTTTCCAGCACACTTTGCACGTTTATGCGTATACCCGCGGCGGCTACCGTACGCGAGTACGCGGGTTTTATCTCTCTCTTCTCGACATCGTCGCCTTCCTCTACCGCTGCCAATTCTCGAATCGAATCCTGTATATCGATTAAGAATCGTTTTTATTATGATTTTGATTGCCGCACCGCGGCAAAGAAGAAGACTCAAGAAGAGGGAGAGAATTTAACGAGTGTACGCGGACCGATCAAGGCACACAGAGTGTCTATCCCCTAAAAAAAAAAAATAGAGAACTTGTAATCCTTCAAGAATTTATTTTATTACTAGGAAAAGTTAAGGAATTCTCATGAAATTCTATTGAAAATCGAGGAATCTTTAGACAAATTTTCTCTTTCATTATTTTTCTCTTATCTTATAAATAAATGGTGAAATGAAAGCATTAAAAAGTGCATAAAGTAACTTACTTTAAAAATTGTACCAAAAAAATCTTTAATATATTCTCTTTACCTAAAATTTTGAACAAAAATATCTGGATGGTCATGGAATTTTTTTTTTTTTATAAAATTTGAATAGAAGGACACTCTGAATATACAAATTACACACACCTTATTGTATATTAAAATTGCTCAATTGCCTTTCTCATTATACTTGACAAATTCTATTGTACTCGCATTTTATTTTGATATAAATTTAATAAATTTCACATATACATAATCTTGAGAAAATTAGATCGATTTCCGAGCGTGAACTTTACGTGCGTTTTATCCACAATAATGTTCAAGGTTAACATTACTGTTCCATAAATGCGTTTGATCTTTCGCAAATCACGTAGCGCTAAAATAATCTCAATGCGCGGACGGGACTTGAATTTAGGATTTTTTTCAGTTATGCGTCCAAATGGCCGAGCGGATAAGCTTCCGAGAGCACGGTAAGAAAGATCGGCGAGAAGGAAGGAGACCAGGAGGGGAGGGGCGGGCAATTAGAATAATTCGGGCCGCCGTGGTTCACGCCACCCGAACGAATTTGCATTTTAAATGAAGCGATGGCGTGCCAGGGGCCCCACCGTGCCGCCGAGAGAAGAAAAGAAGAGAGAGAGAGAGAGAGAGAGAGAGAGAACGAGTGCGGTAGAACTCCGTGCTTTATAGGGAACTTTAATATTTATCGCTTATATCCTCCGACCGCGAATATAAGTATATGTATATATCCGCCTTTTCCTTCCTCGGCCACCACCGCAGTCACGGGGAAAGGGGACAGGAGGAGGCTCGCTCATGTTCATGTCGAAGCATAGCCCCGCTGATTTCCTTCTCGATTCTCCTCCCTTCTCGCTCCTTCCTCTTTCCTCCCCCGTCGGATCATTATCGCGTAATTAGCGCCGCTGATTTTCACGTTGCGTCATCGACACGCACATGCACGGCGATAATTTTATAATTTTAATTTGTTGAAATGACACACATTATTCTGCGGAGACGATTTCTCGCTATCGATCTCTGTCAGAGTCGCCAGGGATTCTTTTTGTTTTAAATTCCTGTACAGATAATCCTACACGGGACAGGTATCGATAAGTATCGAATATCGGAAACTGCCGATGAAAGATACCGTGAGGGGAGTACATACGTCGCACGTGCGCCGCGGGCGCAAAACTGCGTTCGAGAATGTCATTTATTTAGGTCAGATTATTATCGTGAACGAACGCCATAAACGACGAATATATACTTTCTGCTCGTAAAATAATACACTTTTCCACTAATCCGTAAAGAATAATCGTAAAGCGTGCTAGCTCGCGACACATATCCTACTCGGGAGATATAACTCGCTTGAACAAGAAAGTTTAAAAAAAATTTAAGCCACTTGCAAAAAAAAAAAAAAAAGAAGAATGAAAAGAGCTGAAACTATCATCAATTATAGCAAACAGTTGAGGATGCAGAGTTAATCATGGTTCGCGGAGTCGCGGATGCGCGAATATATACATTACAGCTGTAGGGGTGAGTTTTTCTCGATACTCAAGCGACACGTATCGACGTTTATGAAAGTCGACATTGAGATACGCCGGGTGGTAACGCGATAGATCTCGAGCGCATAACGAGATCGAGGCGGATCGGTCTGTCTAATTGGCAAGAAACTTGACGGATAATTTATTTATCGAACCGGATGACCACAATCGTATACGGAAAACATCCTTCACGGTATGTTCTTGCGAGGAAATAAAAAAAGGGGGAGCGGGACGTATCCCCCTCGTACGTACCTGTTGACTTTTTTATGATATCGGCCCGTAGTTCTCCTCAGCTTTCGAGTGGCATTCGCTCTTCTCGAGGATCCGAGAAGTTTTCGTCCTGGCTCCGTTCCCCCTTACTTCGGTCCTCTTCCTCTGCCGTTTCAATTTAGTTCGCCTCGAAATGGATACTGATGATACAACGTCATGTTTTGTCGTACGTTAGATTCCTGGCGAGACAATTCGTCGAGAGACGTTTCGTCCTGGCGTGCGTCGCGTGCTCGACTCACGCAGGAAATGACTTCGCTTTCACGGCAATGAGACGTGGATGTGATACGAAAGCCGGAAAGAGACAGATAAAAAAAGAAGCGAGAGGAGGAGGCCGACTATGTATAATAATACACCCACGAGCACACGTCAGATGACAACATGAAGGTCTCTCTCTCTCTCTTTCTCAACGACCACCTTCCGCTGTACGAACCGATGATCTGCTCTTTATCTCCGTGTGCTTCCTTCCGTCGTTCGTTCCCTATTCTTATTCCGCTCCGATACCCGCGCGGAAACGTGCGGTCGACTGTCCTTGATGAAGTCGCGAGGTGGACGTTGCTCCTTCATTCGGAGTCATAACAATCGTCGAATGCGCGTATACGTTCGGATCCTTTAATGATCCGATCAATCGTAAAAATCTTGATCATTCCTTGAATGGAATCGCGTTCGTAATTAATTACACAGTCGCAAATATATCTCAGGAATAATCTGGTCGATCAATGCCGTCCCAATCGTCGACAAAATGTTGAGATTTCCCCTTAAAAAAAACTTTCGGCTTAACAATGTTCTCTTCCACTTCCACTCGATTGGAGACTCACTGGTAACCACGCGTTCAACTTCCGACTTCTGGGAGAAGAGATCGTAGTCCCCGCCGATTCCTCGGCTTCTTCCTCCTCTTCTCGGCAAGCCGGTGCTCCCAGGCTCGTTACCCGTGTCGCGGAGCACGTGCAGCTACTCCAGGTAGTCAGCGGAGTGGCAAAGTCCGCGCGACGCGAGGGCAAACTCGCGGTGGAGACCGCAAACTGCGGTCGGTCGGCCGGCCCGGCGAACGCGCTCGCGAGGAGAAGGACGTACGTCAGCGAGGCAGTCGGTGAGGCAGAGGTAAGAGGGAGAACTGTGCCTGGACAGGCACAGATACACCGACGAGCGGAATACGGCAAGGGCGCGAGAGCGCAGCGAGAGATATACGCGGGCGTGCGTGCGCGCGCAGCAGAAAAAGAGAGAGAAGGAGAGGAGGCGAGGAAGAAGGAGATAGATAAATAGAGAGGAGAGAGAGAGAGAGAGAGAGGCGGTCAGGACAGGATGATGTGGACCACGCGGAGGACACGGCGTGTCTGAAGTGGGCTCGGCCCGCAAACGGGGGTTACGGGCTTTGCTTTCGGTCAGGTCCCCCGTACCCTCTGCCACCGCCTATACTCGTGTCTATACTCCTGACTCGGTCGTACGCGTCGTGTGTACGCCGCGGCAAAGAAGAGAGAGAGAGAGAGAGAGAGAGAGAACGAAAGGGAGGGAGAGAGAGAGATCGAGAAACGAATCGAGAGGGAGAGAACGAGAATGAGAAGGGAGGTGGGGGGAGACAGAAGGTGACGGTAGCGTGTCGTCGCGTGCTGGATGTTGCATCGGGCAGGTCCGCGTGGCCTGTGACTCGTGGCCCGTGTCCCGGGTTGTGCCTTGTGCCCACGAAAGAGTGCGGCCCGTGGCCCCCGCCAGAAGATAAATAGAGAGAGAGACAGCAAGATTGGAGGGGTTGACTCGCCCGAGGAAAGAAAGAGAGCCCGGGGGTGGGCGGACAAAAACGCGCTTCTCTCTCGCTCTGCTATTCTGTGTTCTCTCCTCGTCGAAGCTCCTCCGAAGAGGAGCTCTACTTCTTTTATCTTCTTTTATTTTCCCTCCCTCTCTTTGACGGTTCTTGCTCGCTCTCTCGTACGAGGGTAGTTTCTTTTGCAATCATGCTCACCATCACTAGTTTCTCATTTAAATCAGCCGTATTTTTTTTTTTCCAACGCTATTGTGCATACTCGCGCAAGAGTTGTTATGCGTGACAATTACATCTTCACACAGCGCGCCGCGTGTTACGTCAAAAGTTTTTTCAACGCTTTAAAACTTTTCTACGCACGCGAATGTACGAGATCCGCACGAGCCGTTCTTCGATATAATACGTCAATTTTTAACCGAATATATAAGAAACCAATTTATATATACGCTGTTAAAAGAGTATGTATATATACTCTTGTACATTTGATATTTTTTCTCCTTCACGAATTTTTTTTCAATCACGCGTTTTTCGAATCCGTGTGATCCGGTCCTAAATTTTACTCGTTGAATGTAGGGTGACGTTCAATGTCAATAGGACACGGGGCGGACGGCGTTTAGCGGTCCTTTGTCTCTCGTTTGCGAAACACGCAAAAGACGTTTGTAAGGCGAGAGGTTGCGTAATACACTCGCAATCCCTTTGAGGAAGACGTAACCCGGCTGTGTGTCGGGACACGCGAGAATCTGTACAATCGGTAGTCCCACGATGAGTTCCACGAAGATCAAAGTACGTGATCGCTTCGCGCGGTCGCAATCTGCCTTCAGTCCTTGGCTGAGTTCTTACGCAAGAGGCGCGCGTTTGTCTCCCTCCCGCTCTTTCTTCCTCGACAATTATACGCTTGAAAACCCTTGTCTCGTGCGAGAGTCTCAGCATCGCCGTTTTCAAACGATTTCGCCTCAAATACCGGGCAATCCGCGAAATGCCGGGTTCGATACATCGGCTTCGGCCTCTCGGAATCTATATCGATCACGAAGAACGCGAAGGTCGACAATGAACGGTACAATTCGAGAGGCTCCATCGAGTCGAGAAAAATGATAATTTGCAGGTATACCTCGCGCGAATATTAGTTTGAAGGCATTCGCGTGCTGCTCCTCGTCCTCGTCCTTCTGTGCTCTCGTTTCGCTCTCTTCTATGTAGATCACGATCACGTATACAACTAAACGTATTCAGGTTTAAAAAATATCTCTTCGCGTAGAGACGAGCAGAGCGATTCGAGTATGTATCCTGACGAGAAAGAATTAATTTCTCGGGATGATTTAGCATATCGCGGTTAATGTATAGAGTGTCGTGAGCTTTGTTTAATATATAGAGTGTCGAATGACAAATAAACACGAGGGTAACCACAGTGCTCGGTTCCTGTAACGACTCCCCATGGAGTGATTGTGCGACCCCCTCGACTCCCGATATACTCTTGTACATGAGGATATCCTCTTCTCCCTTGACATCGGCGCAGGTTGCGCTTCTTCACGGATCATCGCCCATTAACCATCACTCTGTTTCCGACCCGTTGATTCAAATGTTGCGTCGATGGATTCTGAAATATCTCTGTTTAACCGCTTTATCTATTTTTAGCTCCAATTCTCTCGCGACGAACACGTCGCGGAAAAAGGAATCGATTCTAAAGTTAATACCGACCTATTTATCCACGTGCAAGTTTTTATTTCGAAAAACAAATCAACGGCAGATCCGCTGTGTGCGTCGAGATATCGTCAACGCCCTTTATTTGTTCCGTTATAAAACGGAAAGAGGACGACGAAATTTGGACGATTATTACTTAGCCGCAGATACACAGAACGGAAACTAGGATACGAAATTACGTTACCGCGCATTACCTTATCAGATTCGACGTAATAGCGCCGAGGGACAACCCCCTTAACGAGCAAAAGATCAGATCATTACGACAAATTAATTTATGGTCGTCGCGCGGAATATTTCAAGGAGGAAGGCGTGACTTCTGGTCTTGAATGTGTCCTATGTGACATCCAAGACAGGTGAGCATTTTCAACCCTCGATACATTCTCATCGCGTTCGCCCGGGCTTATCTGGATTTCGATTTTCGCCATCGGCATATTTAGATCGCTATTCTTCGCTATTTTATATTGTAAACATCGTAAACCAACGTTTCTTTTCACTAACACAATCATGTGAGACCTTGCGACCTTGATTAATTTATTTTGTTCAATGATATATTTTATCAAAGATAAAAAAAAAATAAATAACGTAGAGATGCCTGCGAAAGAAGTTTAGTTTCTTTTGCTCTTCTCGATGATGATCTCGCCTAAAATATGCAGCTGCCGCTACTATCGATCCATCAAAGATCCAAAGATTTCAAAGATATTAGGAACACGGCCCCTCTCTTCCGTTGACCTAGAAAGGAATTGTCTCTTTTTTTTTACGGCTTAACACACCGCAGATTTCACGGCTGCGGCACCTCGATCAAATATTAATCTCATGGATGAAATTGTAATTTATGGTGAGGCGACGAAGAGAATATGAGAAATCTACGAAAAAAAATTGTGTGCAAGGTGCACCTATCATATTTTTCTAAGAGAATATTAGGATGAAACAGGTAGCCCGACAGAGTATTTCCGCGCTTCTCCAAAATGCGACAAAATGTTTAAGCATCAGCTCTCTCTCTCTCTCCTTTTATTTCTGGATGCTAATAATTTTTTTACAAGCTGTACGTTGGAGACGTCGCAAGATTAATCCCGCGTTTTCGTAACCGGCTTGCGTAAAGATGTCACATCAAGTAATTATTATTCGCGAATATAACTTTTAATTTCTGCCATTTTTTCGTCGATATCGCATATTATATTCGTCCTATCAACGGATATGGCTGGCGGCTGGATTAAATTGTTACGTCCGCCCTCTTCCACTTACTTACCCCGTCCGTCAGATATCGAATTCCGGTCGAAGCTGCCTGAAGCAGCGTCGATTCCCAGAGTCGTAGGATCGATGACCAACGGTGCAACCCTCCGTCCTTCGCCCCCTAATCGAACCCTGGTCTCGCGCCCCGCAGCACTCTTAACGACGGATGATAGTATCGCGCGGTCTGAGTGGCCCGATGACACCCGCGCTGATACACCCCGGCCCTGTCATTGGTCAGCCCCGCCGGATGGATGGTATTTAGAGGGTTTCACCGATTGGCGGCCTCTTTGGAACGCCCAGGAAGGATGCGCAGCTGCCAGGACATGCGTAATCCGTCGGCTTGATCGACGTCGAGGGAGTATTACGCGCCACGTAACGATTATTTCCATGGTATATGCACCACCACATTTTACCACCACCGTTCCTTCCCTACAGACGACACTTGACGTTCTGCGATTGTCGCCGCCTTTCTCGCCCTTCGACGTAACGCAACTAAATGTTGAATTCCAGCGAATCGATTCGAGTTAAATCTACGCCGTTCAAAAATTAATTGAGATACCGTCGTAGAAATGTGATGGTACGTCCTTCACGTCAGACAGTTCATGATCCATGATTAGAGACAAGGATAAAATATTTATCTCGCGATATATATACACGAGTACTCGATCGAGCCGCTAGTCTCTTTATAAAAATCATCGTGTCAATGGATATCACGGAGCTGCTGCAGGTGCTGTTCAAATGTCACGTGAATGCGTGAAAGAAATCTTTGTCATTCAGAGGCGCAGTTTCGGAGAAACCCAGATGCTCGAAGCTATGAGCAGTGAATTTCGATAATTGCAAGCAATTGCTTGAAATCGTAGCAGGTGTCAATAATGAGCGATACTTCGTTGATTTGTAACGATAGTATATAAAAAAAATGCGTCTTATTTATTTTCCCGTTCTTCAAAGCTTCGAAGATCTATAGGGCAAAACGCGTTCATCGCTAACAAAAACTATCTATATATCTGAACATTTTGCTGTATGTTTTAAAAGTATATCTGAAAAAAAATAGAATTATATCGTTTGAAGAATTTTTTGACAAGAGGATAGTTTAGTCAATGTTTTGTTCCGAATTAAATTATTTATTATTTTGCCAGAGTTTACAATTATATAGTATATTTTTTTTTTATAATAAATTCATAGTATAAATGCAAAGCAAATCTTTCCTTCGGGAACAAGCGGGACGAGACAGAGGTATCCAGAGGCAAGGGAACGGAATGATAAAAAGAACGAAAGCCCTTCTCGCCGATTACCAGAAACCGTATGTCAGAAAATGAGTGCAAAAACAAACACGGATGAAACGCAACATCTCGCAGCTAAAGAAAATCAGCCGCGTTGTGGTATATCATACTATTATACTTCGAAATTGCCGAGCGAGATAATGAAACGCGCGCATTTATCGTGAGAAATTACATTGCTGTTAGCTGCAATATGTTTGCCTCTGCCGAGCTTTCGGGGTATTAGAATTATCTCGCTGCCGCGGGTTACAAATGTTTCTGAAATTCATCAATAAATTGTTGCTGAAAATTTTTTCATTTTGAATTAATTTTGAAAATGCTCGATTAAACAGAGAATTTCTAAGTTTGAGAAATTTATTATATTATTTTTATTTTTATATAACAGCTACGCATGTGTCGAAAGAGATGATGTGATGCAAGCTAAAGAAATTTTATTTAATATTAATCACTACTGGATTCTTTCAGTAGCCAACAAGGCCAAGAGGGACGAGCGGCCATCGATCTTTCTCGACCGTGTCTAATCGTAAGTAATCTAGCGCGTTTTTGGCAATTTTAGGAAAGCCTTAATAGCTTCGGAGGGATAGAAGCTATTTTTAAAAAAATAGATAGAACGCATAAAACCATATCCGCTCACACTTGCGGATGTGTGTAAGCAAATTAAAATAAATAATGAAAAGTTATAGGAAACACAGAGAGAGAGAGAGAGAGAGAGAGAGAGAGAGGGCGGGGGGAGGGAGAGAGAGAGAGAATATTAAAACATAAAATAAAAATCTGCTCTCTACCGGAATATTCGTTCATTTTTCGTTCATCCATCTAATAAATTTTTATTTTTAAAGCATACCAAAAGTGACACTTTAGAGAGTTTAAATTACCAGGTTAAGTGAGACACGCGATCGCGATATGTATCGATGATTCACACGCGGACCCACCGTGCATATTGATGATATTTAGGAGGAAAAAAAAAGAGTTTCCCCCCATACATGTGCCCGGGCACACCTGACTGGGAATTGCAGCAGGACGCGATTGCATTTACGTGTAAATTACACTAATCTCCCTCCCTTCCTCCCTCTTCCTCGCCTCAATCTCTCATCGCGCTAAAGCGATAAATTACAAATCAGACCCCTTGGTCTCGCGCAAAGCGAAGCATCGCGCGTCGCGTTTCGTCTCGTATTCTCGCGCTTCATTATTATATAGGCAGATGCTAAACGTTTCTCCCGTGGTACCGTGTTTCTTATCTTCGCCGCCTTCCTTTTAAACCAGCGCTCGTTTCTTTTTTTCCCCCTCACGTCATCTCTCACATCGTCTAGCTCTCGCGCCTGCCACATTTTTAAAACACCGGTCGCGCGCGTGCTCGCCCGATATAGGGGTGGGGTTCTTAATGAATTTCTACGCGGTGGACGCGCAACCACCATCGAGATATTAATCGAAGATGGGTAAGAGGCAAAGTAGAGCTCGCCTCCTTTGATACGATTTGATACGTTCGCGCACGCCCCGTTCGTTATTTGAAACCTCATCCGGGTATTATTCGTCGCGTGAAAAAAGGAAGGAGAAAAAAAGCGAGCCGCTATATTTCAACACCATCAAAGTCGATTCAAGGTAAGGCCAGGTAAAAAAAAGTATCGCCAGGCTTCAATGGACTGTGAAATTTGCATTAACTTTGTTTACGCACGCGGCGAGTTTTCGCGCCGCTGTTTGCGGTCTGTCAAGACAAAAACTCTCCCCGATCCTCATTGCTGTGATATTGCTATTAAATAATAAAAAGTCAGATCTTTTTTTTTCGCTCGATTTTTGCTCGATTTCTGTCTGGCAGATCCAGACGGAGATATCGGTCACCGATAGGAAGAAGTAAGGGAAGTAAGACGGCGCTTGCGTTTGCCGATCGTCTGATTTGCGACGACGCGACACGCCCAAAACCTGGCCCCAAAACTTCATCCGTTTATCTGTACTTTAATTTGTGTGAGCGAAAGGATGTATGCAGTGCGGTGCGTGTTGAACGCGTATCTACATTATCGTCGGAAATCGCAACATCTTCATAATTTTAATAAAGACCTTCGAATTTATTGCATACACACACACACACACACACGTGCAGACATATAGTGTCGCGATATTTTGTTTGCGCGATCGATTACGCCGAAGATCGCGACGCTAACGATAAGTACATATACGCGTCGACTTAATCGGGTGTCAACTGTGCATAAATTAGGATTCTGCCCCCTTCCCGATCTAACTTGAAAATAATCTTGTAATTCTTACGCATTAAGCTTATAAAAATTTACTTCGCCTCTATGGATCAAGATTAAAACACGTTGCGTATTCCAAAGGATGAAAGAAGAAATAAAAATATTAGTCAAAAAAAAGGAAGAAAGATAGAAATTATCGTTGCAGGAAATTTTTATAGCTTGCAAGGACAAACGCAAAAATAGAATACAGTAGATTTCATTCCTCCATCCTTTGCCAGATTACGATAATCGTTGATTTTGCAGGAGGAAAAAGGTCAATTCGCGTCGGTACGCCCATCGTTATGCAAAAAAATCTCATCCGCGTAGCATTTTAATTTCTGTACGCGCTATCAGATCCCACAACCGATCCTGAGAGAAATGTATATATTATAATATAATTTTAGGCAGATTAATATTTATGATTAATTCTCTTTTGACTTGACTCGTTCACCTAATAACTGCTATTCATACTTTTAATTATCAGTCGCCAGTCTCTTTATCTGTTACTTTAATTTATTCAAAATACTTTTATATTTAATTGTAAGTATATGCAAATATGTAAACGCATATATTAGACTGAGAAAAAAATAATTGACTTGATTAAATCCGTTCAATTAATTATCATTTTTTAAATTGAAATATTTAAGTCTTTATGTAGAATACGACATATTAAATCTATCATGATGTATATTTGATTTATAAATATTTAAATATTTAAATATTTCAATTAAAAAGATGATAATTAGTTGAATGAATTTAGTCAACTTTTTTTTCCGTAGTAATCTTTAATTTTACATAGACAACTGTCAATTTGCTTTATTTTATAATCATTTGATTAAAATTTAAATAATATCTACTAAATATTAATCGTGTTTTTTATTTATATACAATGGAATTGAAATTAATTGCAGTCGTTTCAACTATTCGGCCGTCATTTTCGTGTCTCCTTTCCCCTTTCTTTTCAATCTCTCTTTTTCCTGAGATGTTTCTTCCGTGCTGCATCGCAGAAGCGAATCGATTCCCTTTTTATAAACAGGCTTCGCCAGATTGACTTCTCGATACCATTAAAGGTGTCGAGAGATCTGGCGCGCATGTTTCTCGGGAAAGACGTTTAATTTATCGCGTGACCTCAGATCCATAATCGAAAAAACATACAAAATCTGTCCATGGGAAAAAAATTCAAGCCATGTGTAAATCATATTGACAACATGCGAATCTCGCAAAAACGACATACATATTGGGGCGTGTCTTTAATACGTCACCTGGATTTACTCGCCGAGATTATACAGAGTGTAATTTCCCGTAATACGTGGACATATCGTGTCCTATCATTACCGATACTTAATTGGGTCCCGTGACGCTCCTGATATCGTAATTTCATTACTTATCTTTTGCGCCAGATTGCGTTCACGGAATTTCACTTGGCGAGCCCGCAAGGTGGTTTCGCGTTGCGAAACGTGGAAGCACCTGTACGCGCCTTAATAAATAATTGCGAATCAATTCGGGAATTAAAAGGGTACAACAAAACTCCCCGTCGGGATCGTGTAAAGTACGCCACGATTAAATCGCAACCAATTAAAGGATCGCCGCTCGCGTTTATTTAATCACGATTGCAGCTCCAAAAATAAATCAACGTCGCTATATAACGTTGTGCGTAATTCTGCGAATTAAATAAACGTAGTAAAATACAATTTCATTAGAGTTATAAAAATCTGAAAATTCGAAAACCTATTAATTTTAGAAATTTTAATATGACGTATCTATATATATATATATAAAAAAAAAAAAAAGATATTTAAGAGATCCTTGATAGAGAAATATATTTCGAGTGACGCGAATATTTCCTACTCTGTTATCCCAATTATCGGAAAAATTGCAGCTTATTGATAGTTGATATTCTTGATTTTTGGGCCTCTCGCTATTGCACCTGTTGCTCCCGAAGGTCGAAAGAAGCTCGATAATTACGGAGCAATCAATTAAACATTAAGCATTAAGCATTAAAGGGCTGGACGCGAATATTCGTTCGATTATGAGTACGTGTACACATCGTGTTACATGTTCTGGTGCAGATATTGGCACTCGATTATCATTTTTAATCGTTGAAATCACTTATCTATACGCACGATTTGCTCCAATTTCTTTATTCTCTTGCATGTCGCGGTTACATTACGAGCACGTGAATTGGCGAACATTGCACCTACACGAAAGCTCGTCCTAAATCACTCATAATGGCACACTTCAACGCGAAAACAGAGTCACGATAATCGGCGAAATCGCAATCTGATACGGCATTATTCCATTTCGTTTTCGAATAGAATACGATCTAGAAGTTTAATATTGGAGAGAATATATTGTGTAATATTGTACCAGCAAGTATGTATGTATGCGAAACGTTGAAGAATCTCAATTGAAGCATTACAACAATACATTTTTTTTTGTTTTAGGCTTAATCTCTCATTGTTCATCTTTTTTATCGAAAAGCTTAAAAATTTACTTGTCACTCTTGTCACTTTTCCGTTATTGACTAACTACTGTGCTGATATTTAAAAATCCTACCAGCCATTAATTTTGCTTGTTGTCAGTAAGCTGTGTGAATATATGAAATATTTAAATCATATTATATAATCTTTCTCTTTTTTTAAAGGCCTATTTTAAAAAGAAAATATTTCAGAGAAATTGACACGGTGATAATATCCAACGCATTTTCTTGAAAATTACAAAGGAATTATTTTTCTTCGGATATAAGCGTGGTCTTTAAACAAGCTCAATAATATGCTTTTCATAAATAAATAATCCTTAAATGATCAAATTCGTCCTCCGCGTCGTGGCAATCATCAATTTATAAATGAGAGGACTAAATCGTATGCTTCAATCATATGCACAAGCGTGCAGAATCCGTCGGGCTTGACGTCTTTGGCGACAGAGGGGATAAAACAACGACTGCCTCTCGCTCGGCTTCTCCGCCTCACCTCGTTAAAAGGAACCGCCGTGGCGGTGTAATACCTCATTACATTTTTGCCACGGCGCGTAATGGCCTCTCGATTTACACCGCACGTTCGTCCGCTCGCTCGTGCTCACGTTCGTCGCTCCGTTAGGTGGCAGCCAATCGAGCCGATGAACCATGGGGCCGTCGTGGTAAACCTCTGGGGAGCGTTAACCAGTAACCAGTCGCTTCCACAGTAATTACGGGGCTGGTTCGCGTTCGCGTTTTATAGGCGAACCCTGCGACCGAGACGGAGGTGAGGCGAGGCGAGGCGAGACGAGATGAGACGACTCACTCGCTCGATTATTGCATTACTCATGCATAGGACTTGGCGCGGGCAATACCACTCGTCCGAGTCGTAAGTGTCCGCAAATTCCTCCGTTCTTCCCGACGCGGACATTCGGACCATCTATTCTCGTGCATTCCTCCTTTTCTCCGGTCATTCATAGACATTAAGATCTTTGGAAAAACTCTTGGATGTTCAAGAGTTTCCAAAAATCAAACAGCACTGTCTTCGTAAAGCAAATAGTCGGAGGATAAAGATGAGTTTACGGTTCGAACAATTTAGAGAGAAGCAATTAGCACATTCAGGCGAGAAAAGAAAAGAAGCTAATCGACGAGGGTATATGAAGTGGTGGCGCGAGCGCGCAGCTGGCGCGTAGGAAAAAAATAAAAAAAAAAAAAAAATAAACAAATCGATCTGTCAGACGGATTGTTCGAAGCTAATTAAGAAATCGAACCTGTCCGAAGAGACGCGTGCGAGAAAGGACGATTACGCGCGATCGTCGGTACTCTCGATCTCGATTAATCCGATCTCCTCCTCGGACCATCGCCGAGACTTTAGAGCTCTTCGAGATACCGTTGTAAGCTGAATATTTATTGAGACAGATGATCACGGGATATCTTTCTTTTTACGTCTCCTCTTCTTTTTCTCTTTCCTTCTCTCCTTCCTCTGATCTGCTCTGATATCCTCCACTCTCGGCAGAATTGAATTTACCGTCATAGTAGGTATTGCCGTTCGACGTAAAGCTGCGACTTTTTCGCGCTAATTACGCCGAAAACGCATAGATTTATAGACAATATTCGCGCGCGAATTTCCGCATTCCATTATTTCTCCGCCGCTTTCGGCGATTCGCGCTTAAATCAGGATTTTACCGATATCTAATATAAACAGATAGATAGAGATAGAAGATACGCTAATTTTCTATAAAGCATCTTCTATCTTATGTTTATAAAATTATGCGCGAAATATAAATACATAAACATAGCAGATTACATTTTTTTTTACTGCTGTCTTATACCGCTATTCCGCCCCAAAGCTCGACATATAAACGCCGAGAGAAGGCAGTATCGATAGAACACGCGACTTGAAAGAAGACGTCAATTCGTTCGCCTCGAATCAACGTGCGACGATCGAGGGTTGTTCGTTCTCGTCGTAGTCGTCGTTGAGTATTCATAAAGACCCGCGAGCTGCGCCGCGTAAAGCGATGCCGCTCTCTCTCTCTCTTTCTCTTTCTTTCTTTTGCCCTTCTCATTTATTTCTTCACATCCTCTCTTCTTCCTTCTTCTTATTCGCGCTTTAACGCCTCTGCGTTTGCGTTTGCGCGCGCGTCATGTGTTGATCGTTCGGTCGCTCGCTTTGTCCCTGTCAGTGTTTTATGCCTCGTCTCTTTGACTAAGAAGGTTTTTGCGATGGTCCGCCTTCGTTATGGCCTTCATATGAGTTATGCTAATTGAATGCGATAACCAGAAACTTTAATTGGAATGTAACCGAGCCTATCATGCGTGGCCCCCGTGAGCGTCGATTTTCAGGAAGTTTTATTGCGCAAAACTATAACGGTAGGAACGGTATCAACTTGTGACATTAATCGTCGCGAATCTTGAAGCGAAACTTCCCAAGAGTTTTATTGTAGCGCGTATGTATACTTGAACAACTCTTCAAATCAACTCGATGCGACAATAATTGGATGACAAGATCATGAATTATGTGTAAAAAAAAATTTGCATTTTTTAGGTAAATTCTTCTCGATTTAAAATAAGTCTCATAATATGAGAAAGAGATGAGAGGAATATATTTTACACAAATATCTTTGAGAGAGAAAATTGACGAGAGATCATAAAGTTTAGTATTTTAAGAAAGAGGAAAAGAAAGAAAGAGACATAATATATCGCTACTCTGTGATCACTGTCCTAAATTATGTGTACAGATGTGGCGATAATGTTGGCGATATCGATTCTATCGATCACAATCGGTTGTAAAATCGCGTGCGGCCTTGCCTGCGACACTTGAAAAATTTCGTGGTGAATCCGTTTAAGGATGCGCACGTAAAAAAATAAAGAAAAACAGAAAGATCATGTCGAAAAAGGATGCGCCGCTGCGTCTCTTTAATATCATCGACCGTTTGCACCTGGTGCTGCTTTACTTGTCATGTCGGCGAGCGAATATTTGAAGACCGACATCTTCTAACTGATAAAAGATCAAACCGGGTGCCAATGATAAAGAATTTCAACAAGAGGTACAAAAAAAATATCTTATATACTTTTTATCTTATCTAAAAGTGTAAGATGTCGAACACACCCGTTGCCAAGCCCACCCAACGCGGAGTAGAATAACTCGCTGAATTCCGATGAATTCGGAGAGATTCCCAAATTGACTTATTTAAACCAACAGGTGAATCTACAGGATCGCGAAGTGGGGGAAGATCTTTATATTTGGAACAGCAAAATACTCTTTGCGCAGCTCTTTATATATGAATAAAACAATGCGTATTATACGTTTGGAAAATGTATTCAAGCATGCTCGATTCTTTATATTAGTTTTTATTTAAAAAAAAAAATCTAGAAACAGAGAGAGAAACAGATAGAACGAATAATTGTGGTGCGATGGTCGGTGAGAAAAAAGCGGATAATTGAGCCATTACACGGAAATGCGTAATAAACGGCGCAAGTAATTTTTCCGAGTATCGAATCGCTCCTCACGGCCGGCTTTAAATTATCCGTATAGCTATATATATATATATACACCCCCCTGGTTTAAGTACGCGTCTCCATAGGTATGCCGCGTAGTCGGAAAGATTCTCGCTTTTTGTTGTCTCATCGGAAAGGATCGTGATCGGGACCCGTGCTCGTCGTCGGATAACATCGATTTCTACCTGTCTTTTTCCGGCCGCGCGACCCGCTTAAGGGACACGTCCAGATTCCGATTTCAGTGTCAGTAGTCGGCTGGCGCGGTGTCCCTTTGTCTTGAATCGTATCTCGCGTATCGCACACCCCGAACACGAGTCCCGTGCTCGTAGATGCCGAATAATAAAAAAAGCCCGGGCGCGAAGCAGGTGGAGTGTAAAACGTGGCGGACATAAATCCTGCGATTGCGATTGCAGATCAAGACAAAGTTCGGCTCGAGCGTGCCTCGAATGAGTCGGGCATCGGAGATCGTGTGTAAGGTAATCGACGCGATAATTCGTTCAGCGATGATGACTTATTAAGGAGAATAATACATAGCTGATAACGATAATTAATTGTAATCAATACTTTATTAAGGCGTCACGCAATTATTTAGATCGACGATGGCAATTATACGCGGTAACGCGATCGGCGTAATTATTTAATGGAGCACGATCAATTTTTCGCGACACGTAATCTGTCGATCGCGCGTCATGAGAGCAACGACGAGGCTAATTAGAGATATTTTTTCTCACATCAAAAGCGCTAAATTCCGCAAGCAGCAATAACGCGCAATCACCATAATTAAACGTTCGCTTAAACGAGTAGAACGTTCGCTTCGGTTTATGCTCGAATCGCAAATCGAAGGCGAATGTCCTGCACAGAGTACCATCACCGCCAACAGAGTTGCGTGAATTAATTTACTAGCCAATAAAATAAATAATTTACATGTGACATGCAATTTACAACGAGCAGCACTAACTTTAGATACATTGGCATCCTGAACAAGACTTTCTAATACAATCGCTTCAATTTCTAAATCATCTATTCCTAAAAATCGATTCCCGACATATATATATATCTATAAAATAAATTTAAATGAATTATAATCCAATAATTTCTTCCGTAAGCTTGTATAAATTTAATCGGATAAAATCGTACGAAAGAAGGAAAACATCGAGTGTCCCGATACCGAAAAAGCATGTCATATGCGAAAAAATGTGATTTAAAATTATTAAAGATATAAAAACTTTTGAATTGATTCAAGCCATTTTTGCCGAGAATTTAATAACCAAACGAGAGGAGTGAGTTCGTTCTTTCCCTTTTTAAAAATTTTATTTGATTTTTTAAAAAGGTCTCTTTATCAAATTAAGCTCTAAGTTTAAAGCAAATAATTGTGCGTTGCGTAAACATAAATACTTTGCTCGCTCATTTGACATACATTCGCCAAATGTCATTCGACAAGTGATCATAGAATTATTGTAGAGCCTCTTCGATTATCATTGGCTCTAAAATTATAAGCGCTCCATAAATAATTACTTATATTTCAATTATCCTTGTATAATCACTTTTTCAAAAAGATTATTCGTCAAATTAAAAAAATTTATAAAAACCTATATGCCCGAGGAAGCTCCTTCGCTGTTATAAAAAGTTATATCGATCGCGGACGATGTGTCGTAAACACAGATCACTTTTATGGTTGATACATTATCACAGTGACGTGTAAGTAATAATGTTTCGTACGATGAGACCAGATGCGCCAATGTCACAGTCCATGGGTCGCAACGCACGCCACGGGGGGTGCATCGTTCTTATTGAGAACCATTCGCGCGCGATTCCCGCGGTTCTCTAAATGCGCGTTCCCTCGCACACGGGCATGCGTGCGTGCACGAGCGGCCCCGTGCGTGTACGATGCCATTACGCGCTCGCGCGTTACTTTCCCCGCGATGACCGCAAAACTACCCGCGATTAATAATTACGCCATTAAACTGTTTATACAGGCGGTACATCGGATTGACACTCGAGAGTCGAGATTTACGTAAAACGTTGCAAACCGTCGCGCTTTATTCTCCTTTAATAATGGTATTATTTTTATTGTAACAAATAAAAAGGCGGAGAGAATGAAATCTTTAAAAAGTGATGAAAACAATACGGGCATTGAAATTCTGCCTTCGTCCACGGTGACGCACAAGCTGCCTTTCGTATCCTCTTCCTTTATTGTTAGCATCTCCGTCCAGGATACACCCATCAAGTCATTGACACGCGGGGTAAAATCGCACGCACGGCCGAGAGACAATTTCCGGGCGATGATGGGCGAGAGAGGCGGAGAGGGGGATGGGTGAAAGGGGGAGAATCGCTCCTTAGGCGTTTCGTAAGAATTTCGCGTCCGCGGCCAGATTCCAACGACTGGTTTTACATCGAAACTGCAAATGGATAGGGGCCTAAAATATGTCGGCCCAATTTGCCGGTGTCTGCTGCCTCTGGGCTTGCCTGAGCGATCGGCGATCCCGGTTTCCTCTCCTTCTCGCTCTCTCGTTAGTCGCCCCGAGCTGCCCCCCTCATACACGCGTACTTTTCTCTTCTTCTCTTTCTTCCTCTTCTCTCCACTTCTTCCTTCTCCCTCTTTTTGCTCTCCGACGTGTGTTAAGGGAGATGTATGCGGTGCCCTCGGTGAATTCGGATTTGATTGGCCATGTACAGGTGCTCTCGTAAGGGACGCCGGTAAGTACGGTAAGAAGGACGGCTTGTTGCTGGTGGCGAAGTGCATGTATACGTGTCCTGGAAAATCTCGGTTAACAGATTTACACCCAAGTGCATTGCGTGTTTATTCGTAATAGGACCAGATTTAATATCGAAGCTAATTGCCAAAGGAACGTTTCCATTTCGCGATTCCACGAAATAAATTGTGCCGCACGACATAAGCATTCGTATTTTAAATTTGACGAACAATCTTTTCGAAAATGTGATTACGAAGATAATCAAAATATAAAGCGGATTTTATTATATTTATGGAGCGCTTACAATTAAACGTAGAGTCAATAATAATCGGAGAAGAGTATCTATAATAATTATACGATTATTTGTCGAATGACAACTTGACGGATATATGAATACTAAATGAGCGAGGAAAGTATTTCTGTTACGCGATACATAATTGTTCGCTTTAGACTTGGAGCTTGATTTGGTAAAGAAGCCTTTTTTAAAACTTCAAATAATTTTTTTTTTTTTAAATTTAAAGTGCTCTATGTTATCTGTTCTTTAAAAATCTTACATTGCAAAATGCGTTAGGTGTAACTTATTGGAACACGATCAGCAGACACGAATTCGATTGATATCTTTCGAACATCCGTCCGATAACAATCAATTTACGACGTTTACATTTTTCATGCCGGACCTAGAGCATCGAGCCTCGCCGATATAAGAGGGTAGATGATCGAGATTGTAACTTTAAATTTAGATTGGCAATGTATATCCCTGTCATCTCGTAAATTCAAGTGAACTGACAGTGACCATAAAGTCATCGTGCAGATTGCACTGCCAAATTTTCAAGAGTGGATAGAGAAGAACCGGTTGAAAGAATAAGGTGACTTTATAAATCTTAAAAGGCATTAAAGAAATTTATTACAAATTAAAAGTCATCCGATCTTCGCGATATCAATTAAACATAATGGCCGTTCGATTAAAGAATGGACTGATTACGCATCCCCAATCGTGCAAAAAGCGAATCAATCGCATCCGTCTCCTTTTACAAGTAGCAATGTATTTAACTTTGATACATGATATATTGCGTACATAATTTTCTATCCTATAGATTTATTACATCTCAACCTAAACATTACCATTACTCTCTCGTCATGTGTAATTATTATAATTAAAAAAATTCCTTTTCTTTTCTCGTTTATAAAATAAATTATTTTATTGAAAAAATTATTGCGATAAGATATTTGCACGGATATTACTATTATATGTAAATGCTTTTTTGTTCCTAAATAAAGAAAATAATGCATTGCATTTCTTTTTCAATGTTTCAAGAATTTCAGAAGCAATTCAACTATTTACTCATCGAACTTCTCGTTCTTTTTCTTTGCTCTCTTTCTACCGTTCCGTTCTCTTTCTACTGTTGCGATCGAGGAATTAAAATTGTTCAAACTCGTCATGCGGCTTGCGAACGTTTCTGCAGAAAGAAAGAAATCATTGGCGGATCGTGGCACAACGACCAATTTCGGTTGTATAAAGCGCGTTTTGTCAGACCGTTCAAAAATGGTATTACATCGCGAGAATCATCCAATTATGGCAAAATACCACAGAGCCTGATCGTATAATTAAGACGTTCTATTCGCGCACGCACTTCCAATCTCAAAAATGAAATAAATTTTGCTCGAGGATACAAATCAAGCGAAATGTACATGGAAAACGCTAAAACTCTATCCTCTGTAAACTATCGCGTCTCTTTCTCAAATGTTTAAAATAAATTTTGATTTCTATAAATTTTTATAGAAAAATAGCAACAATGATCACAATTAAATAAGTACACAAAAGAATTGTTATATAAAAAAAATTATTACACAAAAATTAATACATAAAAAAATTAAATAAGTACACAAAAAAAAAAAAATTATTCTACTGCTGAAAAAAGTAACTTCTGCGTGTAGATAGAAAACTTTCATATCTCTCATTGCAATGCGTTACGCCGCTAAGCGGGAGTAATTAAGTTAATCGCGACTGCGAGACCGAGCGCGCAATTTTGTATCGAAATCGTCCAATTATAGCGCGAGAAAAAGGATCTTTATCAGTTAGTTAAGACGTTTTACCGGTCATTCTCACAAGTGTTGAATCATGATTGTTTTTCTCACTTTGGACGCGAGAGAGAGAGAGAGAGAGAGAGAAAATGTAAGAAATAGTTTTCGCGCTTCGATATCTCGTACGTGCCTATATAAATAAGTTGTTATTGTCGCGTTTTAAATGCGAGAGTGACATCAGCATCGAGATCGGTCCGATTATCGTAGAAAATTACATGCTAACGCGAGCACACCCGTTGCAGAGAACTTAAGTGATTTCCAATCGACGACCGGATGATACAATTAGATATGCAATGCTGCATTTTAATGCGGAATGAGATGGTGAGAGCAACGTTTATCGTTTTATCGCTGTAACGTGCAACACGGTTTCCTTCAACTTGCAATTTCCTAAATTCGACCCTTTAGCGATGCTCGTATCCATTAGGACTCGCTGTTCTTTTATTATAATTTTAAATCTCCGCTTAATTCCGAATCGTTATCGATAAAAGTTATAGGATTAATTATCTTAATTGTTCGATACGACGAGTGAGAATGCCTCTCTGCTCTCAGTTATGTTTTATTCAAGCGCGACAACTTTGGATCGGAAAGGTCGCAAACATCAGCCAATTAAAGCACGGCGAGGATATAGACAGATATCCGAGCAGATAGTTCTGACAGTCTCTATATAAGTATATAAAGGCGCAACTTTATGGCGATTCTCTTAAAATGTCACAAGACAGGCGTGTGTTTGATGTTGCCAATCGCAATCCGATGCATGCGACTCGCAATTAATCCCCGTCCAAAATTGACTTTCTATTTATCCTGTGGATAAATAAAGACAGATTTAACTTCTGTCGCAATTTCTGGCCGATTAACGCGATCCCTTAGGCAAAAATCGAGAAAAAATGTACAAAATTATTATATTAATATCTCCTCGAGAATTCGCGTTTCGCGTGCGCTTCGCAAATTAACTATATGCATACGTAATCCGCGCGATTTCACCGTGCTAAGAAATTATTAACAGTGTACAAAAAGAGATATCCGCGGTTGCGCAACCTAATTAAAAAATTAAGAGCAACGGATAATTTAATTCGCTTCGTTACATAACGCCGCCGGGACATTCATTGAATGAAACGCGAGGGAGAAAATCACGGGAGTCGGCGGCTTTTTTATCCGACGGTTTTATCGCTTCTCTCTCAGGCCCCAGAACCGTTCCTCATGAAAGAAAATCATCCAATTACAGATCGGCGCCTATCTCTCGGATCTTTCGGATCGCTCTTTCGGACGAAAGAGCGCGTATACCGACCAGGGGACCGAAGGGAGATGAACGAAGTAGGAGAGGAGGAAGAGGAAGGGGGGGGGGGGTTCAATTATTTCAATCGAGCGCGAATGGAGTGCGGTATGAGGGGTCGGTCGCGTTTGAAAATGGGTGTGAACACTCGTGACAACTTACACAGTGTTATCTGGTAGTAGCAGAATGCGCTGGTAATCCTCCGGTAAGCCCCCGCTAAGCCACGGGGATCCACGTGCCACGTGATATATGGATACACCTCAGGGGCTTACCCTTAACAGCGCTAGACACAGTTGCACGGAAACGCGGTGCTCTGTGCGGCTTATCATTTCGATTCGGATGGGTACTGCGTAGATTAACGCGAAACGTATCTCGGCGTCCTTCGACGCCCATCTTCACGATCGAAATCTAATTATGCTGCTTAACATAATCGTGCAGTACATCCGAATTATTCCGAGAATTGACGGAATCGTATATTTAATTTCGCTTATACAATTAATCGAGATATAATGAGACGGAATAGTAACGTTGGTGCTTGAAACTCCGAGTGCAGAATTGTTTGTGTGTGCGATAATCAGCTCGAGAGTCAAATCATTGATGAGTGAAAACATCGAGGGTTGTGCGCACACGCGCGAAAGAGAACGTGATCCCGGCGCGTGTCAAATCGATCTGCGGGAAAACATATTTAGAGCGTTTACACACGGTACATATTGAATCGATTATTTCGTACACACAACACACGATACTTTTCTGTCACAAAAGTAATTCCGATATTCTTGGTGGTCGATCGTAAATCTTCGAAACGTCAAAGAAGATACACATAGGTGTCTGTTATAATGTTATCATTATTAAATAAAATTACGTTAGATAAAAATTCTACGTTATTAATTTTGTAATATCAACTCGATTTCTCGCACAGAAAGATCTGTCAAAACCATAAATCTTTCCATCGTGTAATTTAAAAGATAATCGATATAGGATTTTTTTTTATTCGAAGATCATCGAGTCGAAATCGCATCGATTTCGTATAATTTTCATCATTTCAACGCGCGTTTCGAGAAGCGAGGTCGACAAATATACTCGTGTTTTGCGTAAGAATTGTCGGGAATTTTTATAATTCGCCCGGTCACACATGTTTGTTGACACGAGATCGGAGATGTTGCGTCTCGGCTCTGACGACTCACAGAATAATACGGGTAGGTAGATATTCGTCGTGTGTGGGACGTAAATTTCGGGTTTTTCACTCACACGCGTTTCCTCACCTGTGCTTATTATGATATCATCGAACGAGCGCATTTAATGCGCTGAAACTCGACTCCAAGTGTCCTTCGTCGTAAACTTCGAAGGTGGTCCACCTCATCAAGCGATCACGCGCGCATGATGATATTATATAATAATGAGCTATCAACATATGCTAAATTGATATTTTGTTTTTTTTTTTTTCAACGATCTCGCCGCTTTTCCTCGTTTCTCGTCTCCTCTGCAATTGCAATCGCGCGCAAACTTTCTACAAGTGTAAATCCGTTATTTGAGAGACGATATTTTTTTGCGGCCAGTTTCGTCGGAAGAATCCAACCGCGCTTCTCTCTTTTGCGAATTTGCGGTCAACGTTGTATCGATGTAAATCGAGTCATTAAACGAGTGGAAAAGAATTCGCACGTGAAATGATTAAATTAGTTTGATTGATATTCGAAGAAAGAGACAAAGAAAAAATGAAAAAAGATGTTAAATAATTAATGTAATTTTCATAAAATTTTACGCTTCCTTTTTCTCCCGCTTCTCTCTGGCTTTGCCATTCCCTCGCTTTTTCCACAAGCTTTTCTCTCTTCGCCTAACGCAAAGATCTTTGCCTAGACTTCTCGCGAGATATGCGTGCCAATTTCGTGGGAATAATTTGCAAGGCGTTACACGAGTCTCTTGCAACAAAATTGCATACAAACGGCTTCGAACGCGAGGCAACGGAGAAAGATATTGCGAAAGGTATGCCGGCATAAAAGGTGGAGAGGAACCGAGGTGAGAAGATCGAAGCGAGAGTTCGGAACCTTTTCATTTGTTTTACTGTGCCCCCGGGCGCGATCGGTATCGATAGAGTTATTTTGGTCAGGCGAGCACGAGCTCGATCGTAACGGACTACAGAGCGAGTGCCTACTCTTGTCCAAATCCAATTTTTTAAAAATAAATCTCTGTATTATTTATATATCTTATTTATATCAAAACGACGTTTGCTCTCGGAACTTGCAAGATTAACCAAGCAAGCTTTTCTATAATATATCTTTATTTTCTGTTCGCGTAAATAATTCTGTCAACACTATACCGTCGCTACCGTAAAACTTTTTGCCAGCGGATCGACAGTCCCGAATAGTCTCGTCGAAATAAAAACAATCCATATTATATACCATACTAGATTCTAGAGCGAGACGATTTGCTCGACAACGCAGGGACAGCGCAGTGTCGAGCACGTGTGCGACCACGTCATTAGGACCACCCTTCGCGGTGCATTTTTTTCGAAGGCGTAATGGCGCTTCGTGCGCGGAACATTTAGCCCGGGCCCATGGTAAATTGTCCCGGGCCCCGGAGGTGCGACTGCAAATGACACCGGCCGCTGAAACGTCCCCCCGCAAAATTGCCACGCTCTAAGCCAAATCTCCGCCAATATTCTCCGCGAATATTCGCACGAATCTCCTTGCACGCTTTTCTGATCGTAACACCCAGGCGAAAGCCTGATGGCTTTCGGGATTCCAAAGGGGCTTCTCCGTCGAACGGAGGCGCAACACGTTTACGGCATTTATCGGACGCACGGAAATGCAAAATGACCCGCGAATTACGCGAGCTAAACACGCCGATGATGCAACAACAATGGTGTCTGAAACTACTTCTCGCATGCCGCGATACATTATTAAGGCACTTGTAATAACAATAATAATATTAATAGCAATACGCTAATAATCTTGCATTACTGTCTGTATTGTACGAACCGCTCGATGACTCACTCCGTGAAAAGTAACAACATTTTTGTATTTATACTGTGTGAAAACACTCCCCACGTACATTGCAATCCGGCCGTTTCTATGACATAATATTAATACGACATAAAGGGAGAGCATCAAGACTTCCGCTCCTATTTTACAGCAATTAATCTTTCTTGTTATGCGACCTTTTCGAGCGAATTATATTGATATAAATAACGATGTGCTAAATATAATTTCTCTTTTAATAATATTGTTATTTTTTTTTACGCGCAGATATAGATCAACACACACATATAATATATTATATGATGTAATATGACTGTATAAATATGTGCATATTAGAATTTTTTATACTTTTCTTGGACCAAAGAAAATATCGACCGTTTAATCATTTGCGCAGGAATCTAAACGCAGACACGTGTCGCAATGTTCTGCGTGACCAAACGGAACACGTAACCAAAAATCTCGTTGGTTTTAATAAGCAGGTCGGTTAGAGTCTCGTGCTCACAGCGGAAGCCGCAAAGAGACGCGCGAGCACAGACGGGGGATACGATTTTTTTGACATAACCATAGTCTCGGCACGTCACAGATAATGACTCTTGAAATCGGCGCGTTCCCGTTTCTTCTTCTAAGGCCGCGGCACGAGAACGAAGCGACGTAGCGGCGCGGGGAAAAGGGGGAAGGGGGGGAGGAGGAGAGGAGGATTATATGGAAAACCTATACCTGTGTACACGGTCGTGTCCCGGGAGAAGGCGTAAACGCCTCTCGAGATCCCGTCTCGTCGAGGGACATTTATTTCCTCTACGAGTTTGGTCGAGGCGGACGATTGTTCGACACGGCCAACTTGGTGATACAAATCGGGGAGACAAATCCGCATTCCTTGCCGGGGAGGACGCGGTACGCAAGAAGCCGTCGTTCGCGGATCGATTGACAGCAGGCACACATCTACACGCACATGCACGTATGGCGGGACAAAATGATCGGTGGCGACAATTTGTGTCTTTGAGTGACGAGATCCCGCGAACGATGGTTACAGCTGATGTAAAGATTTCTTACGCGCGCGGCGAACCGAGAATCTTCTTTTTCCCTCGTATATCGTACAATGGGGACAGGGGAGAGGAAATAAATCTAAACGCTTCGCTCGAGAAATAACTTACAAGTTTAAGAATTGATTATTACTATGTGTAAAAAAAAAAACATCCCCCTTAACGCATTCGAATTTGCATCCTGAAATATATCGCTAGTCTAGATTATAAATAGCTATACATAGTGTTTCTAAATTAGTGCGAAAAATCTTAGGAAATGATTCCTCCTTCAAAGATAAAGATAAAAATTTTTATTTCTTATAATTTTGTTGTTTTTATTCCATTTTTTTCGATATCATAATTTTTTTTTTTGCTTGCTTTTTTACTCTAAAATTCAACTTCTCGTAACTCAAAACCTATTTAGCATCATACTGTTCATAATAATGTATTTTATTTTTTTTTCTTAAAAACTATTTTACGGAAAAAAAAATAAAAGAAATAAAAAAATTTCTAAAAAAATCAAGCTTTCTAAAACATATTTTTAGATGATCACATTCCGGTCTGTTAAAAAATTCTAATAAAAAATTGAATAGAGATTGTTAGTTTCATCCCTTTATAACGATATGGGAAGATTAAAAGAAATATTAATAAGTATCTTTTCTACCAATGGAAAATGTCTACCAAATTTCATTTTTCTAACTTATCCAAAATTTGAAAAAAAAAGAAAAAATAAATAAAAGTTTATTTTTATCTTCCCTTTTGGAGAATTATAATTCCTCAGGCAGGAATATAAGAGTATATGTTTATATAAAAGACCCTCCTTAATTTTCGACAAAGAATCATCTCCTAAAATTTTTCGCATTTATTTAGAAACACCCTGTATATTATATCTGAGCTGATATCGACGTTACATTATCAATAGTCAAGCTCCTTCCTTCGCCTGACGATTCTAAATCGCACCCGGAGCTAATTTGCATAGATTTCGGAGCCGGACGTCCGTCGCGCATATACATATATCGGGTCGCGAAAACACATTATGGTAGAATGCCAGGACGATAAAATGTGTTTCGCATCTAATCGCCAGATGCCAATCGTAAACGCCAATCGTTTGTTCTAAAATTTATATATAACAAATCGCGATTACGACCGGGGACACGTTCACCGCCTCACATCGGGGCCTCGGATCAGCCTCCGATCTGCCACATTTTATTTTCTGTCTTTTCTCTCTTTCTCTCTCTATGCGTGAATGCGATTTATGAGAGCCACCGGGTACAAGAAGAGCCTCTTGGAAAGTCAATGCGAAATTTTAGGGTGCCGCCTACTTGCGCTTAGATTGGTTGGTAGAAGCATCCGATGCACCTATTACCCAGCAGGACAACACGTCCCTCTGTTTCGCATCGTTGCCTTTTTACGTGCATTCACCGCACAGAAGGCAAGAAAGTAGAGTAAAGTAAAATAGAGTAGAGTAGAAAAAGAGAGAAGGACCGAGAAGAGAGCTGGGAGAAAAAAGAATTTGAAAAGCGGGGAGGAAGGGATGCGCTTCGATCTTTGCCTCCGAGGGGACAGTTGCCGCCGTCTGTGTTCACCTGCCTTTGAGAATCTAAGCGCACGAAATCACGAATGCCTATTAGCCAAAGTGTGTCTCGATCAGTCCATGTCCACAGCATGCAGGCTCTCGTAATAGCGCAATCCTTTCGCGATCCGATCTCACGAGAGGTTGTATATAAAAAAGATTCGAAAAACTCGAAACGAAAAAGAATCGTTTCGATGAGGCGTGTTGCAAATAGTAATGTGTAATCACGCGTGATAAAAATAATAATTATATTATTTATTTGTTAAGGTATATTGAAAGAAAAAATTATATATATATATATATATATATATATATATATATATATATATATATATATTTACAGAATGTCCACTTAATTCTTATAAAAAAATTCCCTGATTTTCCAGAAAGTTTTGTGCAAAATTTCAAATAAAGAGAATATTTTAAGGAAATTTTTAATGCAACTTTCTAAAATTAGTTCTGTCATTATATGTGTTTTCTAATGCTTTTCATTCATACAAAGAAAAAGCACAGAGTCACTTAAGTTTCAAGTGTTAGAATTGCAAATATACTGAAAAAAATGAATAGTTTTAATAAGATAAATATTTTTCACTTGCATATAATATTTTCAAAAGAAATCTGAAAATTCCAGGTTTTCTATATTTTTTCATGAAGTAGATACCCTGTATTTAAACGATTTTTCGATTTCATGATCGGCACATTACACGATATGCTAAAGAAGAAAGTGTTTTAACGCGAGAACACGATAGCATCAATTTTAAATTTTTTACAAATAATTATTTTGCGCCGCGTAATATAAGTTCGAAAACTTTCTCGCCTTGACAGAATGTTTTCAATCACACTGCTGATTATTGTCATAATTATAAAAAAAACGGCTCGATCGTATATTTAGTAAAATTGTATATTTTATCTGAAATTTTAAACGCTATCGATAATATAAATCGCATTATATATGAATTTTCAAACAGATAATGAACTTGAAAACCGTGAAACACGCGCGTGTTCTGCGCGGTACGTTACGAAAACAAATCTTACACGCATATATAAAAATTCTTGGTATTATCTTACAATAGGCGGAATTAATATAAATGTAATTAACAGCGTAATAAAAAAAAATAAATCTTTTTAACGAAAAAAAATTAAACGTTTAATTAAAGATTAAACGTTTTTTCCAAGCTTCTCATTTTTCTTGTATAAAAATTGCTGACCGAGAAAATATGAAGAAAATTAAAAGAAGGCATAAAATTTAGTTAAAATCTGCGTTAGTCCCATTAATGATGTTCAAATGCTGACATATGAATACAATAAGCTACCGTTCGCAACTTTCGATTATGTTCATTATTATCTCAGGCATTAAGATCGGTTGATTAAGGTATTACATAAATCAAAATATAATTGCGAAAATTGAAGATTCTTTGCAATCCCGTATATCAAAGAAACTCTTGCCATCGATATTGAGAGAGATAGCAGTCGACGAGAATACGTGCCACGATTATGCGTGTATGATAATGCGCGGTCGAAAGTATCGCAAACAGATGACATTAGACGCATCGACTATATAATATACCTCGAGCCCCGAGTGCTAATCATAGGCTATCATATATTTAGGCAGATGCGACACAAATTGAGCATCTTCTCTCTCACTCTCTCTCTCTCACACACTCTTTATCGCCACTTCGATCGACTTGTCTCACCTTTATCTCTCTCATCCTGCCTTCTCCCGTTATTTAACGCGTTGTCGTCGTCGTCGTCGTCGTGTGCTGGCCACGCGACACGTAGCGGATGCGATCGTCGCGTGTATCGGACTCTCTCTTACTTACATCGATAGACCGGCCTAGCTGGATGATCGAATGCATTAATGCGGCCTCGATTACAAGGTAGACGCGATTGATTCGGATCCTATGCGCGCCGAAAACGCGCTCAAGTAATTTGCCAAATTGAACGTTTCTAGTAAGCTAGTGCACAATTTAAGGATTCGTGATCGCGAGTATAAATGAGTCCTTCGCCATCCCCGATCAGCATTCCCATTTGCGAACGATAAAGAAAAAGATAGTCTAGCTTGCTATCCCAGATATCCTGACTTCTCGATGACTTTCTTTCATTTTTCAATACGATTGAAGTGATTGTATAAGCGACACATAACAAATTTCGCCTATTCATAAATGGCGTTGAAATTATTTATACCAGACATCTAGCGTTCGTAAAATATCACATGAAAAATTATCTCTCAAAGACAGTTGTTGCAACATTAATGACAATTAAATTCTTGATACATATCTGAGATCATCCCACTCGGGTAAAATCACTCGTAAAATAAAAAATGGCTCAATTAATCGAGAGAATCTTGCCCGAGAGTGTCACAGAAACTTATTATACGATGCCATAATTCTCGTAAAATTAGAATAATGACACTTTCAAGGATTCACGTTACGATGAGATTTAACCTTCATTACGCGCACTAATCGGCACCTGTACCTTTTAACTTTGATAAGATTTTATTTTTTATGATGTCATAATTTAAAAACTAATATTAATATCGTACAGCGTAATTAAAAACTCATGTTACGATCAAAATATTTATAAAAGTATGTGATACACAACGAGGTTGGAACGCTTGACATTTTCAAATTTTGCCAAGCGCGATCGATTTATATCCTGATTAATTTTAAACGAGAATATTATAATTGCGCGCGCGCGCGCGAGAAAGCGCGGTGTCGACGACCTGCAAAAATTTCGACGGCGTCTTGATAACCCGTCCGACTATACGTCAGTGCCGTCGAGATTAGGGAGGAATCTCCCCTTCCCCCCTCTTTCTCTCTTTCTCTCTCTGTTTAAGGCCTGTTTGACGTAAACGAAGGTAAGAAGATAACCCTTTGATTTTCGGCAGTCTGGCATTACTTCGGGAATTCGGGCAAGAACGCGCTTCGGGGAATTTAATCATTGCATATTATCGTGATTATAACTATCTAACAATGATGGTACCTTGAAAATCAAGATTACTTTGATAACGCGAAAAAACAAACGAACGACTCAATTTTCTACTAGAATTTACGATTATCTATGATCAATGATCTCTTAATTAAGCAACCCCGCGCGTTCTCTATCTCTTTGGCGAAATTACAGGGCCGTGACCCCCGTGTGGATCCGTAGCCGGTCTTAAATCAAGTCAGTGCCTAATTGCCTGCGATATATATTATATCGCTCGCCTCCCGTGCATCCCGCATTGCCGATATATCGACCCGACGCGCGCGCGTGCGTTTACAGCACGCGCCGATCACAGGTCTGGGAGGAGGTGAACTAAAAATTTTCGATAGAAAGAAAAAAAAAAGAGAAACTTCGGAAAGAGCAAAAAAAAAAAAACAAAAATAAAGAAAGCGAACAGGGTCCACACACACACACATAACACACATACACACACACACACACATGCGGAACGAGTTTGCTGTCTCGATCTGCACCTGACGATACGTACCGCCTCTATCCTCTTGTTGCCTTTTTTTTATAAACCCGTCGCACATGTGAAATTTATCTCGTCTCTCTCGAGAGATATCAGGCGCATGCGAATCGGTTAATGAAAGAGTGACATATAATGCTACACACCGCGATGTGTTTGCGATCAAATAATTAAAGTACATCGACAGCTCTGTCGATCATCCTCAACGATGACGAATCTATTCGTTCGCCATATGTGATTCAAGTCTTCTCTTTTTATAGCAGAGAATTAATTGATTTCTTTCGATTAATCTTTGAGCGAAATAATTTTAAATTTCTTTTCCATCGATGGTTTAATTAAGGAACAAAAAATCTTATTTTCTACGCAAAAAATTAGTAACTTGACACACACACACACACACACACACAGTCGATATTTCGACAATACTCATATCGTTTCAGATATGCGTAAACACGATAATGGTCCAGCGGTAAATGAACTGTTTTCATCATTCTGCGAATCGTTATCCAACGTCAGAGAGATCTCCCGTGAATTAAGATTAAAGACGTTTCTCATCTTCCCCTCTAATGACGGTAACCCGGACTGGATTACTCTCGATGGCATCGCTACTGTTACGGGCGCGGTGGGGGCTTACGAGTTAATTACAAAATTACTCCCTTAGGATTTTAACGGATTGCAAAGAGAGTACGGGAGAACAGGAGTGCCAAGAGTGCCTGTCCGAGATGAGTTCGTTAGCGCTAAATCACAGACGAGAGGCGGGTAATGCGAATCAATGGCCACGCGAAAATCACGGACAAATCTCGTAGATAACAGATTCACGCGCGAGCGAGAGATACGAGCCTAAAGTGTCAACTGGAGAACGCTTAATTACCTATTAAAAGTCCCGGATGGGAAATCGCTCGTAAAGATTATTATCAACTGCATTAATTAACGATTATAAATTGCGAGGCGCATAAAAGCGTGCCTTTTATTATAATTCGATCGATCATTCGAGGAAACCGACAAGATTGAGGCGGAAATTTATAGCTTGTCGCTTCTTCAGAGATGAAGTGAAATCGGTGCCTAGATACTAGATGACTGGAGATGGACGAAAAAAGTTGATATGCATTTTTTGTAACATTTTAAATACATCACATTAAAATGTATGTATATATATTATAAAGAGATATCGTAAATGTATATTTGTATATTTCTAGAACTCATTATTATTGATTAATATATGTACATGTATCGCCGCAACTGGCAGATCTATCAAATTTTCTCCCAATCTCACTTGACTATATCCACAAAAAGTTTTGCTCTTGTTCGCGCGAGATTAGACTCGCATTAAGCCGAAAATTATAGTTTAGGCGCGTTCTATTCGACGGTGGTCGAAGAGAAAACTATGATCTTCCTATGATTGCTTTCGAAATACGTCGTACAAATTTCTGTTTGGGCAGAATTAATTTGCGAGATTTTACAATCATCCTGTCGATGTATCGAACGTGATTAATACAGGGGAGACTCTGCCATAATCGCTTATTATAGAACGCGCAGTATTTTAGATGTACCACTTAATTACTCCCTATAGTGATTTCAATATATGCGAAATGTATACTATTATTCCTAACAACTTACAGCTGCATTCTAACTGAAACAATGATGACTCTAACGATACCTCTAGAAAGGATCTAGAAACTTTCCGAATAATTTAATATGTATATTTCTATAGCGTGTTACTTAATCTTTTGTGCATCAACTCGAAAGATGAAACTCGAATTAAATAAGTGCTGCGATTTAATGACAAGTATATAATATTTTAATCATTTATGTATGTATGTGTTTTTTTGTGTGTCCAAAGCTGCTTGCTTCTCTTTCGTATTTAATAATAATGCTGGTGAAATAAATTGTGCAAAAAAAAAAAAAAAAACGGTCATTCTTTATTATATTGCCTAAGAATTTCGATCGAAATGTGCGAGTACCACGCTTCAAATAAGATATCCGCGGAAAAAACAATATCTTATATTCTAGAGAGAAAATGACTAATTACATAACGCACGAGGTGTCGCAACACCTGTGATACGGTCGATGATCATACAACACACGCTCGACATTAGATTTCACGTTCCCTGATGATTCATTACGTTGTCATTATTGCGACATTTACGCAATAAAGTGCAAGCAATGTTCAAGTATCTTGTCGACAAAATGCAGATATCTAAAACTATTGAACATCACGTAATATGATTAGAACCGTTTAAAAGCGAATTGTTTCTAAATGCGAGAGATCAGCAATACTTTTTCCCACCCTCAAACAACTTGTATAATCAATTATATTGTGTTATCCTCCCCCTCCCCTCCTACCGGAAAGAGCGACAGACTTATTATGAATTTGTCTCCCCGCGCATCGTCCGGAAAATAAGGCAGGCTATTGTCAGCGAGGGAATACGATGTTCGTTTCTACGACGATCCTATACGCGAGATTCTACCTGTCGCTGACGACAGGCAGATACGGGACATCGTTGGACGCCATGTTCTTGGTAATTGGTTATCGGATCATATGGTACGATCGACGACGGTGGTGGCGGCTGACGTACATAACGCGCCCAAAGTCGTGCCGATATGACTGGACCGGACTCGTCGGAGGTGCGAACATAATCGCGACACGTTGTCAACGCGCGCGTAATACGGCTCAAATTACATGTGCCGTCGAACGGGATAATCGTGCCCTCAACAAATAACGGGCCCCGAACTTTGGCGGCCCGCTTGCTCGTGCGACGAGCCACGACGAATCTTCGTCGCTCGCTTCGAGCGCCCGATCTTTGCGATTCTATCGGAGGAAAAGCACAGGGCAATCGTCAAGATCCAGTCCTTGAATAATAGTTGGAAGATGAATCTCTCTTCTTCTAATTGCAATTATGTTGAATTATAATGTCAGAAGCGAAATTTTTTATTCTCACATATGTACAAGATTGACAAGAGAAGAATTTGGATGATTTCTTGTTTCTGATTTTTTATAATTTACTATAAGGGATCAGGAATCTCTCTCTTAAATAAATAATGGAATATAGATGAATTAGAGATTACTTAGCACGTAACGCAAATTTGTACGTATTGTTCAATCTCAATAAAAACATGAAAAATGACAAAAGGAGCAGTTTCTAATATCTTTTAATAAAAAAAAAGCCTGAAAACTATTTTTCATACTGCTAGAATAAACTGGATCTTTAATATATGATTTCCTATAATGTTATGAATTGCACGACTGTGTGCTCGTGGAACCAATTGCGCGATAGAACAAAGCTTTTCCAATGGGAAGTGCATGGAAAATTATTTAAGAACCATGTGTCGTAAGCGCGAGCTATTAATCATATACGTGCGACAACGATTTTCCGTCATCATCCCGACATCTGACATGGCAATCGGGGACCAAAGCGTGTCGTCGCGAATCCGATGTGATTTCAGAGCGATTCGAGTTGCGCGTGCACTTTCATCTAGGCGCGAGGAAAGAAGAAGAGGAAAAAGAAAGATCGGCGAGGCGAATGCGCTCGTACATATGTGAAATCACCGAAGTGAAATCTCCGTGTCTATCTTGTCGAATGAACGTAATTCGAATCGTTGCCGTACACTCGAGGAATATCGACGCGAGAGAGAGAGAGAGAGAGAGAGAGAGAGAGAGAGAGAGAGAGACTTGTATTTATAATATACGATCAGCTTTCTTCGATCGAATTACACTTCCGAATGTGATATTCATCAATGCTTTACGCGATAGAGAAATCGCGATAATTCCGTAAGATAATCCTAACGCGAAATTAGTGGCGCAAAATTAGTTGCTGCGTTATAAGGAGAAAAGAAAACAAGCCATTATGCGATAATACCAGGCTTGTGTGCGTATAAAGTCGGTTTTACCGGATGCTGTAGGATTACCGTGGGGATTGGCCTCTCCTGCCGGTTCTCGGGGGTCATAAATTGCGCGTCTCGGGGAGAAAAAGAAAAGAAAAGAAAAGAAAAAAAAAAAAGAAAAAAAGAGCGGATTTGTGCTCGCAAAAGTCACTCGGTCGTCGCATTAGCCGAAGCAACGTCTTAATGGGATACAGCCGAAACTGCAGGTTGCACGGCCCGCCATCGTCCAATTGCACGGTAGTTAGAACGCAATTAAAGTTACATAATCTCCTGCGCCGCTCGCTCGTACTTTCTGCGATGTGAGGTGTTCGCAGGAGGAACCGACCTCCTCGCATCGGCCTCCTCCTCATCAGTAACGCGTTAGTTGTCGACCGAAAAGTCTTCTCGGAAGAGACCTCGCAGGTGCGCTCACCTTTCGCCCCGCTTACTTAACGGCAACTCTGTCCGTAAATGCGCCACGCTTTTCCCGCAGAAATGGCCTCGCACCACTCGATTTTTCCCCGAATTTAATTACCATGGGGCATTTAATCGCCAATCGCCATCATGGTTACTTTTACTTTCGTGTTCGATAACGCGAATGATAACATTTGTAACGTAACCGAAACGATCGACCGTCCCATCGTTGATTACCGATCGAAATGAAATGTTTGTTTCGTGCGGCGTGAGAAGAATAATGATTATCGTAAGCGAACCGGTCTCCGCGCAGCGAGATTCACTCGTTTCAGCATCACGATTCTTAATGCTCGCGCGATTATAGTCGCGTTATCCCCGCCGCGTGTCGAGGATAGGAATTATACTGCGCTTTTATCAGCATAAGATTCTCGCCGGATATACGGGATGTTTATTCGAATCTTGTGAATAAATTCCCTGAAATGTACTTCAAAAAACTGAATAGCTTTCGTAAATTAAATATTTTTCATTCGCATGATATTTACTCTCTCATTTCTTTATTACGTACTGAAAATTATAATAAAAAGAATTATATACTGCATATTTTGTTAAGACATATTTCTAATATATTTTTAATAACATATTTCAAACTCATAGATCGTAATTTGGTTTATTGGCAGATTGCTTATATATAAAAGCATTGTGAAAGAAAATATTTTAAACAAGTCCCAATAAAATCCCATAAGAGAATTCCCTGATTTCTCCTCAGATACAAAAGAAATCTTTGAGAATTCTAGATTCTCCATATTTTTCGAGGAAGTAGACACACTCTGTATAAACAAAACAAAAATACATATAAACAAAACAAAAATACATATATATTGTATATTATTCTTTTCTCTCAAATCGTTCAGTTGTATACTCCGTGTGATTAAATCACACGGAGTCCGCTTTACGGAGGCCAAAGTATCATTATTCTTTCCCCGGCGCATAGCTTCCGAGCAGAAATTCCGAGGCGCCGTCCGTAAATAACGAACGCCAAAAAAGATGATTAATCGCGGACACGCCGAAACGCCACGATATTACGCGTGCGAATTATGTCGTACGCCACTTCCTACTAAATTCATGGGAATTTGTGTCGGTGAAACATTAAGCGTGGCAATCACCTGGATCGCTCGTAAACATTCCCGTTCCCCGGCATGCTGTAAGATTTCGAGGAAAGTCGCGCGCCGCGTGTCTCCTTTCACTTTTCCATCAAACGCCTCGTTAGACGCGTTACAATTAATATGGATGAGAGGATAAATGCGAGTCTGCGTGCGTATATATATAATTGATACGCGGAAAAGGAAGCCGTTTCAAGAAATGCGTTGAGGACATGAGAAGATAATTTTGTTAATGATAGATTAATGAAAGGAGCTACCCTGACACGGGATAGATTGGCTCGCACGAGAGCAAGGAGGAGATTTCTCACAAATTTGCTGTTGGTATTTGTCCTCGGTGATGCAATCTTATGGCGATAATCGCATGCATTTTTCTTTTTTTGTAAGGGCATACGCGTTGGAATCCGTGAAAGGGAAAAAAATAACATGAAGAAGAGAACGCGTCGATTGTAACGAAAATGCAAGCTCGGATTCACGCCTCGGTAGGCCCGACGTGCCGTAGCCGCGCACGCAACATAAAAGTTTCCAATTATAATGCACGGCATGATACTTTATTTCGTCCGTCGTCAATTAAAAACGCCCGACGGCGGCCATCGCTACCGAGTAATTTGCGCGCCAGTAGCGATAGACTGTACTTATCTGGATGAAGGAAAGAGAAAGATATAGAAAAAAAATGAAAGGAAATAAAAAAAGGAAAAAATTAAAAAAGAGAAAGAAAGAAGGAAGAGAGAAAAAGAGGGGGCGCGATCTTATTATCGAATAAACTACCGTGGATCTTATCGAGTAATACCATTGCGTATAATCCAGAAAAAACAGGAGAGAGAACGAGAGAGAATTCTAATTCTTCTAATGAGATAATTATAACCGCAAACATAGCACATATTTACTTCTACACACACAGTATTTTTGCACTATATATCTAAATTTATAATAGTTCAAAAATCCTTCGATACAATATACGTATTAATTTCAGATATTAATTGCAAGATTAATTAATTACCGTTACATCCATTATGAATTTTAGATTCTTGTGTTCGGATAATAATTGATAACTATCTTAATAATCAATCATGAAAGTGATCAATATCGTATACGTTTCTGGCATAAAAGATGCTAAATGGTGGCTGCATAAAGTAATTTCCAATGAAACGATTAATTCTACGTAATATCCGGCAGCGCGCATAGCTTGATAGTTTTATTCTCTTTTATGCCTAGAGTCACATTCTTGGCAGTTTTTTAAGAATATTTTACAAGAGTATTTTAGAGGTATATCTCGCGCGCGATAAACTGATTTTCCTATCCATTAAATCTTACGATTCATGGCAAGAACAAAATAACACGTTTCCTTCATTTCGATATCAAAAATTGTAAATTATTTTCTCAGAATCGCTTCTTCACAATCGATCCCCTAGCTCCCACTAATGTAAAAATTAATGAATGATATTGTTTGTCGATTCATTAAGAGTGGCCGTTTAGGCAAACTCATTTAGGCGCGAAATATATTTGTCATCTTTACTGTAATATGTATCGGATGGAACACGCGAGGCGACATATCTATGTATTATTATATATATATATATATATATATATATATATATATATATATATATGTAGAACAAATAACAAGCGTTCGCCACGGGTCAGTATGACCCTTGGGGTTGTTTGAGCGACGATTAATCGTTAAAAATTGTGATATATCTTGATCGACGATCAAAATGTACGGCGCGCATGCAAGCCGTACCGTATTAACATACGGCATTACGTATTCCGCATGCAAAGCTCGCGCTTACTGTGTGTTCGCACAGCTTTACTTGGATTTCTACAGTAATTATACGCGCCCGTAATAGGGGTCCTGGTGCACCGTCGATACGGTTAGCGCGAAAGCTTAGATTGCACCTGGGACACAACTGGCATCGAACGATAACGGCGTTTCTCTCAAAAACAATACACACGTAGAGCAAGAAGATATACAATATCTTGGATGCAAATATAATTATAAAACGGGAAGTATCGATAAAGCGTATCATCTCTCAGTTTAAGAAAATTATGATACCCCCCTAAAGTAACACTCGATATGCCAGACAACGCGTACATGAATGATTGATAAGCCATAAAATCTGCCTCTAACTGGACGCGATGAAATAACGTAAACGTTCCTCTATTCCGATGTATGTGAGATTTAATCGAACTTACTAATGCGCGTTGAATGTAACATTCGGAAGTTATTTGCATATTTTTCCTCGTTCAACGTTACGTTAGTTTTCTATCGGTGATTTACCGAGAAAAAACACATTACAGATACAAACAAAAATGTTGATTTAGCGTGGCGCAACTTTTATAACAAGGAGAGACGGAAATCACGGTGTTGCACATTCGCCAACCATAACTCCAAGAACATCAACTTCCTCCATTTACTTTGTAGCCCTGGTTATTCGTGTTAATGTAATTATATAATATAATAGGATTTTGACATATTTTATTTTCTTGATGAGATGGAAATATAAAAAGCGATCGCATCGATATATCTACGGTACAGAAAATGTACTATGTTTATTCGCAAGTTTCTATTTAGAAGAATATCTGATAAAGTAACTATTCTTAAAGACAATAGTAATTTCTAGCATTGTCTTTTTATTACACTGAGAAAAAAATTGTTAACTTGATTAAATGCATTTAGTTAAATAAAGAATTTTTTCTCATTGTCAGTGTAGCTTGTTAAATATCTTATGCACACGCATATACATCTAATTTGTTTTCATCCATTTAATATAGGTAAATATGGATTTTGGGAAAAAAATTATATCTTTAAGTTTGTCCACAACTTTTGAAAAAAAAATGTAGAAAAGACTTTTTAAATAAAATAAAAGATAAAAAGAGGAAGATATAATATATTATGCAAGGATCTATCTATGCATGTGATTTGTCATATGCATCGATGAGAAAGAAAGTGAATTTCGCGCGATATAAATCGCACGTCGATAGATATTTTCGAATTCGATGTTGTTGAACTTTAGGCTATCATGAAGCGAATTCGCACGCGTGTTTATTTCCTGAACTCGCCCAGGCGACTTTTTTTGTACTACTACTATAAAGCAAGCACTCCATACGGATAATATAAGCGATGAGGTGCAGGGAAAGTGCCAAGCTATTATAGCGCGGGCTATATAAGGCTCAGACTAGAAAACGCAGCGGTTCAGTTAGTGGTCATACGCCACGCTAAAAACATACGCGAACTCGAAAATGAATATCAAGGTAAGTTAGTGCATCGTTAAAGAAGTGGCTGAGATTAAATCAGATCTTGGATAGATATAATACATCTTGCAATTTGAAATTAATGTATAATATACGTATAATATAAAATTTCTTTTGCCCAATTTCTTTTGCTGCAAAAAGATATTAATCGTCGATTCTCGATTAAAAAAATAAGAAGAAATATTCTCACGCGTTCAAGATCTAAAAATATTTTTCAGCAACTTGATAAACGCGCATATTAATTTTTATCATTTATTAATTGTTAATACACGAATATGTATATCTTTGACACGTGACTTCAGATTGCCATCATTTTGGTGGCACTAGCCACTCAAGTTATATGCTCGAAGGAGTCGAGTGAGGCGAGTGACAATAAGTCGCAGAACGTCGAGGCGGAATCAACGGAAAAGAAGACGGAGAAACGTGGGCTGGTTCACAGTTACGGTGACTTGGGCGGCGGTGGCGGAGGCGGAGGCGGTGGTGGCGGTGGTGGTGGAGGCTACGATCATCACGAGCACGTGAAGGCAGTGACGGTTGTAAAGAAAGTGCCGGTACCGTACGAAGTAACAAAGCACGTGCCTTACCTGGTGGAGAAACACGTGCCGTATGAGGTGAAGGTCGGCGTGCCGCAGCCCTACACCGTCGAGAAGCACGTGCCCTACCCGGTGAAGGTGTTCGTCAAGGTGCCAGTACATGTGCCGCAGCCGTATACCGTCGAGAAGAAGGTACCGTACGAGGTGAAGGTACCCGTGGACAAGCCTTACGAAGTTAAGGTATACGTGCCGCAACCCTACACTGTGGAAAAGCACATACCGGTGCCGGTGAAGGTGCCGGTACCTCAACCCTACACGGTCGAGAAGCACGTGCCCTTCCCGGTGAAAGTAAAGATACCGGTACCGCAACCGTATCCAGTAGAAAAACCGGTGCCCTACGAGGTGAAGGTGCCGGTGGATAAACCGTACCCGGTCCACGTGCCGAAACCGTATCCGGTCACCGTTGAAAAGCCGTATCCGGTGCCAGTCGAGAAGCCGATACCGTACGAAGTGAAGGTGCCGGTAGACAAGCCGTATCCGGTCCCGGTGCCAAAACCGTATCCAGTGCCGGTGAAAGTGCCGGTGCCGCAACCCTACGACGTGCACAAACCGGTGCCGGTACCGGTGGAGAAGCCGGTCCCGGTGCCGATCAAGGTACCAGTAGACAAGCCATACATCGTCGAGAAGGAGGTGCCGGTTCCGGTTGAGAAGGAAGTACCGGTACCGGTTAAAGTTCCGGTGGCCGTGCCGGTGCACATACCAAAGCACGAGGACTATAGCGGCGGCGGCGGCGGCGGCGGTGATTTCGGCGGTGGCGGTGGTTATGGCGGTGGTTACGGAGGCGACGGAGGCGGTTACGAGTCTCACTCTGGTGGTGGTTTCGGGGGCGGCGGTTACGAATCGTTTCACGGCTGATCTTCACGACGATGATGTGAAACGAACGTCACGAGAAGTCTTCTTACCTTCTCTCTCGATGTGATCACTCGCTTTTCTTCGAATCGGTATATCATTTCGTTGGATCGTTTTAGATACTCTTGAAGAGATCTCGGCAATTGATCTAAATTTTAATAAGTAGAAATTCTTATCCCGAGATTGTCGTACGAAGAGGAATATGACAATTACGTGCAATTAACGGATGAGCTATAGCTATAATAATATCTACGATTGACGAATTTATTGATGTATTTTTGTATGTACATTTTTTCCAAAAACGCACAATTGGGGCGATTATTTCGGTCAAAATATTTTTAGGCTGCATGTTGATGAGACATGAGTGAATCGAATATTCTATCGATATTATATAGATTGACGCATATCTTTCTCTGTCAAAAGTCTAAATAAACATCTTGCATATATATTTTTTTAAAGACACAGAAAAATACGTGTAAGCTTCAACGAACATTATTCGCTTAATGTTCGCGGCGATTCGTTATGTTCGTGCAATAATATTGCTGTGAAGTATGTTTACCATACTGAGAAATGTACCTAAGTAAGTTAAGTAAAGAATATATTGTGAAAAAAGTACGTATCTTTTTATATGAAAGATTTAATAAACTTCTGTCCCTATTACTCATTTTTCTTGATCTTTATCCCGAACTAAGATCCCAAGATCGTTTTTCTTATCTAACAAAAAAAGAAAATGAGATAATACGCAGTTGGATGAAATGATACATTAATGCGTAATGCCTAAATTCATACGCCGAAACGTTACGCTACGCTCGCAGCGTGATATAAATCAACGTCAAGATTTACTTTCTCGGGAGAATTTCGTTGACTGTTAGACGAATGCGAGAGACTTTCACTCTTCTACATTCGTTATCCTGCTGTCGAGAAGAAAAAAAAAAATTTCTTATGCGTTGCGAGATTCAAACAAAAAAAAAAGAAAAAAAAAATTCGATGACACGAAGTCCAAAAAGTACGATTGAAGTTACATGTAATCATGTAAATTACAACGATCTTTTCCGCATTCGCTTTCCGGTCTAGCAAACAGAATAAAAGCGCGATATTATTGTTATTAGCTTCTTGAGAAATCGTCCCCGTCGTCGTTTACATCAAGAAGGCAAAAGAAAAGGATCCCATGCAAATGAAAAGGAAGTCTAGTGTCCTGCTGGCGAGACAGAAGGAACATGGACTTTCGTAAGCACTTTCGATTCTTGAGAGAATTTTAATTCTCGTGCCTTCCGGTCGCAATTAAGATATACACGCGTCGCGTTCAGGAAAGCATTACTTTCTCCATCGAGGCTCCTGTATCTGCCGCGTAACACACGTGTAAACGTCATATTTCACTAGGCGGATATCTACGAGGCATATGCATCTCAAAGATTTCTATCGCCATTCCTTTCACCGAGTCGATTTTTTCGCGATCAAAAAATTGATTTGGGAATTTTTTTCACGACTTGCAAAATATTCGAACGTCAGAAACGTTGTAATTTAAAAGCGAATTCTTCCACATTCAATATTAAATTAATTACTCAATTAGCTTCGAATTAATATTTCATATAAAAATAAATTTGCCTTAACTCATTTAATTCGATCACATATATTCGTCTCTATACAGGGAAAGGGGAAGGATAATACAAATATCATAAATCATAAAATATTTCTGATGAGAAAAATTGGGTCGATCACATTGACAAATTTCCTATTTCGTACAGGCTGGACAGTTGGCTTTACTCAAGTTTCCTATCGATATTATCAGTCCCCGCTGCCGCGGCGTAACTCGAGCGCAATTAAATAGAAATAAAGATTAAAATGTGTCTGTTGTAAATCATATTCTGCCTTTCTTATTAAAAAAAAAAAAATCCGTTAGACATTATATCGTTGCTTAGATGCTCGTTCAACCGCTAATAAAATCTCACTTCCGCGTCCTTTTACACGTGGCAAAAAATTACAACAAATTACATATAATATTATCAAACATAAAGAGAAATCGATAATGATGCAATACTATAAAAAAAACCCTCGTAAAATTCGTTCGCGTCTCCTCGTTATATGCAATTTCTAATATTGGATATACTTGGCGCATTATTAAAATATAAACATAACGGCCTAACGATAGGATTAGTCTGTGGTCGGCTATGAAATTATATATGAATAAGATATCATAAAATGCCACTGGACCTAACGATCTATTCGATCGCATATTTATATTTTGTATTCTATAATGAATTACTAGCTGAAATTCGTCTTTTATCGCAAATGCAATAAGCAATACACTCTTGCCGTACGCCGTCTGTTGTATATTAGTTTGCATGTAATAAAGACATATTATTATTATTATTAAATATCGCTAAACTAAGAGCGCAAATTGTTAGACGTTAGGATATGATGCGTGTGCATGGATGTATGTATAAGTATGGGTGTAGCACTGCAATGCAACGGGAGGAGAGACCGCGTGTTGGGCGAACGACCGGCTCTCCGTGAAAGTGAAAAAAATCACGACGATTCTGCGATGCGTGAATTATAGCCCCGTGTGCACACAAATATCAGACTCCTTCTCCTACATCGAGATGCCGCGTGCACTTCCGGTTTTCTATCGGCGCTCTTTGGTAATAATAAGGAAGAAAGTTTGTTGCGCGATGCACCGCTACTAACCGTCTCGTTGCACCGTATTTCGTTCGTTTAACGGAAGTATATGCGCATCTTATTTCCGGATCAGTCTGTATAATCATCGTTTCGTAATCTCCCACACGGTACAATAGTTGTGTGTGTGTGTGTGTAAAGTATGAATTATATATATATATATATATATATATATATATATATATATATATATATATATATATATATATATATATATATATATATATATATATATATATATCTTCAGTTCGCATAATTTTCTCCCTAAATATAATATTTTATATAAGCATTGATAATTATTTTAAAATAATCTAGTTTTTTATCAACACAACGCTTACATTTCGGAGTTAAATTTTAAATTATTTATATATTGTATTTCTATAGAAATGTCAAACATGTTGTTGTTGTACATTCAAATAATATATTTCGCTCTTTTCCAATGAAAACATCACGTCTTCGGAAAAAAGATATTCGACAGCTTCTCGTGAAAACAGAGGGAGAGTCAATCGCATAAACTCGAAATTCCTACGCCATCATCTACTTCCACTTTAACGTTCCAACGTTTCCCGTTCCACGTTTGTTCGCGCAAAGCTTGCGTAGAGTGAGTTCTCTTATCCACATCGTCGCTGTGGCAAGAGTGTCGGTAGCGAGACTGTGAAGCGAAAGCAATTATCGTAGCGCGAAACTTGAACGTGGCAGCGCGCTTCGAGGACGACGGGCTCGATGTGTGGGAGTGAGTGTTTGGCGTCTGATACGACGGGTCAGGTCCCTGGGGATTCTCAGGGACTCAAACGGGACTATCTCACCGCTTCTCCCTCTCGCAGTTAATTACCAGTCCTTCTCGGCCGTGCTCGAATCGACCTCTCTTCCTCACTCCGTTTGCCTTAGTCCCTTAGTCTTGCTCGAACCCATATCGCTTCCGCCAAGCGATTTACCCTCAATAATCCACGACCGTACCGTGTCTCGCGCGCGTATTGTTCTGGGATTATTTTTTGGCCGAAACAATTTTGAAGAAATCGATAATTAAATCGTGTTACACGGTCAAAAATCTATCGGTATTTTTTTTTTTTTGTATACGATTATATTGAGAAAAAGATTATTTTTAAAGCATTTTTCTATTATTGTAAATATATCGTTTTGAAATATTAAATAATGTATTAGTACTGTTATCTCTCGTTTTTAAATCGTAATAAAAATTTCTACCAATTATTGTTATATTGTAGACTTTCCCCGCTATTAAGCATGCTCGAGAGAGATACACATCTTACACGAGGCATTCTTCAACGGAATGAAAAGAACCGTGCTTTTTTATGTGATTTGATTCGTGCAATACTCTTGTGCGTGCTAAGCATAGCACGACGAAAATGTACAATTTCAGCAGCGTTACAAAAATATACATATACATTTTAAGAGTTGTACAGTGCAATCAATAGGCGACAGGGAAACCCCCCCCGTGGGAATCCAAGCGAGCGAATCGTAGCGGGATTGAACGCTTGAAATGGAATAATATCCAATAATCTGGCAGCCGAGAGAACGGGATAAAAAGGGACGTTTTATCGGGGCATCGCAGCATCCAACCCAAGCGGTATCCGACCATTTCCGCCAAGCCATTTCGTCCCGTTCTCGGCTAGCCGGCAAAATTAATTATTGATTTCGGATACGCGCATTCAGTCGCGGCGGACGGCTTTTAATCGAAAACGAGCCATCCGTCGCGCGCTCATTTCCAACCGCTACGAATTTAACAACGAATCGATCTGAACATGTCCGCTGCGTTACACCATTTCCTTCGCTCGTGGCAAAAAGTATTTATCGTTCCAAATTTTTTCAACGTTATTTCAAGATACACGATATAACGTCAAACGAAAAATTTCTTATGTCCGATTCATCTAGCGAATAATACTATAAGAAAAAAGAACGCGCAGCTGCATTATTTTAAATATAATTTTTCACTACGTTAACATATGACTTCGAATTAAAATTTATTCATTTAATCTTTATGGAAAAATATCAAGATAATAAATGGCACCAATGTATGAAAATAATACGTACAGGAGTGAAGTATGGAGCATAGGAGTATCTGGAAGAGAAATTGAAGCATCTTCTGGATTATCCGTTGAGAGGAGCAGAGGGCTGAGGTATTGGAAAGGAGTTACCATTTGTTGGTTTCATTATCTCTTCCTCTGACGAGACGCCAAAGTCTATCAACTAAATCGAATAATAAAATGTTTATGTATGTATCGTTAAAAAACCGAAAAAATAAATATATATTATACATACATACATTTTATATATATATATATAACATTTTAAAAGTGGATTGTATTTGTGAAAAACACAGAAATTAAATTTTAATTTTATATATAATATTATTATATTATTATATATAAGGTTTTTTTATATTACGAAAAGGATATTAGGAATATAATATGAAAGGAGCTGCAAATTAATTTTAGAGATTATAAGTTCATTTTATGTTGGCAAATGCTTTACTTCTGTATATGCGTGTATGTATATGTCAAAAGAGAACATATAGGTTGAATTCATAAAAAAGATATAAATCAATTTTATAGCATATGTTTGACTTCTGTATATTTAATATATTCTTTATATATATTTAATATAATTAATTTAACTTTCTGCTTGTTTTCAATTCTATATATTTGGCACTCTATTATATCATCTTTAAAAAAAATTTTTTTAAATAAAAAATATATGTGTGTTCTCTTTTTTATATTCTTTCTAAAGATAATAAATAAGAGTGCTAATATATAAAAGCAAAGCATTTCCCCCTATAAAGGTATAATTTACAATTATGCTGCTCCATATAAAAAATTCATACTTTCCATGATCTGGTATAATGAGAATTGTTTATAATACTTTGTATATATTTTAAGCGATATCTTTAATCACCTCTTGTAATTCTGCTTTAGTAAACATATGAAACAATTGTCCAGGTGTCATTGTCATTACTTCGATATTGGTATCATTCAGTTTTTCTTCCATTACTTGCTTTAATATTGTCAGTGCTGCTTTCAATGCTTCCTTAAGCGTCATAGACTGTAAGAGTGATATTTTATTGCAATATGAAGAGATAAATATGTATGCAGTTTAAATTAATTCAATAGTAAGATTACCTTATGATACACTTCTTGAAGATTTTGTTGAGCTCCTTCACTACCAGATCCTATGGCTTTTGCATCAAACTGAACAAAAGTCCCAGATGGATCCATATGATACAATTGTGGACCTTTCTCATCAATGCCAGCAAATAACATTGCCACACCAAATGGTCTAGACATGGCAGTACCATCGTCATCGCTGTCTCCAAACTGTATAGCTAAATTAGATACCGCTTGAGCAGTCGATTCTACCGTCATTCTTTCATTGTAGACAAACCAATGATTCTGGCATTCGACTCGAGCTCTATCGATCATTGTTCGCGAATCGGCCATTAGACCAGATGCGGCGCAACCTATATGTTTATCAATTTCTACAATTTTTTCTACAGTTGTTGGTTCCATTAAAGAAGAAGTGATGCGTTTTTCCACTGCTAGAACGACTCCTTCTGTTGTTGCGATTCCAATGGCAGTAGAGCCAAGTTTTATGGCTTCTATGGCGTATTCTACTTGAAATAATCTTCCCTCCGGCGAGAAGGTATTCACTCCACGATCATACTCTGAACGTGTTAGAAACATCTTAAAAGAAACAAAAGATTTACACAAGTTTAATATATAAATAAAATAAAATTCTGTCTTACATTTATAAATACTTGAATTTTAACTTAAATTATATTCAATTATCTGTTTAATTTTTCAGATTGTTAAGATAGTAGTGTAAATTTAGATTAATTTTTTAGACAAATACATAATATATAACATACAATAGATTTGAGGTTAAGCACTATTACAAATGACACATAAATAAATTCACTAAAGTTACAAGTTATAAAAACATCTGTTAATATAATTATAATATCGGATAAAACGTTCAAGTATCGGTAGAAACGAATAAAAGTTTAAACTAACAATACAAATTGAAGTAAGTCGGTTAATCAAGAATGACATAGCAAAACGAAATCGAATGTTTTTATGCAAGCTAATCTAATCAAACAAATATAATACTTAGTTTTCTATATTTTTAGCGACTGAATTATAACTTACCTTGCTTTGTTTTTGTTAATAATTGATAAATGAATGTAAATAGTACGTGAAACGCCGATTTGACAAACGCCAGTCACGAAGCCAGTTGCGGAGAGTTGAATGCAGTGGCGGCAAATGGTAGGGAGCCCAATGACATTGGCGTAATCGTTGATGGTTCTTAGGGCGTATTTTCAATAGAATATAGTTGGTGACTTATTTCACATGATGATTGGTTGACGCTGCAAAAATGGACCAATCATTCAACATGAACTGTGTGCCACTTGTGTACGAAGAGCGTATAACCTTCGTCTAAACAATAAGTAAATAAATAGTGGCAATTTATAAAAAAAAAAAATGACACATATTAATTCTCAAAAATTAAACATAATTATAAAAGAGAAAGATTGGGTTCAATTATTAGAAAATGTCAAACCAAAACATTTTGTCAAACAGGAGTCAGAGTATGTATGAAATAATATAAAAAAATTTATAGACAATCATATCAAGTAATTATTATATATATGTTTCAGGATATTGCCTGATGCAAGTATTTTAGCACAGATATGTCAGATACTTGTAACCGAAACCACTCCAGATGTGATTAAAATTTTATGCTTGAAATGTCTGGGTAACTCTTGCCTCGACACATATAAGTACAAACGACACACGTTGGAAAGTATAGAATCTGACGAATACAACAAAAATTTATATAATGAATTAGCTAAGAGTGATTTATGTAAACACACGCAGAATTGCGATTATCCACACGATTCTCATTTCCCTTACGATGGAGTTATAAAGTGGACTGTAAATTATATTAAAACTCATAATAAGTCCATAGATTGCTTGACTGACAGTGAACTAGATATCTTTAGACTCAGCATTCAATTTTTATGTAATTTGTTTACATATGCATGTCCAAGTGTAATGTCTGCAGACAATGATATGGTGAGATATTTAAACTGTGATAATTTAAAGCAAGCTATTCTGTAAGTTTATGAATATAATTATATATAATTAAATATAAATATTCAATATTTTTCAAATATATCTATAATATTTTATTTTTATTATTTTTAGGAATAGCATGCAATCTGATCACAAACTCCTTGTTAATGCAGCATGCATATATGTACACAACGCACTAAAAGAATTACATTACGACTATTTTGTAAATAATGAAAAAGATCTATATTCGCTTTTATTAAAAGCTATTAAAGAAGGTTTTACGTCTGCAAAGGATGCATTGTTGCGCCTGTTACATCTGTCAAATGTATTTGAAAATATATATAGTAACATGGCCATGAGTGAAAAGTTAGATTTACTTGAAGTTATTTACAATGAACTCTGGGAGTCTTGGCAATCTGATCACAATACAGTACTCACAGATGATCAGGCTGAGTTTCTAGCATTAACGTTTTGTAAAAATAGTGATCTTATTTTAAAAACTGTAGACACATATATGGATAGCGTAGATCCTACAGAAATTATTTTGATTCTTAATATTTTGGGGCTTCTTACTACGCGATACAAGTTTTCAAAAAATGCCAGGCCTTTGCTTATTAATTGCAAATGTAAGTACAACAATTTTCAATACACTCTGATCAGAGATATAAAAATCTATGATACATTTACAGTTCTCTTGATGTCTTTGCACATGTTGGGAAAAGAAGGAGATAATTATTTTACTCCAATAACGAATTTAAGTCAAGTGGTACCGGATGCTCAAGAAGAAACAATTGATTTAAATTCGGTAATGCATGACGCTGAACCAACGATAGCAAAGTTCGATCCACAAGATCATCCTGTATATGGTTTTAAGGCAGGATTAATACAAGTTATTGCAAATATGGTACACAAGAACAAAATGTGTCAAGATCTCGTAAGTACAAGTATATAATATTTTTTTGTTAAATATTAAATTTTTGCAAGAATTTTTTTACAAATGCAAATTTATAAAATGTACCTAATGTCGATAAAGAACATTTCTTATTAATCTTAAGCGTTTGATTTGAGTGTATCGTTAAAATAGTTGCGACAATACCACTCGAGATTTGCATAATGAAAAAGCTAAAATATTTTTGACTGAAATGTCTAATTTTTTTTTTTTTAATATAAAATTACAACAAATTAAAAACTATAAAATATAAATGTCTAAAAGATACGTAGTAATTACACTGATATTTAGATATTATTTCTATGAATCTTTAGTTAAAATTTTAAAAGATAGTTTTTGTTCTTTTTTTTTAATATTATATACATATTTATTCGAGTATACTATTAAAATAGTCGCGACAATACCACTTGAGAGTCACATGATGAAAAAACTAAAATATTTTTATTGAAATGTCTAATATATTATTTTTAATATAAATTATATAACAGTCATCTAATTATTATTATGTGTGCGTATTATTGAAACTAATTAATTTCATAATAGACTTTCTCTTCTGATTACAACTGTACCTTAATTATTATTTTCTATATATATACATAACTGCATTGCATATTATATATGTTGTATTATATATGTATACATGCTAATGTACAATGATAAATGATTTTTAAATATGAAGCACCTTGATAGCTGCAAATATAAATTTGGCTTTTGTTATGCGCTATGACGGTACAGGAAATCGATATTTCTCTCCCGCTGATTACAATCTCGTGTGTGGATGATACAGAATATCGCAAACAAAAGATTCGCAGCCGGTCGCGTCAGACAAAACGAAATTAAGTATCCCCGTCCAACTGAGAGATGCGGCAAAATGATCGAAATCTGATATGCCTACGCTGCGAGATGACAAAGTTCGCATCGCACATATATTGACAGATAAATTAGTTGCGATGAATCAAAACGCTAACACACGAGAGCCTGCAAACGGAATGCTAATCTAATTTCCCACAAAGGATGACATGTACACTATCGCAGACATAAATATATAGATAATTTTTTGCCGACCATCCCAATTATAATATATTCGTCATTGGTCATTCAGAAATATTTGTCATACATTATTTAATTATAATTAATATATAATTATATGTACGGACAAAAATGATGTGATTTGAGATACTTGAAAATGTTTTAAAGAAAAATACGATAATGATATATTTATGTGTGATTTCAGTTTCGTGAAATAGATGGAATTCCATTACTCTTGGATTGTTGCAATATCGACGCGAGGAATCCGCGTAAGTTTAATTTTTAATTACGTTTTATTACTCGAATCGCATATTTGTTTATATCACCGACAATTTCTACGCAGTTATATTGCAATGGACCATCTTCGCTTTGAGAAATCTGTGTGAAGGAAACCCTGAGAATCAAGATATTATTCGAAATTGTAAAAAGGAGGGAGTAGCAGATAATCTTGTGTTACAAACGATGGGCTTAACATTGCATGAGGATGCGGATGGGAATTCGATTCGAATCGCTCCTTTACATCGTGATTAGAAAAATTTGAATTATTCCCCGCGAAATTGCGACCGATGATCTAGATAATTAACTTATTAAATTATAATACTTATTAAATTATTATTCGCTACATAACTGTATCTGTAAGATGCAATGATTAATAATTGTCATTCCAATTAAATCGATTGGAAATGTATCCTGCTATATCGTTCGCCGAATTACAATCTATATCATTAGACGAAATATGATATCGTGTTATATAGAGAAATATTTTATTCATGGTCGAGTGATTTATGATATAATAAAAACTATTAGAGTTCATGATCTATTAGCAATTGCGTATATAAGTATACCGTTGCCTATTAAATTGCAACTCGAAGTGAAATTTATTTACTCTAATAATGAATCCTTCATTAATATTTCTTTTAATATGTATAATATGATAATTTAATCACTTTTAAAGAATATTGTTCGACAAATCAGTAAATAGATTCGTGATAAGTAAAGTCCACTTTTCTCCACATTCTTTCACGAAATCGCTCAAAATAGAAATGTCGAGATTCATTTGCATTTAAAAATTATAAAACGTTTAATTATTCTTTCAAGAAATGTATATATTTTAATAATTTTATTAATTAATACGCCTGTCTTTAATTCTCTCTCTTTGCCCTCACAATTCAAGATGATAATTTGTCACCGTTGTGGCTGTTTCTCACCGCGAACAATTTTACGAGGAACGATATGACGTCGTCGTCCCCGTAATAGGTGTTTATTAATGTCATCCGTGCGCGCGCAACTAAGCGAGGAGCAATCGCGGTGGATGAGAAATCCCGCCTGCGCGTATATACCGACTTGTGCGTTAATTATACCGGAAGTTTCGAAACACATACACGTACGGTACGTACATGACAAGTTACGCGTTTTCCTTTCTAATGGAATTAGAATCCAAACGGCGTGATTTCCAGTCGTCGCGCGCGGCGGAACGGGATCGGATATCGGTAAATAAATAATATCGGATAATTATCTTCTCGTAGAGCATATTATGTGTACGTTCTATTTAACTGTAATACGCGTGATACGAAGGATTTACGAAATGTAATAATACGTTTCCGGACGTAATACGCGATCTAATCGAGCATAACCGATCGCTGATTTATGGCGTACTTTCAATGAAGAATAAGATTTTATTATGGATAGTTGCAACGTGCAAGGGTCCAGTTTTATTCCGTAAATGTACGATCGGGCGCAAATATGCGCGACGTAACAGAGGATAATAGATTTATAACGCACGTGAGTTTTATTCGAGTTATTTTCTCGAGAAAGGCCGCATATATTCGACAAGATATCTCGCACGTTTTGCGCATAAAAGTAGACGCACATTACACGCTCCTCGCGTACGAACGTCGGATATAAATTGCTTTTGATTTAAATAACGGCCCATCCCATCGAACGATCAATCTTGGACCGGCGTAAAGAAGAGCAATTAACGCGAAATTTATCAGTTAATTATATATGTGGTTAATTGCCACGAGTAATTATTTCCGCGCGTGAGATGGGGATCGTGGAAGCAAGATGAGATTTCTAATAGGTACACCACATGTTGATCGCGCGATCGATATATTGATAGGAGCGGTTTCTTGAAAAGAACGCAAGTTCTTTTAGAAGCTAGCGCACAATTATTGCCGATCACGAAGATCTAGAAAATGGATGTCGAAAATTTTCACTTTTTTTGTATGAGCCATATCAAAAATCATAAGACACAGATTTCGCCCATGAATGAAATATCTATTTGCGCGATAAGAATCGATTGGCGTAATTAAGTGAATTCGATGTAATACCGCGTCTCGTAAGAGAAATGTCCTCCGTCCAACGCGCAGAGGATTTCATCGATTGCCAACCTTATTAATATTCATAGACATTGACGAGGAGGAGCAGGAGAAGCATAAGAAGCGCCCGGTCGTTTGACCGCGAGAGATCGCTCAGGTGCGTAAATTTTGACCGTCTCCTTGATAATCAACTCGTTGACGCAATAAATTCCGGCGAGAGATATCCGAATATATTAAAAGAAAGAAAGAGAGGGAAGAGTGAGCCAACTGTAGCGGATGTTTTTCCTTTGTTTCCAATTATGATTGAGAGCAATTCTGAATGGTTTGTTGTAATTTTAGACTCAAAGAAATATTATTTAAGAGTATACAAGAGTTGAATCTAGAGAGAATAAAAAATTGTTTTCTCATCCTCGAGAACTCAGAGATGCTAGGAAATTTTTGCTTTTAATGTACTTTCTTATTTTATTGTTTAAAAAAAAATCTATTCTTTTTCTTATACAGGGTGGGTTTAAATGTTCCGCCCATTCTCTGAGACATTTTATAGGAAATTTAATTCTGAACAAAAAATTTTCTATAAACATGGGTTGAAAAATGCTTCTTTAAAAAGTTAGCGCCCAAAAACTTTTGATATCACGGTTATTTTATGCATTTTTATATATTTTAAATATCAGGGTTTTTAAATGTCAGAGAAAGTATACGTTTTTTAACAAAAAGTACCAAATAAAATATTTGTAAAAATATGTATTATATGCAGAAGTGACTATCTGCACGGAAAAAATATTAAAGTAAAAATTATAATATAATTTTTATCATTGTAGAACATTAATAAGAAAGGTCATATCTTATCTCAAGAATTTTAACATTCGCAGCTCTTTTGCGCGAAGTCTTCATTAAAAGACATCTACCGTATCATGATTGATAGATCGCCAGTAGATAATCGATGCGACAAACGAACCAGATCATCGTATTAATAAAGGCTGCATCGAATCGAATCCGCGTCGGCGTCTAATAAATAAGTCGTGGATTCTCCGCACGAAAAAGATATGAGAACTGAACACAAGCGCCTACGCCTATGTCTTTTCTCTATTAAAGAACCGATGTGTTGATATATTTCCTATGTCTTTCGCATAGACTTCATATACATTACATGTAATTCGCTGCATATAAAAGAATCAAATTGACATTAAGAGTCGTAATCGCTTTCTTAAAAATTTTAATATCGTTTTATATACATGAGATTATATGAGAAACGGAGGAGATGTCATAAGTTTTAAAAGAAATAGGGATTTTGCATTTAAATATTTCGTATCGAGAAAAAAAAATTTTTAAGAACTCCAATGATACTTTAACGATGATGCTGGACACGTTCGAGAGAATCGGAGAAGAATCGCGGCGAAACATGTGTATGCCTAATCGTAAACGTAAACAAAGCTCGGAGAGCACCGAGAGCGTATATGGATTGCGCGATGTCTTTTAATGACAGTCGCACACGGTGCATAAGCCGTAAATGTTACGCCAAGCCAGGGGGATTCGTGTAATAGCCACTAAAAGCGACGTTCGTTCTTTTATGGATCGTAAAGGTCGGGATATTTGGAAACTGCTCGCCGGATTAATCAGATTTAACTTAAAGAGAGCGAAGTATAATCGTGCTTTTCAGGCATATCGATTAATCCCTAAAAGTAACGAAGATCAATTCGATTTTTTTGACATCCCATGAAATCGTAAATTCCTCGCAGCAAAATCATCCGGCACATATCGAACATATTTTTTTTTTTTTTGTAATATCTTATTTATTTTTACGGAGACAAAATTAATAAAGTATATGTAAATTAAATAATGTCTAAAGAAAGGATTTAAAAATTTGTTCAACATCGTTATTGAGCCGTTCATTGTGCATGACTCGTATTGAAATCGGAACGTTTCGGTTTACCCGGGTAAATTAATCCCCTTTGGACGCGCGCGCATTGTCAAAGCGATGAAAAGTCTACTCTAATTATCCCTCGTGTAAACGGAGCCTCCCGTCGATTTCTCGAGAGACGAACACAACGACGTTGCTCGTAAACAATGACAATAGGACCTAGCGAGCGAAGCCCAGGCCCTCATGATGGCCGCCGCGATCCGTCGAGTTAATTAATCGCGCCGAACGATCTCCATTGAAATGGAATCTGGATAAATTTTCCGTACCGATGCTGCCGGGCCGCTATATAGCATGTGGGCATTATCTTTACGACCTCTCAAAGAAGAGAGGAGACGTCAACGGCGGGGCGGCGGGCGGGGACGCATGCGCGAGATACCGGCGGCTGCACCAAAACCGGAGAACCTGTTATCAGAGAAACAGTGGCTGGGCCAATTATCATGCGGGCGAGATTCGTCTCGTCTGCCCGAGTTGTCACCCTCGTTCGTTCTGAATTTCAACCGTTGAATACCGTCACATCCGCGTTCACGTGTTGAATCGCGGTTCTCCATAAACGAGCCGGACTTTTAAATATCTTTAATTATCTTATTCTCAGTCTCCGACTAACCGAAAATTACGATCGTGTCCACATATTGTCGATCTAGCTGTCGATGTTGATGTAGGTTGTGTCCTATGTGCGGATAGGAATAATAGGCTGACATGACAATGCATTTTGCACGTAACGTGTTTTCGATACGCAGTGTTTTTATCGTCTATTAAAAGAGTGTCAAGACATGTAAAGACAGCAACCAATTCGATGCGAGATTAAATGCAAACGCAAGTCATCCGGGAGTGACTTTGAGAAAATGCATCTCCTTTCGCCTTCACTCTTTAACAACAACGCGGCTGGAAATTATTATGTGGCGCGGTTTATAAAAGATATTGCGCGTTAATCGCGCGATTGCATTCTCCATCTTCGAAAAATTTTCAATTTGCCCGACACCCTTGTGACGACATATGATCATGGAAGACTGGATGTACACTCTTCGAGGAGAAAGCTACCGTTATTATCAGACTGCAAAGTTTGTATCGACCCATTAAGAAACGACAGCGATGATTTATGAAAATCGACGGACACGCTAATTGCCTGTCGATATAATTTATCAGATGGTGTTTTTTATATCCGCGCAGACGCACAGGTTTTTGCTTTGTGCGCGAGGAAGCGGGCTAAAATAATTTCGTCAGTTGTAACGAAACATGCGGCTGCTTAATCGCGATACGGCATAATGAGGCAGATTCGATGCTTGTTCCTGAGGTAAGTCTCTATTAACTATTTTCATAAAAAGCCTTACGATCCCATACATTATTTTTATTATAAAAATAAACGATAAAAACGGGCCATTATTATTATTAAGAGATTATTATTATTATTATATTAGATAAAATACATCCTGTTTTTCGATGTAACAAAAATTGCCAACGACGGAGAATAAAAAAAAATCTTCTTGACTCTTCCCTATGACTGTCATTCATAAGAAATTACGACTGTCATTTTTTATCTAATCGAAACTTTACTAAAAATGCTCGAAAGTAGACTGAAACGTATAACAAACATTATTTAAATCTTTTTTAACCGATATTTTTATTTGCGGCTATGACGTTTGACTCTTATTAGCCTCTTTTTATTGTTTATTTTACATTATATTATCGAGAGGCAATTTCTATTTATTGTCACTTTATTCATATTTATTAATGTGAATTACTTTATTCGTTAAAAAATTCGAACAATATTATATTTCATATATTTACCGTAAATCGAATAACAATGACATTATCGCACATACTATGCTGTGACGATAGCGCACCGTATCTCATACGTTTATTGCACTCGCACTTATCAGATAATCAAAATAACATTATCGCGCTAGTGCTCGAAATCTTTGCGAAAAGGGATCGCGTCATTCATCTCGAATGTTGGCTTGGCGTTTCGTCCTGGCGCGCGAGGCCCACGTTTGCTTTCGACGCCGTCATTTTCTCCCGTTCTCACGATCTTCTCGCGTCTCTCCGTATACTCGTGTTGCTCCTCTTTCGATTTCACTCACGTCGTTTACCATCTCTCCATCGCGTGGCGGCTCTTAAAATCATGTATTTCCGTGACCGGGTAGGCCGGTCCTTTTTTTTTTCTCCATTCTCCGAGTTTCGCCGTCTGCGACCATCTCATTCTCTTCCCTTTAATTCTCTCTCTCTCTCTCTCTCTCTCTCTCTCTCTCTCTCTTTCTTTTTACCTCCGAGTCCCGGTGTAACAATGGCTGCCCTCTAATTATTGGAAGACCGCGGCACTTTAAAGAGATCCCGAGAGCCCATCACGAGACTTCGTTTCGTTCGCTCCTTAAAATTTCTTTTTCCCCTTCCTTATATTCTCTTTCTCTCCCTCTCTCTTTCTCGCGTCTGAGACGTCAGTAACAAAAACAATCAACATAGCCGATTTGTTTGTGGAAAATTAGTTTTTGTCTTACGAGAGCAACTATCACGAGTCCTATAGCAGCTGTTGGTTCCTCGTCAGATCCTTCGAGAGGCTCTATAAGACGCGAGAAATGAAGGAAATGATGGAAATCCTTTGCACCCTAAAGTAATCCTATAATTTAGGGGGAGATGCTTCATCTTTTAGCGTAAATATATTAAACAAAATTAGGGTCTCCTTCGTTATTTAAAATGCAACCGTGGATGAAATAGCTTCGATTTTCTAATGTTAGTCTCTTCATGTGACAAGCGAGCGAGAAATTATGTCAACGATCCCGAGATTATAATGAGATCATCGACGCTGCTCTCCGCAGTTGGCGAGAAAGAAGGGAGGAACGCCACGGCGATAAAGAGAAAATATCGGCTCCGTCGTACAACGAGAAGCGCGAGCCGGAATGGGCGTAACCCAAACGGGCTCTTGCACTTGTACCTGTTGCTCGTTGTTTCCTATTAAAATACTCTCAGCCGACCCACGCGGGAAAGGAGTCGCTCTTGCCTGCGCGTTGGTAACCAATGACTAAGAACGCGACGGAGAGCAGTCTTTTCCACCCTTTCCACGCGGTTCTTTCTCTTCCACGTTCGAAGGGGCTCCCTCTCTTCAGCATCGCTCCAAAGAGGCCGCCTCTTCCAAAAGAGACGCCTAGAATCAGATGCAGCGTTTCCGGGTGAGAAACTCGTAAAGTCCACACTTTCTCGTTGATATATGCTTGATTTATGAGATTGTAATTTCCGGTGTAGGAGATGGAAAATCATAAACTTTCTCGCGATTTTTTAAATTTATCACTTTTGAGACGTAATTTTTTTTTTAAATATAATGTAAGATTCTATTATTTTTTTTTTATCGAAATATGTCACTATTAGTCGCGCTTTTTTAAGATAAACTTCTCAATTAGCTCTTTTCTATTCTCTCTTTTTTTGTTACGTCCTAAACAGGATTTATTGTTCGAATTTTGCTGCTTCCCCCATGCTTTTTTGTTGTCCTTTCTTCTTTCATGTCATCTTTTTGTGAGTTTCTATTAGCGGTTTGTATTTCGGGCAGATGTTTGTAGGGTACAACGTTTTCTACACGCTAGCCAGTTTTGGCCTCTCGGCGGCATTGTATCCACCGAGATATAAAAGATTGGGGTAGAGATTCTTTCGGGCTCTTAGAGCAACGACACTGCGACTGGAAAGGTGTTTACTCTATTTGGGACAAGCCGCTATCTTAAGAGGATAGAAGTGAGTCGAAATTGTTCTGAAAAAAAAAAAAAGAATGTTTTCCCGAAAGAAAGTTTTGACGACACTGCTGATTGCTTTTCTTTATAAATTCATAAACAAAACATAAAAGCACTAACCCGTTATTAGTTTGTCTAGACCTGACACTGCATACGGAGTGAATTCAAGATTTTTCCGTGACTCTTTCTTTTTTTTAGGGTTTTGTGGGGGAATCTTACAGGTTAAAAGGAACCGGTGAAGCTATCCGTCTTAATAACTTCGTACTTTTATTTCGATACGTCCGACGAATAATGGAGTCATAAAGCCTAATACGAGCGTAAGGTTTTTAGACCTGTACGACTCGATTTGGAGAATCTCAGGTAATTTATCTAAGGGCGGCGCATTCAAGAAAATTCCCTTGAACTTTGCCGCAGGTATATAACGTATACAGGTTGAATTTTCGTGATAACGAGAATAGAGGACGTCGGTTTACGAAAAATAAAACCGCGACATCGAACCGTGAAGTGAAAAAATGATGTTCATTATTAAGAATTAAAAATTACCAAAAAAAATTTCTTTTTTTTTTGTTATTTTCTACTGATTTATTGATTTAATAAAAATTGCATACGTGCAGTATATTTCGCGCATCTGTAAAATCTGACATGAGAAACACGTGCAGCGTCATAAGGTTTCGTGTGACAGCATTATTGCCGTGACAGTATTATTACTGTCACATTATTGTTTCTAAAACGTCGTTAATTAAATCGTCGTTGTAAATTACCCGTTGAATCATCGTGAAGCTGATGTTTTATTAAAAGCGCTACAGCGTGAAAACTGCGCGCTCAGAATTCACGGTGGGCTATAAACATTTTTACGGTATCCGCATCTGTCGTTCGCGATGAAGGAAAGAAACGCGAGAAAGGGACGAGCTGCGTGTAAGGCAAGCATAAAACGGGAATTCACAATGAATCCGTATCGGTTTTGTCTCCGCGTCATTCTCCTGCTCGTGTTTTATGTACATCCTGTAAGCGCATTCCCGCGTGCAATCGTGACGCAACGCAGTTTCCGGCATCGCGCTATTGTTGCCGATCATTAAATTATATACAGTTATACAGAAAATTATAATTATGTCAAATCATAGGCAATTCTACGGAACGATTTATATAGATTCATAGAGGTCATAGAAAAAATTCAGTCCTCACACAAATGTTTTTTTTTTTTTTAGCTGGTCGACTGCATTGCTCTGCTCAGCCAGACGTGATTCCTGTCGTTTGTCCGACTCCCATAAATAAAATGATAGAGCAGTATTGTCACACAGCAGTATTGTCGTTCGCTAACATTTTTACAATACATTTACGTGTAATTCCGAAATTATAGAATTAGAGGAAGTGAAATAAAGCAAGAGAAGATCTGTGTGACTGATAATATGAGAGAAAGACACATATCTTCACAACGTGATCCAGAGTCGGAGACGATATTTCGCACCAGATATCTTCGTTAGATTCACGTCTCTTTCCTCGAAACTCGTGTATTTTCCATAGCATTGCCCGGGATCATGGTGATCACCTTACTTTTTTTTTCTCCCCATCTTGACAGCGCCGGATCGTGCGAGGCATACACGGGGGACCCGACACAGCGAGACTCCCTTAAAACCGAAAACATACGGCATACAATTACGACGTAATGATATATAATTAATGGAATTCGCTCGAAGGCCCCCCCATGGTTGTTATATGGCATGCTTGTTTCCTCGAAAAGCACGGGGAACTGCGAGTCCATATAAACGCGGAGGGAGAGGGAACTCGGTGAGATCCTCTGAATAAAATTCTCATCGTCCGCATCTATATACTTTACTCATCGTGTGTACATATATATATGTATTTATCGGTCGCGATATTCGCATGCCACGAGACTATAAAAGAGCAGAAAATTACCAAGATTGCAACATACGAATTTCCGATGTCACGAACAGCGCCCAGGCGGCACCGGAAACTTCCCTGATTGCCGAAACGTGAAAGAAAAAGAAAATTCGCCCGAATATGTATGTATGTGTATTGATCGCGTTTGTTTATTATTTACAAATTATTGTTTTATCTTCGACACTCTATTTATCAAACACCAATCATATATTCAACGCGAATCGATCGCGTTTGTGATCGATTCGTGCAATAAGATGAAATGATTTGAATCCCATTCCTAAAATTCCCTTCCTCGATGTAGGCAACAAGACCGCTAGATTTTGAAGATATATCCCTCTCTCTCTTTCTCAGGTAGTATCTCGAACATTTTGTTCTTAAGCACGTCAATGTATACTCGCGAGCAGCATCCACACCAGACACACGCCTCGTGCATCAAGTTTATCTTAAATCGATCGGCCGATCCATCCATGAAATAAAATACATGTCTGTGATATCTCTTTCGCATTGCACTTATCACTGTTTCTCAGTAAAATTATATCATGCTATAGAAACAGCATACTTTGTCTCGTTTCCGTCTTTAATATTTTATCTCAGATAACAGAAATAACATAAAATATTTAGATAATTAGCGATGTTTGAAATGACTTGAATATGTATGACTAATAAATCTCGCATTACAACTCCATGATATTCTCGACATTGTCTTACTTTAAAATTGAAGTGATCAATTCGTTCCATCAATTTCGAGTGCGCAGCTCATAAAGCTTTCCGTGTTATAATTTGCGAAACTAAAACCCACGTATTTGAAGTTAATAAATTCTAAGCACAATGCACAGAGAACGTAAACTGAAAAAAAGCTGTAGCACGATGCGATATCTTGCTTTCTGCCGGGCGTAGGCGTGCAAGCAGTCAATTATCTCGCTCGTGCCGAACGAATTCAATTAATCGAACGATTCAATCGGATTCTCAGACAAGCTTTAACGTGAACAATTAAGATTCATCTGCATCTCCGTGTATACTCTCCTTTTTTGCTCCACAAAAAGCAAAATTTCTAGTCATAATCTGCCAAGTTAATTATGCTGATATATAAAACAATTTGATATTCATTTTATATACAATTTGTATCGTTATTTAACAAAATGACTCAGTTATTACATCTATTATGTAGTCGGTAACAAGATTCTTCGCGATATACGAGCGATTGACATATGATCGACATTGCAGGATGTAAGTTTCTCTTTATTGCATTAAAAATCCATATCTCTTTTATCGTGCGGGAAAAAAAAGGATGGATAAAAGGCTCGGTGTCCATTACTTATGGCGAACATCGCGGATCAAGGCACTAACAAGGGCTCGCGATATTCTCGCATCTCGATCATCATCGCCGCGCTATCTGACGTGCCATCAAAAAATATTTAACGCGGCAAAGAAATGCAGTGGCGGTTTCGCGGATATAGACATATGGCGATCTGGCGTTCGAGAAAGCATCGGCGGGCGGATAACTTTCAAATTAAAGCAAAGGCGAGGTGGCCGGCGAGTGGCGAGCGAGAAGAGCAGATCGGGAGGATATAACGCGCGGAGGAGGAAATGAAATGGAGAAGGAAAGCGAAGAGCAGGAAGAGAGTAAGAACGAGGGAAAAGAGCAGGGGAGTGACAGAGAGAGAGAGGAAGAAAGACGAAGAAAGAGATAGAGAGAAAACGAGAAAGAAGCACGGGCGGTGAGCAAAAGAGCGAGAGAAAGAGGGATCGAGAGGAGGTAGAGATCGTAGAGGTAACATCGTAGAGGCTGTGGGACCCGATCCCAAAGGTAGGAGGACTCGAGTCGTGGCCGAGGCCAGTCCATCGCGGGCCCTCCTCTCGACCGAACACATACGCGCTTTACTTTCTGCCCGCTCGTTCAAATTCCCATGCGCCGCTGCTCTCATCGTCGAACTCTCCGCCGAGCTAAGAGTAACCCTCCTGGTGTGGCTGGCTGGCTGGCTCCCCAAGTGGCAGGAGCTCAGTAAGCCCAACGCGTTCGCGGTTGCCCGTAGCGCCGATGGTGGTGGTGGTGGTGGTGGTGGTGGTGGCCGTGCCGTGATGATGGTAGTGGTGGTGATGCCGGTGGCCGGTGGTAGTAGTAGTAGTGGTGGTGGTGGCGGTTACCTTGAGCACCAGGTTGTATAGCATACCTTGCACAGTTACCCTCTGCTCTAGTTCCCGCGCGCGGCCAGTGTTGTGCACGCGACACGAGAGCGAGTCGACGACGATCCGCGATAAATCGAATCCGATCGGCATTCAATACGTACAAGATTGCTCGACGAGTGTTTCTTCGCGCGTTCCTTCTTTGTTTCGCATAAACGCTGCCGACCCTTCGAGAAAGTTTCTGTCGCCTCAGAAAGAGAGAAACATAGGCGATGACATCTTTATCTTTGCGGGATCAAATGATGAATAATGACGCGCGGAAAAATACGACTTTGATTAGGAGCGATGATCAGTGAGGGAAGACGATGACTCTCGCGGGTGTTGATTCGTGGAACGCAGGTACGATCGATTGCCTGAATCGTTGATCGCGAAACAATTATTGAACGGCGCTGATCGATCCAAGTATCGAGAAGTGTCAACGAGCCATATCGCCGATACCGAATGCACGTAGCGCTCTCCAAGTATCGAGTCGGGATTGAAGAAAAAAAAGGAAACACCGGACAGGAAGTGGCGCAAAGGTGCCTCACGAGGAATATTCTTTGCGCCGCTTTGTTCGCGACGAGGCGCTACAAGAGAGTCGACGAGGCGTAGATTCAAAAGGACTGACACGGCAGAACAATAAGACAACGAGACAATAAGAAACCGGTAGCGGAGCTCCTCTCTTCAGGAGGGTGCTCTTTGAAGCACTAGAATTCCTCGTTCGGTACAAGCAAACCAACCGACCAAATGGAAAAACGAAGAATAACTACGAAGCGATGCGAAGCGAGCGCATCTCTCTCGTGATTGCCGGACGATCGATCACCGGTTTTTGCGGTTTGCGCGATCTCCTCACCGTCGGAGGAGAGGATCGTTAAGCGTCTCACGCGGGAGTGATACCATGACGATGAGCCGGCCGATAAATAATCTCGGCATCGAAATCTCTTAACGAGACGATGACGACGTGGATCCTCATCGCGATGATAATCGATCGACATTGTCGCGTGAGAAGACTGACCAAGAAGATCGTCGTGTCTCGGCGATAGCGTGAGCCGCGAGTATCTGCGATCTGCGGCGACAATCGGCAGCTCGAGTATAAAACACGTCACGCCGATAACGACTTGGTACTTGGTACTTATCTTTTTTAATTAGTACCTTTTCGCTAACGAGACCGACGTTCGCGCGCCCATTAGGATAACCGATTCGCCATATCTTCTCGGATAAACGCGCCTACCGGATTAGGATAGTCGACTTTCTAAGATCGAGTCTCGTCCGCGCTTTCGATCGCGCCTCATTAAGGAAAATCGAAGGTGGATCTTACTTAAAGTTACATTCCACAGTGATTCATCTCGAAGACGAGGAGCGCGTGCGTCGACTACGTTTCATCGTGATTGCGGCTGTGACCGCCCGCTGATCGAATTCACGGATCGCGGGCCCTCTCATTCCGAGTCTGATCTTAATTATCGCCGATGGAGGTTCCATTCGTGGCACGCGATCGAGAACGTGTGCGAGAAACGAATCGTTTCTACAGCCCAACTTAGTCATCGCGAAGAGAAAAGAACGCGGGAATCGGGAAAGAGTATTTGGAGACTGTAAATACTCTCTCTCTCTCTCTCTCTCTCTCTCTCTCTCTCTCTGTGGTGCAGTGCGGTGCGGGACGAGGGTGTTAAGCGCTCAAACACTTTAGAAAATCCAAATGTTGGCTCTACAGTTCGGATCTTTCGCACCTGTACAATGCGCGCGGCTTTGTGCCTCGAGGTGTTAACGAGTGATTATAGCGATCGGAATTGTGACAAGAGACTTCTCATGATGTCGCTGGAGGATGGTGTTGGTTAAACACCAAAGACAAAGTTTCGTGTTATAAAATACATCTCGTCGAGTTTGAAAGAAAAGGAGAGGAGGACTGTGGTAATTTGTCGGTCGGAAACTGCACGCACGACAGGATCCCACACCGATTCGATTTGACAACGGAACGGGGTCGGCCCCAGTTCCGTATGACCGAGGCTTCCGGTGAGCGTCGGATTTATCCTCGGGTCGTCCGACCCGCCGTTGCTAATCGCGGAAGCGTAAAACTTTGTCGCGTGCACATCCGCTTTTTATACATTCAATAACAACAAGGTGATTGTGATGTAAGAGATGCGTTTCGGCGATATCGCGACAATCGCGATAGCCCTTCTCATTTTTGGGCAAGTCCAGGAGTCACGACGAACAAGGTGAGAGAAACATTTAATTAAAATTAAAACAATAAATGTCATATTAATATTAACGATAAATGTATAATAATAATCGAGAATATATAAATAATAATCGAGAATATATAAATAATTAAATGAATTACGCAACGAGACAAGTTCAACAATCGATTGACTAACAATATAGTTTCATCTTATCTGTCAGTGATTTTCGTATTACAAAAACTGCGTACGTTTCTAAATTATATCGTGTCATTAGTAAAAATGTTAATTGAATTAGTCGACAAGGCTAAAAATTGCAGCAACGATCGCGATCGTATCCGAACAGAAATAAAAAAAAATTAACAAACACGGGGGCACAAATCAGAAAGGAGATTCTCGCGAGGTCGCGACACGCGTGACGCAGACACGTGCTGAAAGGCCGTCACACCTCGTCAAAATCGAATGCTCGCGCTGCCGTGATAAAATCCGACGAGCCGTACGACCGGAATTAATTTATGCATGCGACGTCAATAGAGACGTGAAAAATTCCGAAATCTAAATAATGGTTAACGAAGCTACTTTCGATGAAAGAAACGTCAGAGCGTCGTGATTTATTACAAGGATGTTTAAAGAGAGAAAAATCTTGGTAAGAAAACTTGCTCGCGTGATGTGTACAAAACATTTTGCAACATTAACGAGCGTAACTTTATGGTCAGGTTCAGCATTGAAAGGTGCGTATGAATTAAAAAGATTCATATCGAGAAATTATTTATATGTTTGTTTGTGACCTTGTTTTCAAGTTACAATACCAGTTTTGTGATTTAATAACGCGAGACACTCCGTATATACGCGATCGTTCCTTCAGCTGAGTTTCCTCGCGATCGTTTTCGCGATTAGCGCACAATTTCGTTTTATATCGAACGTTCATGGACTACTGTCTCATTCATCTCAACGGAATTATCAACACGCATGTATAATGACGATAACGCGATACTTTACGAGATCGCCGTTAACATCGGATCTAACGAGCTCCGATCTGCGCGATAAATCCGTCGCAAATTGCCCGAAAGCCTTCGAAATGAGTGTCTTACCGTCATCATATAAACGGATATCGCGCGTACATATTACAGCGACGATACGATTGAAGGTAAGGACACTTTATCCAAGCGTCGCGACATTTCGCGCGTATCTTTTTCCCTTTTTTTTTTTCTAAATATTGGTATCTGAAAAGTGGAATAGAAAGTATCAACCGTGTTATAGACTCGAATCGCAATCTGCGCGACTGAATCGGTCCAAGATCGATTAGCGATTAACGGAGGCGATTGGAATTTCCGCCGTAACTTAATACCCGGTTACATAAACCCTCTAATGATTTAATATGCGCAAGAACGACCGTCATTCGGGACTAATTACGGATGCCGAACAAAATGAAACGTTTATGTAAACCTGGCACGTAACGCGTGATTGCGGAGCGACCGAATTTAATGTTATGTTATTTAAGTACGAAACGGCCATCGGGGGAATCGTTCGTTGCGTTTTACGAGCCGCTTCGCTATCGAGCCGCGTAATGAGCGCGTTAAGTGAATGAATGAAGAAGCGGCAAGCAGATCCGAGGCCGATCGAGCAAACGAGATCATTTCGATCGACCAGGCGTACACATCCCGTGAAAAAGATAAAATCATAGCAACGGAAATGAAAAGGAACGATAGAATTCATTTTAATTCCACATATTTAGACGTAGAAGCTACTAGCATAAAATTTCACGATTGTCAATATTCCGCGATATTCTTATATAGTTCTTTAAAAATTTTTGATGAAGTATTTATGATAAAGTTGTTACTAAAGGAGAAAATATGAAGAAGTGTTTTTGACCGAAATATATTTAATTAATTCGGGTCCCGATTCAGCGATTTCGCCCCGATATTTTTTTCGCCTTTGTTTCTCCAAGGGGATAAAAAAGATTATTATAAATCTTAAATTGAATTTAATTTACTCACTTGATCAAGTATATCTAAAAAAAAAAAATACATAAAACCAAGTAAATTTTTGTACCCGGTGAACATAATCAGTTCGTAGAAAACTTATTTTTCTATGACACTAACGCACTATCATCCGCGTCTGGCTCTTACTTTATCCGCGATTATTTAAATTTGTGAATTTAAGAGCTTTAATAATTTCTTGCTTTCTTAAATATTTAATTAATATTTTGATATATTTTTTGTCCAATGCGAAAAAGAAGTTGTCGATCGCGTTATACATTATCAGAAATTAATAATGCGGGAGACAGGACGATAAATGATATCCGCATCTCTGCGGAGCATCGTGGATGTCGTTGCGTGTCATTGCCGTCAGAAAATATAACATGACACGACATCGTCTTAGCCGATTAAAAAAAAGTAATTGTCGTTGTTAAAAAGTTACTCGAAACTTAATTCGAAGATGCGTGTTTTTGAATAATGAACTCTCGGATAGCTTTATACTCGGTGTGCTTTTTTTTATACATATAGATTATCAAGCAAAGTTGCAGAAATTTCAATCTTTCTTCGTTCTAAATAAAGACTATCTTTTCCATAAGTCTTCAAAAAAAAAAATCATCTAAAATCATTACATTCCCGCTGCATCGTGATTCAGTGTTACGTTGAATTGATTATAATGCACACTACAATAATCCTCCGTGTACATTACGATGTAAAATCAGAGGGCTGAGCAAGAAAAGATTAGAAGGATAATAATCTCCCGATGCAACACTGACGGCCATCCATCATAATCTGTCGTGGCTCGAAATGCTATCGATAAAAATGTAGTATTAAATGCGCGATACTTAACGGCACACCAAGTATTAATCTAAATTACGATTTCCGAGCGATCGTATGCGAGAAACGTAATATGCAGGTGTGGAAGGGTTCTCATCGATCATCGTGAAATGTGTAGCCTCGAGCACAAAATTTTCCCATCGTGTTCTGGGCGCTTGTCCATATGAATTGGATAGTCGATTTGGGAATATCAACATTTAATATCTGAATCCATGCTCCAGTATTCGCAGGAACAAAAAAATAATAATTCGCGTTGCGTAGAATTGGAAGACAGTCGAATATCATGGATGATCGCGATCCTATTTTAAATCATCTTAAATTACGAACTTTTGAGAATCATAATATCCTGATAAATAAATAATAATAATAAAAAAAAAGAAGGTTTCTGTTTTTCTGTCATGCGATGTAAAGATTCGATACGAATCTGGGAGCGGTTTTGCTGTTCGAAACCGCTTACGAATATTTCGATCCCATCGCTTTCGTTTTATCGATAGGATTTGTGTGTAATGCATGTAAATGCGCGTGTAAAACAACTGGCTCTTGAAAAGGAGCACTTCCACACGGAAGAAAGACAGAGAGAGAGAGAGAGACCTGTTGACGTTAACAAATAGCTGTGAAAAGGCTCGTACATTGTAAGCATAGGTAGGCGTGTGTGTCACTTTCCGGGCGCGGAGATCTCGCGACCGGAACACATGTCGGATACTATCGGTGCAACGGGCGCGATCGGTCGTCCACGAGGCCGATCGTTTGTCTTTCGACGCGACGGCGTGGAAATTGAACCGATCGCGACCCAGGTCGAATCGAAGGGACATTCCGGCTCGCCGTGGATCGGATTTAATATGTTTATGATAATACGTTACGCGTCGCTCGCGATCGCCATGCGTGACGTTCACGTGTATCCTTTCGTTCCGGTCCGCCGAATCCTTTAACGCGGTGTACCCGATCTCTTATCCACCGCACCCCCCGCCGCCCCCCCCTCTCCCTCTGCCTTTCAGCTCCATTTGAAGCACAGCTGTTTGTTTAACGTATCGGTCAACCCGCGCGATTAATCAACACGCGTAATTCAACGATATTAAATCCGAAATGGCGTCGACGCGCGTAATTACACGTGTCTCCCTAATGTAAACCCGCTGATTCGATTACGAGGATCCGTCTCGTGCGGTGATCCTTAACAGGATCCTCGTGACGAAACAATTTAGTATCTGTTTATACGCGATATATTTCGTAACAGCTACATACATTTCTATGGGATGAATCGAGCTGTAGCAGCCAAGCTCTATCTAAAGCACGTTACACGCGGAGAAAAGGAGAAGAAAGGACGAGCATTAAATTAAAATCCAACGGTGTTAAAGTAAGCCCGGGCCCTCCCGTGGCGAGGATACTGGTAATACCATTCCGTGGAGTACGGTTCGGTAGTAGTATTCCGTCTTTATCCGATACCCCCCCTCCGATGGTGGACCCCGTTGACGCTTATTACAAGCGCCTTGGTGCGTACAGGTGCGCCGATCGCGAGAAAGAGAGAGAGAGAGAGAGAGAGAGAGAGAGAAAGAGAGAGAGAAAGAAAGGATTTACGGAAGAACATCCTTCATCATCTTTGAAGCTATTCTTGACATGGCTATAAAGACCCGTGCACAGTCGAGACCGGGGATAATGTTTACAAAAAACGATGCGCAATACATATTTGCGCTGACTCAGCATCGGCCGTGTCGACGGTGCTACAAAAGAGCTCGCCGGGCGTAAAAGGATTCGTTAAACAGTCCGGCATCAAACGGTCGAAGAGAATTTGTCCGCGTAGTGCATTGAACTGGATTAAAAATCTTTCTTCTTTTAATGATTACAAGCGTGAAAGGGAAATTAAATAAGTCATATGAAATCGATCCGACGAGAAAAATCAAATAAATTTTATATGTGATTTACACTCGTCAAAGGAGTCGAATTTTTATCAATTTTCATTAGCGATTATTAAGATGGAATGGGAAGCGAGTCTCCAGTGCATTATGAACCGCATTTTCAGCGAGCGACATTGTAAATATCAGCAGCGGCACTTTTGCAGCAGCGTCAATATGTCTCGAACGCGATTCTCGCGTCCATTCGCGGCCTCAAATGCATCGTGAATGCCGTGTTGGCGGAAACTTATTGCGGTCGTTTCCCGTGTCGTAAAATTGCCCGCAAACTTTCACGGTCGATACAGTATCACTATGACGAAACCTACCGTCGCGGCTGCGACAAATTTGTCGCAGAAGACGGGAGACATGATTTCCCGTTTCTTTCCATGCACAGATGATATCTGCTTCATGTTTCAAATCATAAATTAAACGTATATATCGTAAAATTGATAATAAAATATAATAAAATGTATAATAAAATCTTCCTCCTTTTTTTTATGCTTAATTTATTTATCATACAAACGATGCGTTATTCTAAATCGAAGAAAAAATATTATCCTCGAGATATCGCGATAAAAATAAATGTAGCACGTCTAGCTCGAAGGGATACAAGGGAGACAATTCTAGAGGAGGTATACAAGGTGAGCCTAAACGTTCCGGCCAGATTTTGAGATTTTATAGAAAATTTAATTCTGAACAAAAAGTTTCCTTAATAAACATGGATCAAAGAATGTTTCCTTAAAAAGTTAGTGCCCAAAAAGCTTTGTAATCACGGTTATTTTACATATTTTTACAAATATCACAAGGAAAATATGCATTTCTTAACAAAAACTACCCAACAAAAGTTTGTTCAGAATTAAATTTCCTATTAAATCTCAAAATCCGACGATTTTGCTCACCCTGTATATCGTCCCACGAATATATATCGAATTTTAAACATCGTATATTCCGTTCAATTCTCTCTCGTGGAATCCCTTAGGATGACGCGCGGAAGCGCAAAAACCCAAATGGCTGGTTCGGAGCGTGTTCGAGGAACCGCGAGAGGAAAGGAAAGGCTAGCGTTCAAACGAGACCGAGAGAAGTGGGGAGCGGGGAAGAGAGGTGAAAAAATTTCGACCAGAAGATCCAATTAAAATAACCAGTAGTCTGGATAGTCGGCCGAAAGAGGCATAACGAGATGAGCAAAAGAGAGAGGAAGAGAGAGAGAGAAGGAAAGAGAGACAAAGGGCGAAAAGAGGAGTCGCGGTTACATAAAGAGCTCGTCTCCTCCCCCTCCCAAAAAAAAGGATAGACGAGGGCATACAAAGCGGCATTAAAATATCTCCGAGTGCCCGTGAGCTCGAACAATCGACTTGAACAAATGTCGCGATATTCGCTGCACGCGATTACGCTCGAATCGATTGCCTTCGATATTAATTCTACTCGGATCGAAATGTTGAATAAAAAAATAAATATAAAATAAGAAAATTTGTTTGCCGACACACACATAAGAGAACTTGCGGAGATTCTCTCGTTTAAAAATCACTAGGAAATCCTAAGAATAATCGCACTGCCATTAATGCAATTCATGATTTACGTCTTTATTTACGTCCAGTCGTTCCCGTTAATGAATGACGATTCGCGTGCATGCCCGCAATGAATATATCCCTCATTACATAAACGATCAAGAAACGAGACGAGCAGGATGCGTTGGCTTGACAATTCGCGAAGCGATTATATCCTTTGGGAATTAAAGACGATCAATGAGCTATGGCGAATTATATGTAATCATGCAATCATAATCGAAGTCAGAGCGTAATACTATCTAAGAAAGTTTATAAAATATGAAATTTAAGTTCATTGCAGATTACATTAAAAATTCACGGAAAACGCGGAAAAAAAACGGACTGGATTGCTAATGAAATCATTTTCATCAACGAACTCTCGCCACCGAAAATGCGATCCTGATGAACCGATGAGAATTTAACTTAAACGAGATACCTCTTTCTCGAAAGAAGATGATTTGCCTTCTTTCTTCACACTCGCATTAGAAACGATCTTGACGAGGGAAGCTGCGGAGGGCGTGTTTTTTCATTCCGGATGGACGGTATATGATGATCAGCCACGAGCAATTTGCTAGGTGGAGACGGAGCTATTTACATTTAAACTGGCGAACGCTAAAGTATCCTACCTAGCGGACCGTGTGCGTGTTACATTCGACCAAAAATAAGCGAGCGGTAATCGCGGTCGAAGAAGAAGGATGTTATAATTACACGCTGCCTGCATCAACGATTACAATATGGCTGATAAAACTCGAGGATCATTATTTACACGATATTTTGATACAGTGTATAGAGCGATACAGTGTGAAAATTACTACGTGTGATGACGAAAAAAAGAAACTCGATCGGGATATCTATTTTTGTAACGCGAAAAATATCGGTGCACACTCGCGATTACAAATTCATAGAAAATTATGCTAATGATCGTACTCGAGCGAGATCAGAAAAAGAGAGAAAGAGAGAGAGAGAGAGAGAAAGAGATGGTAACGACAACTTCGATCTTAGAGATCCAAAAAGAACTATACCGACCGCTCTCTATCTCGCTTTTCGCGTATCTTACGAGACGGAAGCGATCGGCGCGCACGATCCTCTCTCAGGCGAGGAAGTGACAAAAGTTTAATGTATTCAAAGTGCCTTAAAGCGACTCGACTCGCGGCAGCACATCTCGTCCGTAATCGGAGTCGAGAGAATGCCCGCGCCTCCGGATAATCACTATAATCCGCGCTTTCATTATAATTATCACCGTTTATTACGACAGACACTGTCGAGCGAAAAGCGAGGGCGACCAGAGCCACGGGACGTACTTCGTCTATTCGACCATGCACGACCGTTAAGTACGCCAAATCTAATTAACTTTAATCCGTCGTAATTACATCGACAGCCGGTCATTACCGATTCGAATCGACGGCGGCCAGTCTTACGGCCATTTTCGTTTGTTTGCGCGACCACTTGCGATAATGACACCTCTGGCCGAACGTACGTGCTTGGAATGTACGCGTGAGCCAGGCTTCGCGCGTTTCATAAAATTAATATAAAGCGAGTTTTACGACAAGCGTCGGCACGATTACGCTCCAATCAATTTTGAAAGTTACAACCGAATCGTACCGATCGAAAAATCGACGTCGTAGGATATGACTCTGACGTTTATGACATTCTATTCTCTCTTTTTTTTTTTCGTTATCCTTGCTGACAACTGGTTTTGTATCGCGGCGACATGCCCGGTTTCATTTAAGAGGGACGAACGAGGAAAACCACCTAGTAAATCTTCAGGCGCCAGGCTTGAGATTTTCGCCACCTTTCCGAGCGTCGAGACCTTCCTACACAAAGATACCCTCGACATTACCTGCCTGCTAAGAGATTAGATCCCAAAGATACCTGCGTCAACGATCTCGATAATTTCTGCAAAATAGAATTTTTAATTTCCCCGACTGTAAAATAATGAGAGAAACTTCCAAAAAAACGGCAACGCCTGAAATTTGCAAGAAGCTGTCTGTTTTTAAGTAATGTTTCTCTCTAAACTCTCAAGGAAAATGATAATATAAGGAGAAAAAAAAAATTAGTTTTTATCATCAATGTAAATATTAAATAACTCTGTTAATTATACATAAAATAAGATTAAATGAATAATAATATTAAATAATATTAAAAATAAATTAACTAATTTTTTGAATTTTATTATTCGGTTCTCACAATTGTTATTCATTTTTTTAAGTAAATCGCGAATAATTAACCGGTATATATATATATAAGTAATTTCCGACATCATCATTCTCAGCATTTAAAATATCTTCGCGAGAGAATCGTCTTCATATCGCGTCACCAAAGTCGTCAAAATCTTCCACATCTTTTTTCTTCCCAATCAATGAAAATAAATTTTATCGCTAAAACCGAGCGCGATGCGCGGTTGATGAGTCTTTTTCGCAGTCGAGGTTGGCACCGGACTTTTAAACCGCAATGGCACTCGAGGATCGAGAGATGCTTTTAAAGTCGCGTCTTTAACTGCGCGCCTTTAATCTCGCATGTATCCCGTCGCCGGGATATTCGCGTACACTCGTGGCGCTCATATCCCACTTGACATTTTCCCATAAAATCGTAAACGGAAAAGTCGTAAAGGTATTATCGTTGACGTCGCTTCCTACCGTGCAGTCGACATTCTATCGACCGCGTGATACGGATTGTCGATTAAATTCTCCGCATCATCGCATAAATCAAATTCCAAGATTCATGTTCCACGATTTTCTACCGTGTCCGATCTCTCATGCAACTCTCTCACTGGGAATAGCCGCGCGATAGCATACGGACATATTTATAAAAGCCGCGGTTATATCCCGAGTACTTCGCGCTAGCTAACTTTTCCTAAGCCACTTCTCAATGTAGCCGCTAATAGCATTCCGGGAATATCGCATCGTTCGAATAGCGATCGTTTACCGTTACCACAAGGCGGATATCACAATTTTCCATATAATATGTTAATTATGAGACCTTTTCCAATGTCTCATATCATTGGAAAATTAATTAATTTCTTCCTAGATATCGTCAGGCAATTGGCATTCTTATGATAATTAACGCAACTGCAAAAATCGAGGAAAATCCGCGGAATTTCCCAGAAACATCTGAAACGAGAAGGTTGCATGCTAAAGAGAATTCTGGAGTTTGTAACGAGTTCTGCGTTGCTGCTATCTAAATCTACCTGCCGTGCGTCGCTCTCTCTCTCTCTCTCTCTCTCTCTCTCTCGAGTGTATCTCTTCCGATCACACGTCCCGAAATGTCAGACCCATGACCTCTTCTCCGTTCCGCTATCTATTTATCTCTCGCCATCGTATTCTATCGCACGCGCGAGCCACGCATCCTCAGAGAGTTATCCCACTCTCGAGTTGAGCCGCATGGTTCGCGAGTTTGTCTCATTCGCGTTTCGTATCCCGTACGCCTTCCAGTCCCGGTATTTCGGTCTACCGCGAGACTTTAATGAGCTGATCCCTATCGGGACACCGAGTTATTCACATGAGTCATTTCTGTACTATACGGCCTCGCGGCGTGCTCTCGCGAGAATCGTCTGCAAAAAAAACGTCTCGCGTGGATCGACGTGATCTGCTTTCGAATTAACCATACGTCATATGGAAGGCCACGATGATTTAAAACAAAGACGCTACATTAAAATTCTAAGCAATGATATTTAAATTTAAAAGCAGTAGTGTTATTTCAAATTTGAAAGAGAGATTAGTACGCTTAGCTTTCATGTACGTTTTCTCAGACATTTTTTCCCCCTTTGTCCTTTTTATAATATCGATATAAAATTGAAAATTCTGTATATGTAATGTCGAAATCGAAAAAAAATATTAATCACATGTCATCATAAATTTAGAACTATGATTTAGTCATAAGTGTCTCTCTCGCATGCGCGCCAACATTTTATTAAAGTTTATTCCTTATATTAGCTATGCGCTTTCACTTTCTCTCGCCTACTTGTTCGCCGCATTGTTTCATTTCTGCGAATAATAAAGAACATATTCTTCGGACTTCTTACCAATTCGTATGACTTGGCAGAGGAGGTATAACATCCTCCGATCCGGTAATAAAGGTCGAGCCTTGAATTAAGCGCTTCGTTAAACACAAGTCTTCGGCCTTTATCGCGCTTGCTCGAGCACGTCGTGCGGTAAGTTGCTAAGTCCACTGGCAGCAAGTGCGTATATACGTATGAACGAGACTATAATACTTGTCATTCGTAATTTATTCGCTGTCCCATATATTATGCACGATACAACGCGCATTCGTCATTTGGAATCAATCTTAATAAACAGTCGGTCCCGCCCACATGTTCATCCATCGATTATGATTTCGCGGAAATAAATCTGTGACAACAAACAAGATCTCCACCAAGCTACTTATTATCCTACCACGTTATTGTATTCTCTTTCAATTTTTTAATATATTGTTTTCTGTAAAATACTATACTGTAAAAATGAAAATCTTTATCAAAATTAAAATAAAATTATATTAATTTTAATTTTGAAATTGTATTAATTTTAATTTTAAAAATGCATGATACCATCTGTCACGTTGCAAGTAAACCGAATCAACTCAAGCCGCATCCTCCTGACACGCGTATAATTTTCATTATGCAAATGGAAATATTCGCGCTAAAGTTAAACCGATCATTCTCGACGGTGATCATCATCGTGGGTGGTCAGAGGCGGATCCAGCAGTAGCACAAGAGCCGAACGCTACCAAGCATCCTCTCTTCGATTTTCTTCATCTTTCTTTCTCCCTTATGATTTCTCTTTCAGCCTCTCTCCTTCTCGTTTCTTCTTTTTTCTGCACGTCTGACAAATACTATCACCACACGGCCTACGTGCGCGTAATTATCCCGTCAATGCGTCAGATTTTCAAGTCTCTCGAGAGTCTCTCTCGCGTGAGATACGCTCTGGATTGATTGAGAAATCTTCCCTGTCATTGAGATGCTTGCTAATGCTCCCCCCCTCCCCCTCCCCCTCCCTACTCCCCCGTCAATTCCGTCAACGATTCCTGTCTCGAGAATTGCAAAGTGACTTGCAGAATTCGTTCGGAGTCGCTGCGCGTGTCGCACATATACGAACGACTATAATATTGCCCCTCGCTGACAATAGAACAATAGATCTCATATAATAAATCCCCCGAACCAAGTAACAAGAAAGTCAAAGAAAGAAAAAAATATAGTATTGGGTTTACGTTATAATAAATATTATGTATATTAAATAAAAAAGAGGGAAATTTATAAAGCATTTTCATCAGATGATTTGAAGAAAATTTTTTTTGAATTTGAAAAACTAGTATCCCAATTTTTTTAATTAGTATCCTAACATCTTGAACTATGTATATCTTTGTATTTTGGGCGTACCGGAAGTGTCGGCGCGAGTAGTGCATCAAAGATTTGCGAAACAATCGATGGAGGGCATCGTTCAATCGATGAGACGACCCGCAATTTCTTTTGCCGATCGCATAAACATAGGCGCCTCTTTCGATGCAACGAGGGGGTACGGGAGAGAGGGAGGGAACATCAGAGAGGGATCGGTACTTTAATGCGCGGCTATGATATGATAATGCGCCGGTATACGGGATTATGTATATAGGTTCATGTATGATAATTTGGCGAGACAAAGCTGCATTGTCGAGACATAAATTGAATCGCTTCTCTCTCTCTCTCTCTTTTTCCATCGTCCCTCTCTTCCTATATCGTTCTCCACCCACCCTCTCCCACTCAGATCATCGAAAGAAACGCCCATTGCGGAGAGGGACACACTTGCTGCACACTTTGATACCACACTGTAGAAAAGAAACTTTCCTTTACGCTCTTTTCTTTTCCTACGTACGCGTACGAAAGTAGTCACTTCAATGGTCACATCATTTATCGCAAGTTGGTAGAAACGTTCTTATCGGAATCTGTGATCATTCAAAGTTCTATGTAAGAAGAATTCGTCGCAGCAACTCCAAAAATCGATGCTTTATTTTAATGTCAAATGTTCATTCAACCCGATTCGAAGATAATAGATCTATGCGTCCTTTTTCGAAATAGGAAATAATGGATCGTCGATCTGCAAGCGCAGCTTATCAAGCTTTGATAAATTATTTCAGATTTAATAATTTTCGAATGATTCACCGATGCGTATATATCCCGTTATAATCATCCACCGTTTCTCATCGTGCAGTTTCGCAAGGTCGAGCTCACCGCGAAATAAGCGGGCACGATTTCGCAGAAGCGGTACATACATCATGCGCGCGAACGTATATATGAATTACCGGGTTCCAAACTGGTTTCTACGGCGACAAAGGCAACGGAATCCACCTAGACCATCAACAAAGGAACAAACTTCAATTCACAGCGCGCGCGCTTATTTTTATTTGAGAAAGAGGAAAAGATTAATCGAAATCACTTATCGGTCGCGCGATTACGTGTCGGAGGAAGAAAAAAAACCATCGTGAGAGCATCCCTGCCGCTTCTTTCTCTTTCGGTCAAATATCAGATATTTATTTCACAGGGCGTGGCACGTCCCTGTTATCGCAGTCGCCATCCGGGTGACCCGATTGCAATTTCTAAGCGCGAATTTACAATCCCACGCTAATCCGCGCAAAATTATATTTCACCTCACCGCCCGTTCTCCGGCGCCTTCCGCCGCGACAAAAGCTCGTCTCTCGTCGTATTTTTTCCGATTAACCCTCTTTCGTCGACCTGATGCTAAGTTATGAATTTCCGGCGATTGCTCCAGCAGGCGAAGACTCCGCCCGCTTCTAGCCTCGCGTCCGCTGTATAATATTGTATGTGGGAGTAAATCTTTTCTCCCCGCCGCACGCATAGACTTTCCTCCCGATCAAAGTAAATTATTTAACGATTAAATTTGCATATCCTCATATTTACTCGTATTTACTTCCTTAAAACGGCACAGACACTTTCATAGGCACTTCCTTAAAACGTGTACCATTTTTATTTAATTTAATGCATCAATGTTTTAGAAATTTAGATAATAATAATTACACGATACGTTTGAGGCAATTTTACTTTTTGGGATAATGTTATATTAAAGATAATATTATGTTAAAGTTTATGTTATATTCAAATTGCTGTCTTAAGGGGGCATATCCGTTTAAACTCTCGAAAAATAAATATATTTTCTAGATTTTTTTCCAGCGCAACGACTTGATACAAATTTTTTATTTTTTTATGATATTAATACAATGTTATCAAGTACGTAAATAAAAATTAATCTTAACATTTTTTTTTAAATTTATGCTAATATTTGCAGATTTATATTTTCGTACACGGTGTGCATGGAAACTCAGGCTATGTTCAATGAATTGATTTCAAATTTTACATGCGAGTTTGTAATGAGATTCCGCATCTACTAACGAAGCTTTTTTTTTAATTTGATTCTCCATTTTCATTTTTTAAAATTAAAAAGAAAACAGTTGGATAGCAGATAATATTAATATGTTTAATAAAATAAATGTTTAATAATATGTTTAATAAAAAAAAACTTGTATTTTTGATTTCTGATATGATAAACAAATGTTTTCATGTATACCGTAAAATTAAAGGAGCTCCGAAAATATTCGTATAACATAAAAAAAAAATTTTTTTTTAACTGAAAATTTTTATTTAAATATATGTTAATAATATTGTAGAAAAATTAAAAATTTTTATCAAGTCGTTGCGTTGCAAAAAATCTAGAAATTATACTCATTTTTCAAGGTTTCGGTTATACTTCCTTAAATATTCTCTCATTTTTTTATCGATTAGATTTGGCGAATAATCAGGATAGTTTAAGTACAGTTCGCGGAATAAGCTCTTATGTAAATTATATTTATTCTACTTGCATCGTGCACGGAAAAACAAAGCGCGGACGGATTCGGTATGATGTAGCACTGATTGTGAGAGTAAAAACAAAGACGGACGGGACAGCTTTATGGAAGGAAAGGATCTCGATCTCTCCGGGCATACGAAAATCATAAAAAAGAATTAGACTTTTAAATACGTCTCCCTTTCTGAACAACCTCGAGTACGCGCGCGGCGCGGTCGTATAAACCGTGCGTACCGCAAAAAGCGGCCAGAAAACCGCGGCGGATGATGAATGTCCCGATGGCGAGGGGCATCTCGGAACGATTAGCATAATTCCCGTGTTAACATTTAACCTGGCCGGCCCCGAAATTTCAAAATTGGACGAGCTCGCCGTTCTGCGCGCGTGGGAATCCGTGCGGACCACAGCGGGACCGGCAGATATGTTCGCGCCCAGATAATATCACGAAATTATGCGAACCGCTCCCTTTTTCGTCGACCAACTCTCGCATCTTCTTCCCCCCGTTCTCTCTTTCTCCCCGCTTACCTCTTCATCCACTTTTCTCTAATCCGGGAGCGGTCATGAATTCCGCACTGAGAAAAAAAAGTTGTTGATTTGACTAAATGTGTTCAACTGATTATTATTTTTTTAATTGAAAAATTTAAGTATTCAAGTCAAATACGTCATGTTAAATTTAATATGTCGTGTTTAATTTAAATATTTAAATATTTCAACACTTTATTTAAATATTTGAACACATTTAGTCAAATCAACAACTTCTTTTTCTCAGTGCGTGAAAAAAAAAAGATGGATTCTTTTTTTTAAATTCCATTTCGAATTATAGAGTTAAGAAAAAAAAAATGTTCGACAGAGATTTTCAAGTTTTTCTATTCAATTAATTCACGATTTTATCAAATCGTGTCTCAGAGTTTAAAGGCTAAATTACTTCCTTGCTATCGGCGCGACGTGGTCGGCTGCAACGTAGGCGGCGTCCCATCGATATCTCGTGTCGATCCGCGAGACGGGGTAGGATTTATGTGAAATGCCGCAAAATTTCTCACCTCGGGAAAGGTCGCCGTAACGTCGACGACGATATTTCTCACTGTGGCGTCAACGCTGATCTTATCTTACGTCCTTTGAGCCCACCGATGGATCCTTTTAATTAGCTCCGGCTAAGTATAAGCTTCGATCTTTCCGTCTCTCTCTCTCTCTCTCTCTCTCTCTCTCTCTCTCTCTCTCTGTCCTTTGGATAAGTTAAATCTCTACGGACCATTCTACGTGTCCGGCAATAACTTCGAGGTCATAACACGAACGTTCGAGAGCGCAAACACAGTTCGACAGGTTTCTCCCGTTTCTCGCACGTAGCACAATACAAAGATTTCTCCGACAACGAACATTATTTTAGGCTTAGAGGAAAGAATGAGAACCATTAGAACGAAGGGTTCCTCTATAACTTAGATAAAAGCGTTGTACGCGTGGTCTATCGTAAATATCTCAGCTTTGAGACGATCAATCTTATTTTAATCAACTATTCATATATCATATAATGCATCTGATTGGAAAATTGAAGAAATTCTTAAGAAATTAATTTCACGATATGATTAATGCAGCTATGATAAATGTGCTCGCACGTATGAGCACATTTGAATACATAAAGATAGTCAATTTAAAAAATATCAATTAATAACGCCATGCCAAGTGTACAATTAGCGAAGAATCGTGATCATATCGAAACCATCGCTCTGATATAATTAATACGGGGCCGGTATTACATACAGGGTGCAACGAGAAGATGAAGATAGTCGTAAAGTTGTATCGTACTCGTATACTACATATACGAGAAAAATAAAGATCGCGACCGAATGAAAATATGAGAGGGCGGAATACGGGATGCTGATTAGGCGAGAGATCGGGGATGAAGAAGAGGAGAAGGCGGTCGGCACTGACATGAAAACTTGATCGGTCTAATTTATCACGATGTATCGAATGCGTGTACCCGATACTATGACGAACGAAAAAAGAAAAAAAGAAAAAAAATGCCTTCTGCCGTTCGATCGTTTCCTCTTGCTCTCTCGAAAGAATTTGCTATCGCGAAGGGTTAATTTAATTCGTATTCAATGCTAATAGAAGGTGAAGTGTCTGTGATTCTTCATGTGCTTCGAGCAACCTACGCGACGCACCGTCTCGAAGCGTAGCGTCGTGAAACAATGTTGGAACGTCGGAATTCAAGATAACGCGCCGATGCACGCATCTAAAGTGCGTATCTACAGCAACGACACGGTCGCTTGATGCGAACAGCGATCGTCACAATGTGGTCATTCATAAGTCATTCATAATGTAACGGTTATCACGAGAGAAAGAGAGAGAGAGAGAGAGAGAGAGAGAGAGAGAGATCCGATAAAATTATTCCAACATTATCGAACATGCGTATCGATTATCAATTGATATCAGGGGATATCACGCCAGGAGGCGTAAAAAATTCAAAGGATTCAATAAACGCGCCATAAATACGGGAATTAGATATACAATTTGCCGCGCGTGTATAAGCGCGTACCTGCTTAAAGCGGATTGGATCACTAAATAACACACGCACCGGCCCACGCCGCGTGTACGACGCATTCACGAGGGGACCACTTAGTAAGTCCCTAATCCTTATCTATGCGTATCGCGCGCACGCAATGCAAAGTGGACACGCGCATTGAATCGAGCTGAGATCAAGTCGTATCCGTCGGCGCGCCGACTTATCGTACGCGCTTTTAGTGCATATCTTTGTAATTTCAGCGGGAAAATCGCGATCTCTGATGTCGGTTACGATTGTCGTAATAAATTGTCACGAATGCGTTTTCTATTTCCTTTTTAATTTTCCCGAACGCCGATAAATCATCGATCGCGGAGCGCATGGGGCTCGATAAAACGGGCGAATCGTTACACTGCTTGTTAAGCGCGATCGATACGATGAAATATAGCGGCTAAATTGGCGTATTAAGATAAGTGACTATCCGGTTTAAGGATAAGAAAAACAAAGCGAGCAACAAGAAGCGTCGAGGTAAATTCGATCACGAACAGAAGGCAATGATTAAAAATCTATATATATATATTCTGTTTTACGTCAAATAATTTCGCGAGGAAAGAATTTCGAGAGTAATATCGTATATGAATAGTGAACTTGATTAATTATTGAACTTGATTGAATTAAGAAAATTATTTTATTTTTACTTTTATTTTTATTTTTAATTTAATTTTAGTTTGAATTTTATTTAATTATATTTAATTTTTTTTATTTCTGTTTTATTTTACTTAAATACGTCATCAACGAGAATCTTTCTGTGAGATTTAGTTAAATTCGAACTATTTCTAAAAATTGCTATTCTACGCATCTTTACTTGTTAATTGCATTGTTTTTACAATTTTTTAATGTCGCCTTACTTTGTCTAACAAAAGAATTTTCCTGTCTCTCCTTTTAATATTTCTCTGCTCATGCCACTATATAATAAAAAGAACTCATATTTATACATCGGTTAAATCACGAATATATCAAGAAGAAATTATCGATGATTCGTCAATGATTCGATTCTTTGAATCAAGGAGGAGTCGCTCTATCGTGATTGTAGGTCAACCCAGTAACATTGTGAGAGTCATGTCCGTGAAGCACGTTTAATTTTATAGTAAGAACGAGAATGGGCGTATCGAATCTTGACGAAGTAGTCATCGTAACCAGAGCGAAAGAGCGTTTTAAATATCGTCGTGGTGGGCACCATCATTGTGTGCAGACGAGTCGGACCTATCCCAACGTAAGCACACAGGAACACATTGGCCGGAAAAAAAAAGATCACGATCCGACAGAGAGGTATCAAGATTTTCTTGAGAGCACCTATATTTCAATAGAAATTTAACGATGGCAGATAACAGATATAAAAAAAAAAAAGATCAATAAATGTTAATAAATTGATATTCGTAATAACCGAGAAATTACAATGTCAATCTTTCCCCGAATCTTTTATTATAGATTTAATTCAAAGAGCGTGAAAGATCCAAGACGATGTAAATCCGCCCCTACCGGGTACCCTTCTGGCATTTTCGATTAGTCACGGCGTATCGAGTGCTCGAAACCCATTCGCCATGGACCGCCGAGCTGAAATCTCGCTAGCAAAGAAAGCCCGAGCGTGGTATATACGCGGCAAAAACCCACCGGCCGAGATATCGGCCTCGTGTAAGAAAGTGTCTCGAAGATTTGACGCCGGATAAGCATCCACATTGTGGTCCCCTCGACAACGGATATATCTCGGAGCCTCTTGACACTGATGGACAAACGGACAAAGCAACAGCGGCGACCGCGCTCATCTCGGACACAAAGTTGAACGAATTCCGTCAGGACGACAAGACGGTGATAATAGCGTTCACGCGGGGGTGAAGCAGCTCTCTCGCGGTTAAAAAAAAAACGTGAACCTATATTTCTTTTTTAAAAATAACTTGTCGTAAATCCTGAATAAAATATATTGAAAAATCCCCGCGCACAAAGACTCCGTCGTTGACATTTAAAATTAAAATGAGTTGAAGTGAATTTTCCTCGACAATTAATCTTGTTACACACAAACGCGTGACACACACCAGTAAATTATTTCACGATTTCCACATTCTCGCACGTGAAGTTGCACGTGCGCCGCTCGCGATGCGGGAAAGATATCCCCGCTAAGTATATCTCGAATTTACGATCGCGAGTCGTGAATCTGCGAACTAGATAAGAGAATGATACATAGGTTCCGTGTTGTGTGTTGATACGTGTTCGGCAGAGCGCTCAATGACGAAACGATTTAAAGAGACGCGTCATCTCGAGGCTTGTAACATGCAATTTACAGAATGTTTCTCTTTTCATCGAACGCTCGATAGCTTACATTAAAGACATGCGAAATCCAGGTGCGGAATAACACGAGGAGAGAGAAATGTGACTTTCAGGATTGCATGATGACGTAATGTTTGCACTTTGGAAAGATTATCTTGTTCCGGCTAAATATCTCGCTATTATCTCTACCGAGATAATGATGGATAAAATATGGCAATGGTGAAAAATTAATATTCATTCTTTTTTTTTATAATTTTATCACGATAGGTGGTGAGATAAACGAATATAGCCATCGATTTTAATGATGATAAAATGATTATTAATTTTATCGTTAGAACGTAACGTAAGTCATAGCATAATTAATCTCGATTCTGCGTATATTTGAAAATGTATATGTGTCTATCTGAAAAGTAGCGTGGTGTAGACAATAAAATATTCCCGATACAATCACGTTAATTAGACCGAGCTCGCTCGATTTTATTCAGCTACATCGAGATCTTGAGATATAAACACGTACATAGTGATCTCTATAATTATTAAGTTTGCTACTGTCTCTCTCTCTCATTCTCCCTCTTGTTAAATATATCCTGTGATAAACGCAATTGATCACATAGATGGTATTTATCCACGCCTTCGCGATATATCGCTACAATGTGTGAGTGAAACATGAAAGGATTGCGGTGATTTGTTATTTCAAAATAATCATAGCCACGGATTAATCGAAAAAAGTTTTGCACTCGATATATTTTTGCAATATTACTGTGAAAAAAATATACTTTTTTAATAAAATTTTTATTTTTATTTTTTAAGAAAATTTTGAAGTTTCTCTTAACATTTAAATTTTCGACAAAATTCCATCAAGCTCCGTCAAGAGTAATTTTTCGTGAGAGCACCGAGATCTGATCATCCCTCTCTCTCCTTTCTTGTGTAATCTTTCTCTCGTTTTCGCTTGGATATATGGCGCTTGTAGCGAATGGAGCATTTTGCAGATGGCATCTTCGATATCATCGCACGAGGCATTACGAAGATTTACAGTTATTCGAGGAAGCAGAGCGACACACGTGTATTATATAGCCAAGATTTTCCCGGCCGCGGAACCCCCGCGGTGCCAAACGACGCGATCACTATCGAGATATCATCGAAGCGGAACGAGAAGCGCCTACCGATATTCTCGCATCTCCACCGCATGTCTATGTCAATCCTCATAATATACCATGCAACCCGACATTAACAAATACTCGTAGCGCCACAGATCATTCGAGGGATTTACGTCGAGCTAAAGTACTTCGAAGAATAAAAATAGTCGGATCGAAATTTGTATTGTACGATCGCGAGCATCTCGATTCTTCTATTACTTTGTGCATTCTCCGAAACTTTAATATCGATTAAAAATAATATCCTTTAATAGTCGACGATAGTCGACCAAATTTCCTTGTACGTTGATATCATCAAAGATGATTCATATATTTCGACTTTCTGCGACTAACCGCACGAAAGTTTCTCTCAAAAAAAAACGCAACCGCGTAGATGAATCGGCGGATCGTGATTCATCCCGTTGAAAAATTCCAACAGTGAGAAATCGAAACGTGCAGGAGAAATACACGATCCAAGAAACTTCTAAAAAGAACTTAATCGAAGTGTTCAGGCTAGCTCTAGGAAAGATTGCAACTGCCGATTATACATCATTTGCGAGCAAGCACGAACGCGAAATCGTTCCATACTTTATGCTCGAAAATTAGTCTAAAGTGCCTTAAAGCGAAATAAACTAATAATACTTCATAGAGCGCTACATAAATTGGTTCAATTTCTCGTGAAAAAAAAATATATATATATATATATATATATATATATATATATATATATATATATATATATAGAGTTTCGCGAGCTTTCTATACACGTGCGGCGAAGACATTCCAACAGTAGCTTATCGACAAAATCAAAGAATATCGCGTATATAAGGCCGATTATTTCCTCTCGATTTCCTATTTTTCTGGAATTCGTAGTGTTCCTTCTCTCCGCGGCTGTCCGATCCGCACGAAGTAGTCATTACGGCAAATTGAGTAATGCCAAATAGCCAAGAACACGGCGGTTGATCACGATAATGAGTCGTATCTTTCGTTACGATAATACGATAGACAAGTCGATATCATTCAAATTGACGGTGGAACGGTTGGACTGTCGAAGAGAAAAGGTCTTGTCACGACTTTGTAATTTTTTACGAAAAATATAATCTTGCTATGAAACATTTACTATAAATATAAATGCATATATTTTTTAATAAAAAAAAAATATTTCAATATAACTCTACATCGAATTATACGTAATGACAATGTTTGATAAAAATGAGACGGTGAACACGATACACAATTGAAACGTCCTGACAGCGACTTTAACAATCGGTGGCGAACGGTGCAGCGATACCCTGTCGCAAATAGCACACCATTAGCCTCCGTATGAGACGGGCGTGATGTTATACATTACGCGCTAATGGCTACGTGTAGATTGCTGCTGAGCGTATGTACGCGGGTCCGTTGTTCCCTTTTATACGACCAGTATACTAAAGAGAAGCGCGCACGCGCATAAGTTCTCTGAAAAGATTTTTTTCAACTAATAAATAAAAACATAAAAATATATATAATGATATAAGTGTAATATAATCCGGTTTATAGAGATATAAGAGTTGAACTATACAGGGTGGGTCCAAACGTTCCGGTCAAATTTTGAGATTTTATCAGAAATTTAATTCTGAACAAAAAGTTTCCTATAGAAAATATGTATTCATAGAAAATATATATAAAATTAATACTCAATGTATCATGATCAAATTTCCTTCGTCGAAAGATGAGAAATAATTCGTTATAATTCACCGTAACAGTGCGGACATAATTGTGATAAAGTGCATGTTAACGCAACGTAAGCAACGAGCAATGAAGACAAATGAGTTACCGCTATCACCTATTCGTCCGTCACATGCCAGAGGCAACTTGTGTCTAATGAAGGCTAACGGATGATGTATCCTGAGCGTAATTAAACAGAAGAAGAATGTAACCGCTAACATTTAACGTTATCGCTTCTTTCGCAGTCAATACACTCAGATTTTTCTGTGAATCGCTCGCATCTCCGATTAGTTTTGCGGTCAAATCGAGCCATTGTCGAGAGAGAAAGAGAGAGAAAGCGCGCAACTGGAATTAAATACACGGGGGACAAGAAGAAGGAATCCGTTCTCACCGTCTCGTATTATTATGAGAAATGACGTGGAACGTTCTCTTTCTTTAATTTTTTTTTTTCACCTCGACGGGCCCCTTGCAGGCGATTGCATCTTTCCGTTAAAGGGGAGTCACGAATGCGTTCGCGAGGAGATTCTTTGAAGGGACGACGACGGGCCCCCTCGCGTCAACGTCTTCCTCGTTTATGCCTCGCGAGAGCGACGAGAGACGGAGGGAAGCGAAAGCGGGACCCCTCCGGGCGAATTTCGGGCGGGCTCGTTTTCGCGGCGGCATGCCGCGGCTCCCCCCCCTTCTCCTTTTCTCACGTTCGTCGTCCGGACACCCTGTAGATTGTCCCACCGACCGGGGAGATTCGGCGGCCACCGGCGCGATGCATTCCAATGCAAATAATTCTCGCCCCGGGGACGCGACGTAATCGTCGCAATTTCATGCTTCTCAGAAATTCAGCCTGCCTATCTTACATCCTCTGTCTCTATCCTCGCGCACGGTCCTTCTCCCTCTTCGTCGTCTACCTGAAGTCCCCTCTTACCTTATCCAGCCCCGAGAGAGACTCGATAACTCACCCTCAAGTATACCCGGGGCGCCTCAATATTTCATCAATGATCACAGAAAGAATAACAGAATCGCGTAAGTGGTTCGATGAAAGGTGTTATTTATAGCTATCTCGGGATGACGGATGGACAGCAAGATTTTATGAGTCACTTTTAAAGTGATCTAAAGCACTCGTGAATATTTTCCATTCTACTTGTCGTGAAAGGGGAGAATTTAAATATGAATAAGCGCCTTTTGTAAGAATACTTGGGAGAGTATGCTTTGCGTTGTGGGATATAAATTACGCAACGTACCAGCAGGAGGCTGAGGATATCAAGTTTCAGCTTGTCGTCGCTTCGGTTTTAGCACCTGTTAATCGCTCCGTTCACGCAGCTTGCTCGTTAAAAGCTCGAAATAAGGACGATAAAGATAGGACGGGGGAGAGACGTAAAGTGTTTTTAATACAAATTATACATATATATGCATATATATAAAATTATTTAATATTTGAGTACTATGTGTGTGTGTATTATACGTGTGGATGACAAAATTAAAAATTTTTTTTTTTTTTAAATAGGAGTCATGTAACAATTTTATTTTCCGTTTATTCCGTTAATTCGTGTTAATAGAATGCGATTTAAGAGCGATTAACAATATCCTATTATATATCTTAACCAGATATTATTGTTCACGATTTCCATTATGACCGTGTCCACTATATCGCATAATTTTAATCCGGATGCCTCTGTTTCAGGGTGGTCGGGGCAATGGTGGTCGGCGCGGCCGTCTGCAGCCGTATTCCCGGTTTGGCGAAAAGCCAACGCGAGCAGTGCAGAAAAGCGCCGCACGCCATGCCGGCGGTGGGCGAGGGCGCCGCATTGGGTCTGCGCGAGTGCCGGCACCAGTTCCGACATCACCGTTGGAACTGTTCCCACGTGTCCAACGATCAGGTCTTCGGCCACGTGGTGGTAGTGGGTAAGAAGGATTGTCCTGTCACCGCGCGCGCGCATCGTATTTATTACAGCGTGTAATATATCTCGAATGCTTGTATACGCGCGCTTGTACTTCTTATACTCCGCTACATCCCTACAAAAGGATAAAACGGTGTAAAATTGCGCGGCCATTCGTTCGCGATGTTTCGCGCGCGCGTGACGGGAAAACAGTAATAGAAAATTTAGGAAAAAAAAGTAAGTTTAAATACATCGGAAGATTCATCCTTCCGACGTGCGTGCATAAAGATGTATAACTTATTACCCGGTATACCGATGCGTTACGTGCCTATGTCGGAGCATTTTCGAAACGTTACGAGTTAAAGATGAAGATACACGGTCATTAGTTACTCTCGCGTTCTATTAGGCAGTTGTAAACGTGTATTATATTAATTATATCCTGATTAGAATCCCCGTCCTCCCGTGCTTCACTATCGACCTGTCCGTTTGTATTCTAAATGAATGTTCTAGTCGGATTCTCTTTAATTATCAAATATCTTTCCAGCAATAAGAGATGTGATTTCGAAGTCAAATTAATAAGCCAGCCACTTAGCGTGAAAATTATTACGGTATGGCTAGTTGAATATACAATATAAGCGAACGTATATATCTTAACTCTTCTTCAGCGGTCTTCAGTTAACAAATTAAAATGCGCATCTTAAATATTCGCATCGTCGTCCATAATTTCACGAAGCCAATAAATAAAAAGTAATACGCATTCTTGCGCGCGCGCGCGCGCGTGTGTGTGTGTGTGTGTGTGTGTGTGTGTTCAACGAAGGATTGACCGTGATATAACGGTAAAAGAACGGAACGAGTTTCCGTTTGCAAATCTAACTCGAGTGCTTCGATTCCACTCGTTAACTTTTCTCTGCGCGATTGAAATTATCGATCGGAAATTATCGAATTAAATAATCTATTCGGAACGTTTTAACGCTAATCTGAGAAGGTACTTTATACTCGTCTTATCCATAGCTAAAGGAAGCACGAAATCTCTCTTATGAGATACAACGCGCAATTATTTAAAGGCGCGCTTGATGTACGACAGGCGTCCTTAATTTTCTCGCCTCTTAATTTTCGATGGCCCAAGGAGTAACTTAATCGCCGACACGTTGCGTGTCATGTGGCAGATCGGCTCGGTGACAAACGGCGAAAACGATATTTCTCGAGGACAAGATAATCCCCGGGTCCTGTGAGTGGAAGCTGATGTGTGTGATCCGCGCTCGCATAAATATCATTAAATACGACATATTTGTCATCCTGACATTAAAAACCGTAAACGTGAACGTGGAGGGAGGGGAGGGATAAATGTCCCACGTCGAGGACCTACTCGGCGCTATATGTATAGGGTGATCACGTTTCAAACCTCGCGAATCTTCAAAAATCTTAAGAGCGCAGGAAAGATATAATTGAGAGAAAATCAGCGATAAACTCGATCGCGATTATATAATTTCTCGGGAAGCTCAAGATAATTTTTTTTTTTTATATCATTGTGTTTTTTATTTCTAATAGAATCTCGGTAGCACCCTGTATACAAAGGGCAGTTTCGCGGTGGCCCAAAGTAGGCGATTTCTCATGATTAACAACGGATTAAACTGGAAGCCGAGGAAGAAGAGAATATAAAGTCTGGTAAACGCGATGTGATTTACAACGCGCAACGAGACACTCGTACTTTGTTACCCGTCATCTTGTTGCCATTGTACGTGGCTCGTACGTCACCATCGAGAGGTTCACGGGTTATAGCTTCTGGAATTCCACGCTGAATAAAATGCGCGTATAATGCATCGTAAAGTCGTGTGCGAAAGGGATTGGAAGAAAATAACGCGATTACACGCAAGGATTTGCATAAGTCACACGAAGACATACGCTACGCCGATGTGCGATAATTAATTATGAATTTACTACGCTAATAATAATTGTTTTTTTTTCTATTAAATTAGCATCGAAGCGATCACACATCGCAAATTAGACTCGAGCTAGTTCGCGATTCTCAGCAATTTATGAATAAAATCATAAAATCTGAAATCTAAAAGAAAATGCGCGTAATTCATTTCTCCAAATAAGAAAGAACGGCGCTTGACGATCGACGCGAAGCGAAGAGCGAAAATAACGACAGTAATCTGGAGGAAGTCGGGCGAGAAATAAGAAAATCAGAAATTAATGCGCAAAAGAGAGTATAAATAACGCTCATAAGAGATCGGGAGGGCGCGAGGGAAGAACGGGGGGAACAGACAGGGAGGTCAGCCGCTAACTTAATTAGTGAAATTAACGGAGCCGCTCGACATGCCGAAGCTACGAATGAGGCGATGTACGCTCTTCAAGATATTTCCCCGGTTCTTAAAACACTCGTATTATGCATCCCGTATAATCCTACGCACGAATGTGCGTATAGAAACGTATAGACAGCAAAACAAATAAAACGCAATTAACGCGCTTGATTAAAACAGAAACATACAAAATTAATAGAAGCATTAAATGACGTAGAAGACAAAATACGGTCCGTCGAGTCGCATCGCTCGTTAGAAGAGACTGCGGATAAATGAACGGAATAAATTTCTGGTAGCATCATACGTAAGGTATCGAAGTATACCCTCCGAGATAAACTCTAATTTATCTGTATTGCGAGAGAGAAATATAGACACCTCGGGACGCGCAATTCCAAAATATCTCCGAGATATAGCGATATATAGATACACACGTACAAAAACGTATGTTGATTTCTCACCGCGGGTGCGATTCGTACAATCGCGTAACGAAAACGATATAATATAGATACGATTGTAATTAAATATAATTAGGCACGTCAATCATTGTCGATTTGAAAATCCCTCATTACGGAAGCGACGCTACTTAAAACAGATGCGAGTCGATTCGTCGCGGCCCACTCGGTCGATTCGTAGTGAATACATTTTCATAAATTAGGCGAAGACCCGCGGGAGACTCTTTTCGAGATACGAGAAAAGTAGTGGGCGGTGATCGTCTAATCGCCCAAATGAAACGACGTGATTAAGAGATCCATTACTCGGACTATACGTTGTAAATTCAAGCGAACAGGACGACGTTCCTGACCCACCGACGTCATCGCGAAAAATTTTTTCGAGATGCGAAGACATTTCTCTCTTTCTCTCCTTTCTAGTTAATGCGTAATAATTATCTCAATTTATTTCTATTTTGTCTACAACGAGAATTGTGATCCAAAAGTCACTTTGTGTTCTCTCGCCGTTCTTATCAGCATATAACTTCACGGATGGCGGGTTAACTTTATTCTTATTCACGTAACAAAATAATTCGAATCGCGTATCAAACGAGCAATAAATGAAGGCACGGGAACAAAAGCCGAGACAGACAAATCTCTTTGCTCTTTTCCCCTTTTCAACCGAATACCATTGACAAGGATGTTGCGTTAATGCGGTGCCTTATCAATTTTTGTTGAATTCGATAGAGCGTCTCTTCTGCACCTCCTCCCTCTTCCCTCCGCTCTACCTATATCAATCCTGTTCTCGGGTCTCTCCCGTGCTCGCGTATTTCTTTTTTTTTTTTTTTCATTTTCTCTCAACTTCTTATCCGTCTCAAATAACTGGACTGGCCCACACTCGGCGCTCTCGCATGGACACACCTACCTACCTGCCTGCGTCTACCTGCCTTTACCTGCCTGCCTGCCTACCTGCGGTTCCCCCCCTTGGTGCATAGCCCGATGCATTCATTCTCCTGTTTCGCATCGATGTACATGCATATTGAACTATGTCGTGCGGACGATCGTGCGAAATGGCGCACACGCCGGTTTCAACACACGCACGCACGCGTGCGTCAATACGACGGGGTAAATAATCACGGCGCGACCAACAGTGGCGGAAAATGATCCATCAGATTGCGGAGATAAATTTGAGAAACAAAATAATATCCTCTTTGTTTTGTTTTTAAAAATATCAATTTTTTAAAATTGACAAATTAATTAAAGTTTCTTTTAATATCGCATTTTTTTTTTTTAATTAACAACCGATCTCGGTTTTATAACCGAGAGAAGGCAATATCGAAAGCGCCCAGTATGAAATTGTATCGCGCTTATAAAGCAACGTGGCTCGATTTATCTCTGTCAACTTTATCGTTCCGCTAATTTGTTCGATAACTTGTTGGGGTATCTGCTGGCTCGGGATAAGATATATACGGCCGCATCGGCTCGCGAACAGCGAGTGATAACATTCGCGAGGAAAGCTCCGCATGTGTCTTCCTCTGCGAAAAAAAAAAACTAAACTAGATAAAATACACGGGATGCGTGTGCGAGCGAAGGTGCCGCCCGAAGGAAGAAGAGAAATTGCCTTCAGGAATTTATGATCGGACACAGAAAATTACTATTGCCGCGTATCGCGACATATCCCTCGGTCTCGCTCGCGCGTATATATCCGCGGAACTGATATTTATTCACGGGTAAATTACGAGGCTGCGCGGATCTGTTTAGATAACGGCGAGACCACGTCCGAGAACGTCCGTTCCGGGGATAAGTCGATCGCTCGATTATGCGTTTCGTCCGATAGCGCGATTACATTTCGAGTGGATTTAGGCGTCGCATCGTAATTCACTCGGCGAACGTATATAAGATCCGCGATAGTAGTCGGTCATCGGATACCGTAACTTATAGGAAGATGCGGCGAGACGAATTTCCATCTACAAATATAGATGAGAGAGCCTTTCTCCCCTCCCCCTCCCCCCTTCCCCCGTCCCTCTCACTAGATCCCTCGTTATTGGCCACGGTCTGAGCTCGTGCTCGGCGATGATTTTACTCGCCGAAGGCGAAGGTAGGAACGGCGGTAAGACGAACGGGATCGATATAATTCAGCGTACTTTAGTATAGAAAAGCGCCAACGGCAACCAACACGAGCGTGTGGCGTGGAGGATCCTGGTGTGGATTGAGTTATGGACCGATGCGCCCAGGCGCTCGCTCGAGTCCTCGGGGGCTCTCCCCGTCTGTGGATATAAGGCCTCTTTAAGCGCCTCGTATAAATAAACTAGTTAATAAATTAATATATCACACACCGGCGCGTATCTCCTTCCCCAAGTCGCTGCCGTGGACAAGTGCCCCTGCGAAAATCGCCAACGAGACAACCGAGGCCATTAATAACGATGTACAAGAAAGAGAGAGAGTCAGAGAGAGTGAGTGAGAGAGAGAGAGAATTCGCGTCGCTTGTCTCGATGGTGTCCTTCTTATTAAGATGTAACCGGTCATCGGGAGCAGTGTACGATAAATACCTTCCAGGAAAACGCTCGGGGAGAGTAGGTAGGTAGATAGATAGATAGCTGTGAAATTCTTTCTTTTTCTCCCCTTCTGATAACAGGTAGGTAAGTACTCGGGCCTCGAGTAAGAGTTTCGCGCGGTTTATAATAACAAACGATAATGCCTCGTTCGCTTGCGGTGTCACGCGAACATCGCGAGTTGAGTCATGAGCCTTGGGGGCAACGAGGGATACATCTCGAGATTTGATCCCTTATTCAATCTCGATACGATGAATAATTTTGCATTATCTAAATCTTAATTAATTATTAAATTCAACGCAGTCATTTCTTTTATTAATTTATCATAATAGATGTGTGTGAATTTTATTAAATTCTATATACATATATTGTATAAATAATTTATACTATATTGCAAAATGTTTCGTGATAGAAGAGATATTGTTACGACTACATGTTATGTTTACGTTCTAGCGATACTGCGAGAAGGAAGACAGAGAGATCTCGCGGAATAGAGAGAAAGAGAGAGAGAGAGAGAGAGAGAGAGAGAGAGAGAGCACACAGGACAGCTATAAATCACCAGCATAACATAACGAACACCGTAAACGAGATATGGCCATGGATCTCTGGACTAACTGATATATTAGATGTGACCCCCCGTCGCAGCAGCCTCGCGCGAATATGAGTGTACAATGTCGCATTAAGTACATTACACGTCTATGTGACAGGGGCCTCTCTTTCTCTCTCTCTCCGTCTCTCTCTCTCTCTCTCTCTCTCTCTCTCTCTCTCGGTCGACGTTATTTAATATCGCATCTAGTAGCACCTTACCAGGTAAGATACCTGGAATGCTCTGATAGTGAAGTGAAGCAGCCTTTGTGCACCAAACAATGATTTATCATATATGATTAGAGAAAAGGATATAATGAATAAATGATAATGAATATTATTAATGGATTTGAAGCTCTAGTGATCTTGAGAGAATCAAATTTTATTCTTATAAATTATTGTTTATTTAATAAACATAACTTAAAAAGTGACGAAAATTATTTACAAAGATCTCATGCAAGTTACTTTGATTTTCACATATTTTTAACAATCTTCAGATATACAAAATATACATATATTATAATTCAGGAAACTATGTTGTAATATATATGATAAAATCAAAGTGATCTTTATGACATAAGCTTTTGTAAACAATTATGGAGAAATAGTTTCTTTTGTATAAATTTTGGGTTTTTATTATAGTAAACAATTTAATTCTGAAAATTTATCAGCAATTCTTAATACAGAGAGAGAAATTATACCACATATTTATCGCTTACCACGATCCGGATCAGTTAAGAAAAATCACGTCGGGCTACCTCGTTAAAAATGAGATCCCTCGACGAAAAAAAAAAAACAAGCATGAGAGCTCAAAGTGGATTCGAATGCAAATTCAATGGTCGGACTTGGATCAAACAAATGCTAAGTGCGTCTTAATTATAGTAATTGGTTAATTGTCCCGTGTTATCTGATCGAGTTCAACTTGTCGATGGAATAAGAATCGCGCGCGATTATTCTTATCAGATTTTTGTCCGACGGTACTGAAAGGAGTCGTGCTGATTTCACATAAAAACTGAATCGGAACCACGTGCAATTCGTTAAAATCGAATAAACGTTCGTTGATTTTAGCGTTGATTAAGCATTCATTATACCCGCGATGGTGGTCCTTGTTAGGGTCGTAAAAAATTATTCATAACCGTTGCGTTAAAATCGGCCAATCTGCAATTTTTAATTTCTCAGCTTTGCATGTTACTGTATGTGTTTATTTATGTGTGCGTGCGTGCCTGCTGAAAAGTAGCATATCTGACTTTATCAAGAGTAACAAAATAATTCAAGTGCAAAATTTGGCATGCTTAAATTAATTTCTCATAATTATAAGCTTCGTTAATTGCTCATCGTACTTATGCCGAGTAAAATTAATTGCCTCAATCTCTCATCGGAAATACTGCGATTAATATACCGCGCATTTCGATCGTTCTTTTTTTTTTTTGTTTTTTGATTGCGCGCCAAAAAATGCGGTCACTCTGCTTTAATCCAGCAATCGCTACTCGGCGGCGGTTTATGATGATTGAACGATGATTATTCATTGAATCGGCGCGGGCAAGTAGTTTCAGATTACAAAAGGACGGTCAAAAGGGATGACCATAAAAGTCGGTCCCGCTCTCTCGTCCGTCTCGCGGAGAGGAGAGTCGTGCGATGCTCTTTGTCGTGCCTCGGTCCATCCATCGTCGCACAAAAGGGGGGCAGGAGGGGATTGGAGGGGAGAAAACGTACTGAATCGCACGTGCATTACTTTTACACCATTGTATAAGGGAGAGAGAAAACGCGGGCTCTAAAATATTCCACCCCGCATGCTATCATCGCGCGGTTATGCCTCATGAATAACTCTTGGAACGTCTCTTCTTCTCTCACGCCCTTTTCTTTCTCTCTCTTTCTGTTTCTCAGATCCGTATTATGAAAACAATCGACCGCGCCGGCGTTAAACCGTAGACATAAGTGTTAAACGACACGGCGACCATTGGGATTTAACTGGCACACGCATCCCCCTAAAGTCGTTAATCTTTTAACTCCCGACTCCTATACTCGGTTGCATAATTATTCTGATGAGTGTATGTGACAGTTCTTATCATGTGACGTTTCGTGTAAATGGGACAAATATTTTCGATCAAAATATATCACAAGCGATTAAAATTACTTTAAAAATTATTTTATTAAAAAAATGCAAATAAAAAAGGAAAATTATATCACTTTCAAATTTCCAACATCGATGCTATATTTAGGTAATTTTTTCAGACGATTGATTATTAAAGAGCCATATAATAACTAACTTTCTTTACAACTAAGATAATCTTTCTAATTTCAGTAAATTCTGCGTCTTATAGGTTGTTTTCGCAAAGCGCTACTGAATTGTCATTTAATTTGATTTATGATAGTAACCAAGTCATATATATTAATTACTACCTGCTCGTTGCATCGGCGAGCAATGTCATTTCTGACAAAAGTTCGCCCAAGGCTTCGTCGATGAATCAAGTTTCTTACGATAGCTTGTAACTCGAACTGTTCGTTTACAAAAAGATCTTTCTGAGATTGGCGATAGTGTCCTTAACGAACGCAAAACGCAAATTAAAAGATCTCACTCCATTCTAAGAGGTTTTAGATTATCTCCTCGATTAAGAGAGCGAAATAATAACTTATTCTCGATTCGTTCATCAATTTGTCAATATTTCCCAAATCGGCGTAATTAAGTTCGGAAAAAAATCGAATTGGAATAAAGATGCGCGATATAATAACAATAATATTTCATTCCAGACCGGATCATAACTATCGCGAAAAATAATCAGCGGATCAGAGGATGTTTACGATGTTATCGCGGGGATCCTGATTAATGCCTATGTTTAACATCTTATCTAACGATAAGAGCAATGGTTGGCGTACTTTTTCCTTTAACACTTCACGTATATGTATGTGTATATACGTAGCTTTATGCAAACGTCCTTACAGACAGATCGACCGCGAAAAACGAAAAAAAGAAGCGACATTTCATTCGTCTTGGTACCGTTCAATGGTACCGGACCTACCATCGATACAGGCTGCGTAGGCGAGTCGAGGGCGAATGATCTGTCCTCCTGTGACAAACGCCGCGGGCCAATAAGGATTTCCCGTACACAATACCCATGCGTGCATATAAGAGACGCGGACGCGCGAAACCTTTAACCCCGACACGACGAGCGAAAAGAAAGAGAGAGGAGAGACAAAGCGCGAGAGCGAAAGCAAGTTTCACACATACACATGTGTGTATACGTGCCTGTATACGTAGGAGCGAGCGGACAAATTTTTCTCACGACGAAATAAAGATCTTGTCGGACACGAGGTGATACAAGACGAAACATCGCCACGCGTGGTGGCCGGAACACGCTCGTTCACTAAGACGATATCGCTCTCTTCTCAGCGTCCACCCACTGAGAGTTTATGATACAGTTTGCACATGTTTCGCTTGCTTAAACTGTTAGCGTTAATACTTTAATAAATGCATCTACTTGCATTGCAATTAATGAATAGGTTCGATTAGAAGAGAGAGAGAGAGAGAAAGATAGAAAGAGAGAGAGAGAGAGAGAGAGTAAATCTATATAAATAAATAAAATACACAATTACATATTGAATTTTATCGAGTATAATAATATCAATCCTAACATTAAAATCGCGCAGATGTATCTCGATCCCATAAAATATTAAATTACGTTGAGTATATTTGATACGCCACTACGTATGAAAAGAATCCGTAAACAGATCACATTACTAGATCCATCTACTACGAGAAATACATATAAATCTCTCAAAAGTCAAATTGATCAACTCCATTTGTTGTACATTTTTTTAAATTTTTTAATTAGTACTATATGTTGATATAAAAATTAAGAAATTAAAAAAAAGATCCATTTAGTTTGACTTCCGAGAGGCTCATGCAGTGTCGAAGGAAGCTTTTTATAAATTTTAAGACAAGCGTCTTTTTCTAGTCGAATTAAATCATCCCCCTCTCGTTTTGAAAAAATAACGAGTTAAGATACCATCTCAATGGCGCAGTAATATCGCGCGAAATATTTTATTACCCGGGCACGATACACTCGGGCTCGTTACCTTTAATAAGGTCGACTCGCGGGGCATAAAATCGCGGATATAATAACGTAGAGTCAGGCAGAAAAAGAAACGCGCCATCTCGGACAATGCGTGCGTTGTGGGTGGATGTTGCGACGCATCACATATTTGAGATCCATCGTTATAAATGTGTCTCACCGATATACACGAAAGATAAGATGCGAGATTTAATTCTCATTGGAATTACCTCGTGGCAGTTTTAACGCCGGCAACTAGTCGTAGATTCTCGCGCATCAATTAGTGTCTGGTCCCGCCAGACTAATCAACTCGATTCTCACGCATTACGCCAATTTTTCTGTTCACTAATTAATTTGAAAATCTTTTGATAAGTCCTACCTTTCTCTCGCCACGATGAGTGATGGAACTCGATGAAGATTCTCTCTCCCATGATGTGTGACGGAATCATTTTTCCCACATGAATGCAATAATTCTGAAACAAAAAATACAATATAATGGAGAATTTTAATGATACTATGCAGATATATTTTAAGTAAGATTATAATATCTATTGAAATGAAATAAAAGTTTAAATTATGATTTTTTTGTTATATTTTATTATATTTATAACAGAAAAACGAAAACTGGTGTCCTGGTTTTAAAATATATTTGCAAATATGTGTGTGTGTAATATTATACATATATTAATGACATATTTTTGCTCGAGAAATGAACATCGCGCTAAGAAATGGATGGTCAAAGAATTACAATGAGATCAAACTCATTATCAAAATTGATTTTGTGTCGTGTAATCACCGTAAATAATCGCTCACGTTCGTCGACACGGCGGCTTATAAATTTCGTATGGCTATTACACGTGTCACTTAAAACGCGATGATATAAATTAAAAGATCGTCCAGGTATAACGATTGATCGCGGGGCTCGTTCCCTTATGCTGCTTTTTTTTTTACAGCTGTCGCTTAAACGTCTGCTGATACTTTCGCGAATAATCGAATCCGAGCGAAACTTCGGAATCAGTAAATATCAGGCGCGAATAATGAAGACATTCCTTCGTTCTTTTGCACAAAAATGATTGCGATCCCGTCACTTCGAACGAAGATAAATTTCAACGAGAATACTATTGCACGCCGGATAATCCATTTTCGTTCCTACTCGTCGCTCCGCAATATTTTCAGACGTTAATAAGCACACGGACAAAGTGACATACACGACGCACGCACAAACGCACGTACACAGATGGCAATACGTATATAATGTACGGTGCAAATAGATTGAGGCCTACTCTCTCGCCGGTTCGGCATGAACAACGACTCTTCGGTATCACCGTGAGCCGTGACCTAATATGGAAGCGGTGCTCATTTGGCGCGTTCACGTTTTACAGCTGAAATGAATTTATGTGAAAAGGCCACCTCTCTTTCTCCTCTCCGCCCATCGGCGGAGCAAGCGAGAGAGCAAGAAAGAGAGAGAAAGAGAGAGAGAGAGAGAAAAAGAAGAGCCGCCGCGTCGCGGCACAAATGCCGACGAAACGATAAATTTACCCCTTACCAGCTCTTCCGACGTTAAACGGATGGCCGCGCTGCCGTCCTTTGACATAAACGCTCGGCATAAATTCATCAACCTTTTGACCGATGCGCCCGCTCTCGCGTCTCGGGACAATCGGCTCCTTTTTCGATTCGACGCAAAGTGTCGGGTGAAAAACGCTTCCGTAAACAGAAATGTCGCAATTCCTCTCAAACTTGCTCTCCCTATAATTTTCCATTATTAATAAAACAAAATATAGATGAAGAAGTCTATGAGAAAAATAGGACATTCCAATGTCAATTTCTAGAGACAGAATTCTCAAAAGAATTTTTATCGATTTCTTAATAGAAATTAAGAAATCCAAGTCTAATAGAGAAATCTAACAGAAATCAGCCGCTACATATAAAGCGGAAACAGCCTCGCTCGTAACAGACATCGAAACCTTTCATCTTCCCACATAAGGACTGTACTCCGTCCTGTTATGTTCTTAGTCTTCGTGACAGAAACTGTGCGGCAAAAAGTGCAGCATCATGGCCGCAATCTTGCTAGGCGTAAACGTGTTTGTTTTCTCACCGTGAGTGCCATTGCGCGACAACGGGCAAGAACATTATCGTGGTAAGCAACTAACAATCTGACAATAAAAGCATCGAGAATGTACGCGATTCTATTTAGGTTGGCTCTGTATATTTTTTTTCCAAACATCCTACATTCGATATTGTTCTCTCGAGAATCATCCCTTTTCTTGTATAAGAAGACAATTCAATTAATGGCGCCTAATCATCGTCAAACCACAACATTCTTGGTACGTTATATTTTTTTTTCAAATATCTCTTTTTCAATATCTACCGTTTTTTAATATCTTGTTTTTTTTAATTGCTTTCCATTACTTTATACATTTGTTATACGTAACTTTACGTAACGTGAAAGAACAGAAAGTATTTGTATGTGTCAATAGCGCGCTTTTATTCTGCACATGTATTTATTGGACATTAAGAATGAAGATTGATTGTTAAAAATAGAGAAGTTATTTCATCTCGACGCGCTAGAAATACAGAGTTACGAGTGTATGTATATTTTAGTTCGCCTGCAGTCTATTCATTTATAAGTAAAAGTCGCTCAATAATATTTGCAGAAATTCACTTTGCTGTCAAACATGCATGAAATATACATACCCATATAAAATGCATAAAAGAAAAGTTGATATTTCAACGCGTCTCTCACTCAACGAGTAAGAAAGTCACCAGAAAGTAGTCCGATTCAAAAATAGCGATTCCGTTTTTAAATATATCTTAGCCCTCCCTCTTCCTTTCGCATCGGTGATTTTGAAGACAGCTTTATCCTGACGTACCTTGTCGCGATTGCAATAAAGCGCGCATCGCAAAAGAACGAAGACGACTGCAAGAGTCGTGGATGCATGCTGTCTTTCTCTCGCTTATTTACTTTCATAATACACGAGTGCAAGCAGGCGCGTGTCGGTGGCTGTGAATTATGGCCGCGCGCATAACAAACATCGACTCGAGTTATCGTGTAGGATGATTTCGCCGTAATTACAGTTAACCGGATCGCTTTTTTATTTCCCGACATGACGATCGAGCACTACTCGATAAGGAATGCACTTGTTCCATAGATAAGCATAAAACGTATATAATTAACCGAAGTTTAATTTATTCATTATATTGTTTCTGTCAATGTGTTTCTCTCATACTATACTCTGGTAATTATACGAGAGCGAGAAAATTTCCTCCACGCAAACTGGTTATAAATTATAAATTCGGTGTTATATAAAACGAATCTGTATGAGATTATCGCGCGATTACCGACACGACGGACACGCGAATTAAAGGCGAGCGAATTTGACGACGATAGAGTGAAACGCCAACTGAATCGGACAGACCTGAGAGCGGCGCGTAGGTGTCGACGACGACGATGATGATGGAGTGAAAAATGGATATCGCGAGAAAACGGACGTACGGTAATTCATTCGACGTGGCATAAACGAGGCGAGAGCGAGGCTCACGCGGGTAATTAATTGCGCTCGCGCGCGGCATCGTCGCAACAACTAGCTGTAATAAATTCGCGTGACGGAAAAGAATGCTTGACGAGACAGCGCCGGTTTGGACTCCGTGCAAGAAAGCGCAGAGTCCTCGGATCTCCGCTCGACGTGTAAATTTGAAACGAACCACGGTTCACACGCGCGTAACTGTAAACGTTAAATTATTAATTGACCCGGAAAGAGAGAGAGTGCGTTTACGTTTCACGTCATCTACGAACGATGTTGATCGCAGCGTATTCATGTAACGACAATCTCTTTGCTTACAGCTTTTATATAACATAAACATACATTGTATTCACTTGCGAAATTTTCTATTTTACTTAGAATTAAATTTGACACTTGTAATATAATATGACGGGACTGAAATATTTTTTTAATTAATAAATTTATTTACAGGCAGCAGGGAGGCGGCTTTCACGTACGCGATAAGCTCGGCGGGTGTCACGTATGCGGTTACCGCAGCTTGTAGCCGCGGCAACATCACCGCCTGCGGTTGCGAACCTGCTGTAAGGTACTTGCAAATTTCACAATGACATGTATATATGCGCGCGCGCGTGTGTATACATAACACGCAATATTAATTTAAGTTATTATAAATTAAAATAGCTAGATTAAAATATATAGCATCTCTTTGTAGGACGAGGAAGGAATTACCGCCGAACGGCTGGGAGTGGGGTGGTTGCAGCGCCGACGTCACGTACGGGATGAGGTATCATCATTAATTAAGCAAAGCTTTAATTAGATTCTTATTAACTCCGTTAGTTTGCCTCGCGATGACAGACATGATACGTCAAACACGGCGCAAACGCTCGCTCTCTCTCTCTCTCTCTCTCTCTAGAGACACGCGTGAATTTTAATATTATAATTTAATGCTAGGTTCGCGCGTAGGTTTCTGGACGCGAGGGAAATCGAGGGAGACGCTCGGAGCTTGATGAATCTTCACAACAACAAAGCCGGAAGAAAGGTAAGCGAAATAAATTGACGCTGTAGCATTTTTATCTCCTCATAGGAATTATAAGAACGGCTTTTCTCGCGAAAAAAAAATGGATATGAAAAGCATCAAAAGCCAGTCAGACGGATAAGCGCGTCAGCGTAAAGCAACAACTCTTTAATGAACGTCATAATTGCCGTGAAGCGATACTAATTACTGTAACTCGCGAGAGGAATCGTTTAGCGTGAAAATTAAGCTCGCCGACATTTGACGACGACATGGTACTTCGTCGCTACTCAATCACCGCGTCGTGTATAATTATATTACACGTGATTTTAAGATTACATAGTAAAGAGTATTATACGCGAGAAATTATGTAGAATGCAATCGAGAGAAGCGGATGCATCGCTGTTGCCGTTAACCTGTTACTTAATTTGCTCCGAACGCATTTACGTTTATAAACTTATTTACAGCCTACGTATGTGTGTGTGTATTTATATAACATTTTTTTCTTATCTCTACTGAGAACATATTAGAGAAGTTTGATCGTTTAATTTTGAAATACACTTTATATTTACACGTATATAGTGTCAACAAAAAAAATATATAAGTGTGTATATATATATATATATATATATATATATATATATATTTGTATAAAAATGAGCGTATCAATAGCATATCAATAGTATTTTGAGAGGGAAACGATCTGAGATCGGATAACAAGGCGGTAATATCGATAATGAGACGCGCGCATCTCTCGTACCAAGCGTATGCAAACTAGACGCTATCAAATTTGATTTATCGCGCAATAACCCTGAGAAGCCAATCATCCCCGAAGAAGACAATGTCATCGATTTGCACGGACGCACTTGTTCACCTTACATTATCTAGACATTTCAATCGTGTTTCTTGTGAAAATGATCACTATCACACAATAATCTGATTAAAATACGTAATATTGATATTTTACTCTACGTTTGCAGAGTTTATTAAAATAATTCTTTTTATAGTTGAATAAAAGTGATTAAGAGCAACTGTAGACTTATCAAATTGCTATAATGTATCAAGGATTAAAATTCTTTTCCTATTAGACGATTACTTTGCTCGCGCACAAAGGTCGACAATCGAAAACGAACGTTTGTGAGAAACGATGTCCGAGGTCGAGGGCGGCGTACCTTAATTGGGGAAAGTTCGTCCTTCGAGCTTTCTTTCCTCTTCGATGGGCCTTTATTACGGGCGGTCAATAAAAACTCTTCTTTCGTCGGTGTATCGCCGTATCGTATACGTGTACGTATATGTATACCTCGATCTTGCGGGGCTAACGATTTATTCTCAACGTCGATCGCGTCCCAGCGCACATACTTTATGTTTCCGACGATTTTTTTAACCTTTCCCGCGCGCCTGCATGGCACACCCCACGGAGATAATTCGAAATATAAACCAGTTTCGTACGCATTGCTATCGTATCGTATCCGCTCGCGCGCGCGTTCGCGGCCGATGCACAATGAGAGACCCCTTCCTTCCCCCTTTCCGCCTTCTCCCATCCCCCTCCTCTCCCTCTCCATCGGGAATCGAGCAACAGGAATTTACAGATGAGCACTCGATACGATTACAACCATTTAAAATCACGCGGTCGGTCGTTCAGAGTTAACCGAGATGTATCTCTCGCGTCCAGTGGCGTGGTTATGCGAAATCTTTATATCGAATTAATTTCTAAAAATATTGTTTGACCGTCATACCTCTATAGAAAGTATGGTGTTCAAATATGTGATTAAGGATTTTACTTTTCGTTTAATTTGTACCAGGTATACGTATACGAATCACAAATAGTGCGAGTTATATGCAAAACATAAGTCGGTCATACGTATGTAAATATCGAAATATAATCAAAACACACATTGAGATTAGAAAATTTAAAGAAGAAATTTTTGGTAAATCTTTTTTCAAGAGACACACAATCGTGCGTAAATCTTTCATGTTTTTAAATGTGATAAAAAAATCATATATTTGTTATAAAAAGAGATATAGATATGCTTTAATTTCGCAATTGAGAATTATTCGTAATATTATGACAGTCGAGGTGACTTTCCCTACGCCATTGACTCCTTCATAATGAACCGATGCGTATCTCCTTGTCGTTTGAAGATGATTCAAGCATCGAACGATGCATCCGTTCTCATCGAGCGCACATTGTAAAAGTTTTCATTCTCATTTTCATTCTCCGAACGAAAGAGACCCCGGACACATGTGTAGATTTGAAATTTGCATAGGACATACCTTGTACGATGTAAGGAACTAATCGTTGTACATCGTTTTGCATTGATCGAGTTGTTGTCTGCTTTGATACGATACATGAATTCATTTCTTGATCTTAACCAAATCTCTCTCGCATATTCATGCTTCTGAAACCAATCAAAGGATATTCTAATTATAAAACCTTTTCATTTATAAAACCATATTACATTATATAATAATAATAATAATTAAAAATATAAGAATTAAAAAAAGGAGTCCAAAACGCAAATTCAATTCTTTCCGGATTGGAGAAAACTGCTACTATTATTTACATATTTTATTGCATAACAAAATTATTAATGGAAAACTGATTTGTTTTCAACAACAAACAAATTGCGCAAAATTACACAACAATTAAGACACCTTTCATCATTGGTGATGAAACATATAGTAGCAATCTTTTATATAGTAATAATAATCCAAGATTTCCGATTCGAACGATTGCGCTTACTCTTTTCAATTTTTCTCTAGTATTATAGATATTATGTGATAGCCGAAACGACTGTAAAGTTTTTGCGAACAAGAAAGTCGAAATTATAACAAGAAATAAGCTGAATAATAATATATTCTTCAATTATATTGCATCTTATTCGTAATCAGCCCAACTAAGCGTTATAGCTTTTTAATGTTTGGCAATAGCAAAATACAATCATTAACATCACTGCCGCGAGTGCCTGCACTTTCGCAAAAAGCGCAAAGTTAAATGTCAGTCGTCAGAGATGAATAAAGAAAAGTGAATAATGAAGAGAACACTTGCGAGAAATCATAATTTTTATGGAAATTACGCTATTATGCGAGCGCGTATTCTTTTTTTCCAGATCGTTAAGGCTCATCTGCAAACGGAGTGCAAATGTCACGGTGTGTCCGGATCGTGTACCGTGAGAACGTGCTGGAGAACGTTGCCGAGTTTTCGCCAAATCGGCGATGCGCTCATGAAGAAGTACTACAGAGCTAGACCCGTCATCGCCGTTACACCGCCACCTCCGTCCACGGATCAGGTAAAATTTGCCTTGAATAAATCAATTTATCACGTGATAAATCAATGATTGACTGGGAGTGCGAAACGTGATATTTCTAAATCGAAACGGTCGCATCATTTTTTTGTTTTGTTTTGATTCAATAATATTTATACAAAAATCAACTCACCTGGCTCCCGTATGTCATAGACGCTGGACGCGATGTCGCATTCCGTGTCGCCGGAAATGGTACCAATATTGGGCAACGACGCCAAAACTCAAGGCAAGCCGAACGATTTTGTCAAGTCCCGGCACGAGTCCTCGTCGAAGAAATCCAGCAAGTCGCGAAAGCCGCACTTGGTTCTGAAAAGAACGAAAGTCAGTAATGGCCCAAATAAAGGATTGAAGAGGATTCCGAAGAGGAGCGAGCTGGTCTATTTGCAACCCTCGCCCAACTACTGCGAGCCGGATTTGGCACAGGGTAGTCTCGGCACACAGGGCAGATATTGCAATCGTACTAGCAAAGGTGAGAGGAAATGATGATAAGAGCTAGAGTTTAATCAAGATAACACGTCATTGCAATATTCGTCGAATTCTTATTCTCTTGTTCAAAAAAGAAAAAGAAATAGAATTTCAAATTTTCATTCATTCCGCCTTCATTTTGAAATTGATATTCAAATGACGATTCTCCGACAAGATCGTACTTTTTTCACGTCATTCGCAAGAATCCCAATGAGCAGATAATATTTTTAAAAAATGTTTTTAAAAACTTTTGAAAAACATTTTCAAAAATATTAAAATAATGGGTTAAATTGCGATATTCATCGAATTCTTATTTTTTTTTTTTTTTTTATTCAAAAGAGAGAGAGAGAGAGAGAAACGCAAGTTTCAAATTTTCATTCATCTCGCTTTCATTTTAAAATTGAAAATTCGACCGACAATTTTCCAACAAGGTAGCGTTCTTTTCACGTCATTCGCAAGAATATTATCACGCACCTTTCTTTTTTTTTCTTCCAGGAACCGACGGATGTGATTTAATGTGCTGTGGTCGTGGTTACAACACGCACCAATTCACGAGAACGTGGCAGTGCAGATGCAAGTTTCACTGGTGCTGCCGCGTACACTGCGAGACTTGCACCGAACGTACCGAGGAATACACTTGCAAATAATGCTATTACCGACGTACGATGTATATATATTCACGAGAGAATACATCTTTACCGATGAATGAAGAATATCTTCGAGAGATAAGCGAGAGAAACGACACGCGAGAAATATGTCAATCTCATATATATATGTCCATTATATAAAAACGAAGCTATATAAGCAAAAGATACATATATATTAATAGTGTATCGAATAATGTTTTTATTGTTTGATTCAATCGAGATTGATTTTGTCAAACCCTTAGCAGAATTCCAGACAATTTTGAAAATTTTAGACAAAAATAAAACTTAATCTCAATTATTTAGATATCGAATTCTCACATTTTATAGGAATTCCATACCCATCTGTTTATTTCTATTTATCCTGTTTATGTTTATATTTTGAGCCTCGATGCTTCGTATGTATTGACACGATCACGCGCTATAGTAAATATGAGCATATTTAACACTATATTCGCTGTACATCGATGTGCGGATACGATTCAACAAGGATATGTAGTTTATAAGTAGTTTACGAATATGTTCTCTTAAAATTGTAGCGTAAAAGTAACAGATAATTGTTCTCTCTAAATCAATTAATATTAAAACGCAAATCTCGAATCCCTTCCTCTATCTCTCCCTCACAGTATCTTTATAAACTTTCAAAATATATACTTTATATAGGAATATATTTCGTAAATTATTATTTATTAAAATCATATACACGATATAAATTATATTCGTGTAAATATAATGTGTTTGTCTGTTTGCTAAATAAAGTATATAAGCGTTTTCACGTCTATGTATCGGGTGATATTATCTTTTTTTATCTCTGTTTACCTGACATTTTTCGCTCGACTGTTGTTGTCGAATGTTATTTATTCTGTTAACGGATTATTATAACTTCTTCGTTAGAGAAAATATACTCGCACAGTATATATCGATGCTGTGTGCGAAGTCACTGAAAATTACACTTCCGAACAAAAGGAAATGAAATTCGTATCTAGTTCCTCGTGAAGTCTGCTGAGCGCAGAGTGCATCCTGATGTTGGCAAGAGTCGTAAGTATATAATCTTCATAAGTTGTCGATCCTGTCGTTAAAAATATAATGTAATAATTTAAATATATTTTAAAAACAATATTTTAAAAACAATATGTATTTGTTATATTAATATACAAAAACATATATACGCTTCTAGTTGCGTTTCTCTCGTCTCTTTGATGAATTTGAAATCCGTGTGGATGCGTATGTACATGTGTGTATACGTGCTCGTGTATATGTGTGTGTCAATAAAATTATATTAATGGCAAAATGTAATACACGCAAATTTAAATCTGCAAGTTATTATTAATTTTTAAAAAATTGCTTGCCAAAAAGAGAGTAAATATATCTATATGTAAATAAGATATATATAGCTAATATTTTTATTATAAACGGTTAATATTTATTTGATTATAGATATGAAGAATCTATTTTTTTTTTCAAATAATATGCTTAATCTAATTAAACAAATTCTAAGGATCAACTGCGTGATTTATATTTATATTATACGTGCCCCCATACATTTCAATTACTTCCGAGAAGAAGATATAGATGATATTCTATCGCATTTCATGCGTATATATGTCTTAAATTCGATACAATCCGAGCAATTTAATATCATATTAATAAAAAAATATGTATAGACGAGGTCGAAAATGCCTTCCCATCTGAATTCTATACTAATATCGGAGTATATCCGACGCGTGTTTTATGCTAAATCCCATACTATACAAGATCGATCTCGTCGTGTAATTTTAATTCAAAAGCCTTCAGCTTAAAGAAAGCCATATTCAGCACAAAACCTATAATCTTCTTGAATATTACATTGAAACTAACTAATAAATAAATCTGTTAAACTTTTTTTTAATGAATCGATAAATCTCGTCCATTAATGGCTTCCACTTTAGATAAGAAATATAATAAATACTTAAAGTAATAATTCAATATTATTAAACATATTATTAAAAAATATTATTAAATATTGTTAATATTATTTATGTTATTTTATTAATCGTTTTATTTTATTTTGTCGCTGTAGTCATTATGTAGGAATAATATTTAGAGACAAAACGCGCATCGGATATACCTTTCGATACGTGTGTAAATTCAAATGAGAAGATATTTCTGATCCCAAACGTACATACGTATCTAACGTGTCTCGCGCAAGCTTTAACGATATCGCCCAACGTCACAATCATATCGCTGTTCTGTTCAAATTATCAGCAAATCTGACCGTTAATACCGCTGATCTCAGCAAAATCCGTTGTCAACAATTCGCGCCAACAGACAACTTCGTGATATAATCGGCAGAAATTAGGGTTACGAAAAAACGTAAACTATTTTATTACGTCACTCTTTATTGGGTTTAATATATCTATAGTTTTAAAAGTTTTAGCCAATCGCAGCTTTTCCTCTGAAGAATGAAATGACTGTGATTGGCCAGTTTTAGAACTAGAGATGTTATTAAATAACCCTCCCCCGAATAAGAGTGATATAAGCGTAATCAAAAGACCAACTCAAAAGAAAAATCCAACTTACGAAATAAATCGCGCACAAATTTTTTATAAAATAATTTGCATATCCAATGTCGGATTTTTCCAAAATCTTACTACGCATCCCGTGTAACTATAGAGCGTATTGTTTGCAGTATTTTTAGAAGCTAAATATACAGACAATATGTAGATTGTAAGGTTTCATCTTCTCACCAAAAACAATTGAACAATTATTCTTATCGATCGCGATGTTTGCTTTCGAGATTCAAACTCTCTCTCTCTCTCTCTCTCTATATATATATATATATATATATATATATATATATATACACATACATGCACGCACGTAATATAATATAAATGCAATGATTAAATTATTCTATAAATATATTCATATGTATAAATACATAATATACATACATGTGTATAAATAAAATATATTAAAAAAATATATATAAAATATATAAAAAATATGGAAACATACATTGTATATTACATATGCATATAATTACATCATGCATAGTATCAACAATATTTTATGAAAATAATATATACATAATATATAAATTTTATTCTCTCTCAAATAATAATAATATTCAATGTATCAAAATTCAAGTCATGTATTATTTTGCACTTGAAAATTAGTATAAAAATATTGAAATGTACTTTTTCAATAACTGTATTCTCTATGTCTTTAAATACTGCTCAATATTTTCTGCGCTTCTTGTTTCGCTTTCTGATCGTCATCAGTTTTGGCAGAAAATTCAGCAGCCTTCTTCAAATATTTTAGTGCATCTTCCTTACGATTTAGTTTGAGATATATTTTCCCTAACATTAATAAATTACGACTGTAAAAGCTTGGATCAACTTTCTCAGCATTTTCATGATACATCAATGCTTCTTCAAAAGACGAAGTTGGCGGATCTTCAAATACAACAGATATTATCTTTCGTTGATACCATGCTAAACTTGAAATCTCATAACACCAGCATCCAAGCATATAAAGTGTCGTTGCATCAGTAGGTTTTAATTCTGATGCCCTCTGCAATATAAATAACATAATAATGTCAAATAATTTCCAGATTATATTTTTTATATCTTATTTCATAAAATTCAATATTTTGCTTTTTACTAAAAAATCAATATTAGTATTTTATACATATGCTTAAATAATTTGTTAAGTAACTTACTAGCAAATGTTTTTTAATGTTGTACAATTCTTTAATATGTGCTTTTGTGCCTTCTAAAGTGCCCTTACTATTAAGGAATATAGACATCCATTTATGAACAGCATAATGATCTTCTTGAATATCGAGGGCTTTACATATCAAATCATATCCTTCATAAATTAACTTCCGTGCTTCAACATCGCTGGCCATTTCAGACAGTTTATAAATGGCTCTGCATAAACGCCACAAGATATCAACATCCTTACTATCCTATATAAAACAAATAAATGTATAATAATTACAGTTATACATTACAAAGATAATTTACAGAATTTAATTACCTTATATTTTGACAAAAGATTGTATATACTTTTATAGTCTCCTTGATCAAAGAGTGCATCTACTTTAGCAAGAAGAACCTCTTTTGCTGTAATTTGTGTTTCAGCCACATCTTTGCTCTTTATGAATCCCCACATTCCCATTGTGATGAATGGTGACATCATCCATAGCTTCTTGATAGTTTGTATACCACTTTCCTTCTAAAAAATGATTTTTTGTTAATAATGGATATGTTATATATTCTGTCAGAATTTTGTTTCATACCTGATGCACTGAATAAATATTTTTATTTACAATTCTTTGTAAAATTCTATAGTTTGTAGTAACACGATAAAGCCTCTGCAGTAACATCTTATATCTTGATTCGATAACTGTATTGATTAGATATGATTTTTGAGAAGATATATAAGCTAAATTAAATCAGTTTAACAAAAATAAAAGTTTCTTACAAATTGTACTGGTGTGATTATTTGAAAACACTTATCTTAATCGTATAACAATTTATAATTTCATAGCATTGACAGTAATTTTGATACAATTAAAATAATAAACATTCATTATCAACATATTAGACATTCAGTTATCATTGCAGACAGTTGCAGGTAAAAGAAATAAAAATAAACTTCTTATATCTGACAAAAAAAATAAATTTTCTGATTGATCTATAGTGAAAGAGGAAAAGATAACGGGAGACATCCTATTTTTCAATATTTACATATAGATATTCAGGGTGTGATTTAGTGACTCAGGAGTGAACAAAAAATAATGATAAGCAGGTTGAGTCAGGATCTATGTTGTCCTTATTTGTCATATTTCGCGCGCGTTGAACTTCTTTCGCAAGTTTATATTAATACTTCGTTTTTCTCTTATCTAAAAGCTATATAGTGTGAGAAAGAGATGGATAACTCTAAAGAATGGTGTAATGTAAGACTATCTCCACCTATCTCTCTCCAAATGTCACATGTCACGTGATCTGAAATCCGGATCCGAAAGCAACGCTGATTCCAAGGAAGTGAGGAGAGAGATAAACAATCGCACAATTTATCTACAAAACAGTAAAGAACACAAAATACATAAAAAGATTCTACCAAACAGCGCGAATAATTCCGGTTAATATTGAATCTATTATATATAATATATGTCAATGACAGTGCGTGTAATTTTAATATGCGATTATATTTAAAACAGCGTGCTCTCTTTCAAGCAATGAAACATTATTAATCAAAATCACATTTGACGCGTGAACATTATTAATAATCGCATACAATATAATGAATAATATTGAGCAATACTAAAATATTAATGATATTCGATTAAACAAATAAATAAATAAATAAATATATATATATAATAATCTAAATGAAATAAAATCGCTCTCGTACCGAGAATAAAGCTCAGTTAACTAGGGTTGAATTAGATCTTTATTTGGAAGATACATAGGCATTCGTAGGATAGTTTAACGTAATAGTGACAGGGAAGGATAGAAAAGTGATTAAACACAAATGTACAAACAAAATATGATATTTTTCATCGGTGTGGAGCGTGACTTATCGGCAGTGCACTTTTAACACATCTTTCTTCCTTTGAATCTAGTCAATAATTGTACACTGAACTCGACTTATATGCTAAGAGCTCCGCACGCTCTTTCTCTTCCTCTCTTTAATCGCTTCCTCCGTTTTAAAAATAATTATACGTTTTTTTTTTCTTTTCTTAATACAAAAAAAATTAGGTAATGCATTATATCGTAAATGAGGTCATTGCACCGCGATCTCTTTTGCTTGGCGGTGTAAAGCATTATGAGGAATTTTAGAATCACGCAGAAAAAAAAGGAAGGGAGCGACAGCAATCCGAAATGTATAAAATGTCACGATATATATATCTATCTATATATGAAAAAATGTTGTCTTTTCTAGATTTTTATATATCATGACTCATTACAACTTTTTCAAACTGCCATCTGGATACAAAATTTTTAATTGTTCTCCTCTTCAAATTCGTATACCAGATACGAGAAGATTTTTTAAGCAATTTAGAGAAGGCATTGCTCGCTATGTCCTCTTTTTTCTGGTATCTTAAAAAATTCCCCATGGAAGCGATGCGCCGCAAGACAAAGAGATGATCGTGCAGATCGCCTACTATATATATATACATACATACACATATATATATATATATATATATATATATATATATATATATAATATATATAATATATATACTTATAATCATCTTAATGTTATTTTTTAAATACGTTCCTGTAGTCTTTACATGAAATATTTGAGTTCTTTTCTTTTTTTTTTCTTTTTTTTAATAAAATTTTTTTCTATTTTCGTTAATCTGCTGTTGTTGCCCTGTGAAACCTGCCTTCTGTCACATAATACAATAATACTTGCACGGTAGGTTCACGCTTCTGAATTTGGTTAATTTTTTTTATATCACAATGTGTTACCTCTGTATCGTCTTTTTTTTATTAACATTAATCTTCTCTTCATAATTACAGACACCAAATTCAAATGCAAAGTTTTACTTTTTCAATGTCATATTTAAGAAACATCCTAAGCCGCAAGTCTCCGCAAATGCCAACATAAGATTCTTCAAATTTGTTTTTTGTTATCATTGTACATAACTTTATAAGAAATTATTACATTAGATGCAAAACTATATTTTTTGTGTACAACTCTAATCAGTTTTATCTTATCAAAGATACTTAACATATGTGCAAATATATTAAAAAAAAATTATATGTAACACAGTTGCTGTTGCATTACAGAAACTACATCAGTCACTTAATCGATCTTTATCAATATCAAAGTTTTTGCATATTAATACTCATGCATGCGATACCTACTACTTTGAAATCTCACTTCATATTGCAAATGCATCATCGACTTAAGCTTTTTCGTAAATAGACAGTTGAATTGTAATCGCAGAATCATATTCATAGTGCGTTTCACTGTGTATTTACGCTAGCGTTTTCCTCTCTCGCTTATTGCGCGGGATGAGGCTTGCCACGTGGCGTATACCCGCCACGGTTGGTCCTATTCTGTCCTCGATATTGTCCACGACCAACGCGCTCATTGCGCGCACCCCTCGCTCCTCCACCACCACCACGCTTAAAACCGGTGGAATATCCGTTATTTCCGTCGTTGCCCCAAGAACGTTGCTGATATCCGTTCTGATAGTTGCTATCATTGCGGTAATATGTGCCTAGAAAAAGAAAAGGATAAAATTTATGCCACATCTCGATCTTTATCAAAAAAAAGATTTATCCAAAGAAATTGTAAACATCTTTTTCAGAAAGATCTTATATGTATTTCATATTTTACTGTTCTTTTACCTTGTCCTCCACGTCCATTTTGCTGATAATTATTCCTGCCTCTACTATTATAGCCATTAGTGGTCCCCCTTCTATTTCCCCTTCCTCTGTATCCACGTTGTTGATCACCCCAAGTCTGCTGTGAAGTCTGTTGTGGCGATACTTGCTGGGGATCTTGAATAGATTGCTGTTGTTGATCGGACTGATTCCAATCATTTGTCTCGGTCATCTGACACCAATCAACAGATTCAGTCTGTTGTTCCAACGATGAGTCCGTGGTAGTAGTTTCATTTTGGCCATTCTCGATTTTTTCCTATACAAAGTTTATGAATCATCAAAAGTCGATAACAATAGCAACCATTTTTTTTGTATTAATTTTGTCCAAAGAAAAATTGGACTTACCTCTGTGGACGTTTGAGTCTCTTGTTGATGTGGTGATCTTTGTTCATTAAAATTTTGGGTCTGTCCTTGTGGAAGTTGTTGCACCGCATTTTGTTGTTGCGGTGATTGTTGAGGCTGAAAACCAGTCGGATGTTGCGGACTATATTGCAAGTTTGGCTGCTGATGCGAAGGCGGCATCGGAATCGGTGGCGGAGGATTAGGATTCGCGAATCCGGGAATGTGTGACATATCCTGTGGTGGTTGGTGCTGATATATGACTTGTTGAGGGACGGCCACGGGTGTAGTTGCAAAGTTTTGGTTTGTAAAGGTCTGTGTAGGAATGGGCGCGTTGACTGTGGGAGGAATGTGCGATACGATGGGTGTTTGCGACGTGACATCCGGTGAATCGAGCTCGGATTCTTGCAAGAAAAAGAAGTTCGGTGTGCCTATGACATCATTGATGCGCGGCGCCGGTGGAGGCTGTTGCTGGGATTGTTGCTGGGTCTGCTGCTGCTGTTGCGGAACAAAGCTGGTGGCATTTGTATAGTAAGGCGTGTCGACCGGTGCTGGATGAGGTGGCATAGGCTGTGGAACGACCGAAATAGGTCCCGAGACCGGAGCGGCGCCGGAAACAACAGGGAGCGGCGCAACTTGGACTGGAAAGTTTGGAATGGGTATTATGGGTTCCGGTGGAATGTGCCTGTCGTTGCCATTATTGTATTCTTCATTGACCTGTTCCTGTCCCGTCTGCGAATCAGTAAGCGTCGTGTCCGCTACAGCTTCTGCAACCTGTACAAATAAAAATCACAATTAGATTATATAGACACACATACATTTATATTGAAAGCTCAATACATACCTCTTCTACTGGTATTGTCTCTGAACATTCGTGAACTTGATCAAAATAACCGCACTGATTTATTTTTGTAATAATCTCTTTTAATTTGTTATAAGTAGTGCCGACAACTTCACGTTGTTTTCCATCCACAATAGCCACATAGTGCTCTGCTACTTTTTGGACTTGTTGTACAAATGTTGAGTCATCTTCTTCACGTTGATGTTTCCAAATTACTTCAATATATAAGTTCTCCAGGTACTTTAACTCTTCCTCTGACAGTTTTATAGCTCCGTTTGTTCCTTGAGTAAAGTCGTTTCTAATGGAATCAGTGGCCATGCTTACCAAGATATGTTGAATAAGTAGCACCTCTTTCACCTACAATCATGTCACAAGCATATTTCAATATTTTCTTGTATTCAATATCAAATACAGATAACATTATATTTTAAATGTTGATGCATACTTTTGCAATGTCTTGCTGCATACGCTCGACAGCCTCCTTTCGTGCCTGTTTCTTTTGCTGCTTAACTGAATCATTGGCAATGGTAACAATTTGTTTGTACAGATCCCGAGTATTGTCCAATGTTTGAAGCACTTCATCATATTTGGCCACTGCTATCTTCTGATCTGAATTCAACTCCCTTCCATTTTTCTGCAAATCCCTATACGACTCGAGCTTGCCCTAAATTCAGAAGATTATATTTAAAGATTTGTCTCTTTTTATAGATAGTCACTAATTATTCTCTCCTTTTCTCTGTTTATATATATGGTCAATATTATTTTACAACTTATAAATCTTGTATTTATATGTCAAACCAAAACATTATAGGACCAGATATATTAGGAAACATGATACAAGATGTAGCAAGTTACAAATACATATATAAAAATGTTAAGACACAATTTATTATTTTATTTTCAAGCTCAAGAAAATACATAACTTTTACAGATATCGCGTGATATGCACATACAGTGAGACCATGCGATTCGATATACCAGCGGTCGCCGTGATCGAACTGACCGAAATCCTTGTTTCGGGAAACGTCAAATATAAAACGCGGATTTTGCGGTGCAATATTCGCGTTCGTCAACGAACTCATTACATCGGTACATATCGATCATGGTATTCCGGTGTTAAAAAGTATATCGTGCACAAAGACAGTCTCGAATAATAGAAGATACACCGCCATGATATGATGTCGCCGATGACAAAATTGGCGCGTTCAGGAATTCAGAATTCCGTTGTCGGTTCGATCATGCGTCGCCGACAACTTCTCCGACATTTGATCGCTGACAAGATACGGAGGAGATGATATCGACGCGCGTTGTAGATACTCGGGAAAATATCGAGGAGCGAGCACATGGCGCATCGGGATCATGGCGGATTGCACGGTGAGGAAGCCACGGCGATTGACAGATCGACTTTTGTCTGTAATTACGACAAGCCGGGCCGCGACGTTGCATTTACCTTACGCTTCTCGAGATTCCGTATCTTATGCTCGATTACGATGATTACTTGGCGTAGGGGTTCCACGGTCTCCGTAGAGGCCTGTTTCTCTAGTTTAGGGTTGGCAGAAGGCATCCTTCACGGGCAACAAACACGAACTGGAAATCCGAACGGTAAGCAAATTGAAGCAAGTCGTAAGAGAAGTGGTGGGGATGGTGGTAGTAGCGAAACGGCGTGATGCAGGGCTCAACATTATCAAACAATGAGGATTTACATGTGCAGCGACAGACTAAAGCCCGCAATCGGATCACGCATTGAAAATTAAAGATTAGAATTTGACAGAACAAAAGAACTTAAAATTTCTTTATTCTAATTAGGCAAATTTTCATCTTCAATCTTTAATCTTTAATGCGTAATCTAATACGGATTTAAGAGATTACGTTCCAAAGTAGAGTAGCGTTCGATTGATCACTCAGGACAAAGAAATTTTTGTTTCTTTTATCCTGATTGGTCAATAGAACGCTACTCTATTTCAAATTTTGGAACGTCCCAGAGATGAAAATATTGATTAAAATCCAAAAGATATATTGAATATATTTGTTGTATGTAAGCCAAATATCAGATGCGGCGTGAATCTTTCATAACATCTTTTTTTTATATAAAATTTCATAATCTTTGCTAAGTTCGGTTAAATATTTAATGATATTCTGGATTAAATATTTTCGGATCGTATTGTATGTCTAGATATTTATGTATCATTGCCGGGTTTTGAAACGAGGCGGCAATTTTATAACGCATTCATAAATGATAAAAAAAAAAATAATTATATAACTATTGAGATTAAATTCATCTTCATCGATGATAATATTATCGGTTCTCCTTAGAAGCAACAGTTATAAATATCTAAATATGATGCGTTCGACTCAAAAATATTGTATCTAAAAATGAAAGAATTCATTATTATTGACGCCTTTTATGAATGTTTGCATAGTTAAAGTGAAAAATGTGTGTTATAAATTAATATTGTATCATTGTGTTCTAATTCAAAATCAATTCTTAAAGAATGAAACAAAGAAATTAAAATTTTATATATATATATATGAAGTATACACATACACACATGTTCTCACCTACTAGATAAAGATCTAATAAAGAAAAAAATTACAAACGATATTAAGTTTTAATCTAAGACTATCATTGCAATTGTTGCTCATATTATTTTAAGGCTGTACAAAATAAAGGTATGATACTCGTATATAATTTTACGGATTCCTCCATATTTTATTGAAAAATGGTTAATAAAAAACATAAATATACGAGTAATGTTTTATTATTTATAATATTTTGATCATATCTTTTTTTCTTGATCGCGCGATAACAAAAAATACTGCGATGTCATTTTTCGTTTTACGATTAATAATTTTTCATAATTAATTTGCACGAATAAGAGAAAGCGCTATATAATTTACAATCGAAGAAAAATTATAATTCCGGATATTTCCTATAAGAAAAGAAACATAATAATATTATTAATAGTTTTACTTAATATAATATTGACAATAACTGTAGGTTATCAAGGCTTCTGATTCCTCTGCATACGTCATATTGAATTACGAAAAGCAAAAAATTATATCCATGAATTCTTGTCTTACAAAATACATTAAATCAATTTTTTTCCTATGCCACCATTTGTACTATCGTATAAATGGTGGCATAGGAGTAAAATATATCTGAAGACTGTTCTCATATTAATAAATAATTGTAAGTCCTTTTTAACCATCTATACCAATTTTATCAATCCATACTGTTGAATAAGAATGGTAGAACATATAAAAAAATTTCGATATATACAAGTTTCGCAATAACGGTTTTTTGCTTTTGATATCATAATTCAATATACAGAGAGGAAACAGACATCTTAAGCGAGTACTACGTGCGATAATACAATCTTATGGAAGAGGATTCGATCGAATCATAACTCACAATCGATTTACATCATCGGTCGAATTATCGCATGTAATATGAAGATTACGCCCGATATGAACTATTGCATGGCACATTCGCTGAAAAAAAGATCTTCCGTAGCTACATATTTTACTTTATTTGTTATTAGATATTCTGCGCCAGTGTCCAAATGCCCGCATTTTAGCTCTCGTGTGTCAATATATAAATCATCCGATAATTTATTGTACAACCGATCGTCATCGGCATAATCGTCAATATGCGATTTTTCAATTTATCGAAATATACGAAACGTGTTTAAAATCTTCGTCCGCCGATACGCAGCAGCTAATCATTTCCTCACTCTCTCTCTCTCTCGCTCTATTATATCTTTATAATTTATAAATATAATTTGATACATCATCTTTGAAAAATACATTCGTTCATACATCGGATACGTTCCATACATCCATATCACCCTTCTCCTCTTTAGAAAACATTCATTTTTTTTCTCTCTAATATAAATCTAGAAACAAGTTAAAAACTTAAACAGTTAAAGATTTAAAACAATGATAGTGACGATATAATAATAATAATAATTATAATAATAATATTAATAATAATAATAAATTTTTTATAGAGTAAGCACAAATGTCGCTTGAAGTGTATATAATGGTATTTAATATACAACAAAATTATTTTATCGCACTATCCTAAGATACTTATCAGCTATTGGAAAGTATCTATAGAAGCGACCTTAACATATAATACACACTGCAAAAGTATAAATATTTTGCCCCAATTCAAACACAATTGAATTTTGATCTTTGAGAATGTTCCACGAGTAAAAATATTCTGTTGATAAAAACATAAAAATAATTTTAAGTGATTTTCTAAAGCAAGTGTATTTTACTTGTTCCTCGTTAATAAAAATTATTTCAATGTATATTTAGCATATATAAAGAGAAATTATTCCAATGTCTTATTTTAATCTTCAATAACTAATTATTCTTGTTATTTGTTATATTCATTTTTCAATTTTTAAAATAAATGATTTTGACATCAGAAACAGAAAATATCAATGTATATAACATTGCAAAACGTGGAATAAGAACACAAACACATTAAAAAGAAAGAAATTAACATTTGAATAACAATAATCTTTCCTTTTAAAAAGCGCTTTGCAACACAAAATATGTTTAAATCCGTTTATACAATACTTTATATGAAAGAATTTGCATACATACATTACATTATGTATATTATATGGGAAGAGATGTGTTTGCTGAATATATTGTATAAAATATGTAAACATTCAAACAAGTAACATTAAATGTAAATATTAAAAATTGCATCTGTTATAGAGCCTTGTTTTAAAATATATTAAATATAAGCATTTATTTCTCTATAGTTTTATAAGCATATCATTTTTGTGTAATTGTATGTATGCACACATAAAATAAAATTTAGAGCAAATAAAAATTGTGAAATTATTTGAAACTATATATAATTGTTGTAAATTGCTCTGCGAAAAGACAGTGCTTATATATTTTTTTGTAAAATACTCAGAAAAATAATATAGAGTGCTCTCTATATATTATACAAAAATTATAATTTCGTTATTTGATAAAACATGATAAAATATGTTTTAGAAAGTAGCGACGTTTAATATCACGTCATATCACTATAATATTTCAATATGTTTTGGATTTTATTCATATATCGAAGTTAATATAAGATCATCACGATACAAAGACTAAACTAGATGCCTATATTCACATGAATATTAGTTTCTGCTATTATTATTATGCTATCATTATGCTATAATGGCAAATTTCGGGCTAAAGCTAAACTTCTATATTAAATGTGAATATGTTACATATGTTTATATGTGTGAATTTCTTCCTTTTGTGCTTACCTGATATATATATATATATATATATATATATATATATATATATATATATATACTATGTCTTATATTATAACTACAGTCTCTCGATTACACTTTTAATTCGTCTCTCACGATTATGAATAAAATTCTTCACTGTTACCATATGTGAGACATTTTATTGGTGTCAATATTGGCAATAAACGTTCGTGCGTTATCACTGAACTCGTAACAGTCTTGATGCATTTTGCATTAAACATAAACAATTGTCATAATACCACTAAGATGGTTCACTGCCCATTTGCACATCGCTAGATATTGATTGGGGATTCTTTTCGGTATTTTGTATAGGCACCTGTGAATCAGAAGTATTAATAGTCTCTTTAGATGTAAGTACGATAGGAGCAGTCACGATTGCTGTTTCCGTTTTATGATATTGTTTCACTGATGACGACAAAATTGTTTTCGGTTTCGCTTTTGCTTGCTGCTCCATGCTATCAATTTCAGCCCAAATGTTCCTCACTTCTTTAAACAGCTGGAAAAGACAAAATAAATTTGTTATTGTTATTGTTCAACAATAAAGCATTCTCATTGCCGAGAGAGTAAAAAATATAATTGCTTGAATATATAATTGCTAAATATAAAAAACTTAATTACTTGATTCAACCATGCTTCATCTGCTAGTAATTCGTTTAATATTATTGTAGTGTCTTTGTGTGGATCAGCCACTTTTTTATCTGCCACTCTCCTTGCACATTCCAAAAACATTAAATATTTTTGATGAGCGACTTTATTGTACAAGGCTACCTTCTTTTGGCAAATGCGGCACAACAAAAAGTCCTAGAGAGACAAATATGAATGAATAATAATCGACACAGATTTTGTTGTTATTACATTTCATATTTGTGCATTATGTACTTTTTCATGAGGTACTCTTGGATCTGGCGGCGAACCTTCCAATGTAGTACCATTGTATGGTTGTCCATAAAGCAGAATTCTTGCATGAATTCTAATTTGCTGACAACCAGCACAACATTTCCCTTTATTTTCTGAAGGCGGTAGGTCTTTAAGCACATTAACACATGGCCATGTTGATAATGCTGTCACGACATTTGGTTTCCATTTAGTCGTGGACAAAAGACGACGTTTTCTCTCTTCCGTTACTTCATCGACAATTTTAACGTTTGACAGAAAATAATCGTCTAGACAACAAAAAAGAAAGACATATGTTATCCTACTCAACAGGAAAGTTTTATAGGTATTTGCTTACATATAATTATTGTAACACACATCACATTGTAACATGCATGTAAAAATATGAAATATCGATTTAATTTCGTCTCACCTTGTTCCTGAAATATTTCAGTAAGGAAATTGGAATCCAAAGCTTGTGAGATCAATGTCTGTATGTACACTTCGAAATTATCTTGATATCTCTCAGTATCTTTCATAGATTTATCGATATTCTCACTAATCAGAGACAAAAATAAATATTATATAAGATATATAAAACATCTCAAAAGATTTGAGATATTTTTTCTCATACATAAATATTTACCTGTTATCAACAATCATCTCGTCCCTCAAGAATTCCACAATTGTTTCTATCTTGCCCTGCTGCCAGAATTTCACCGGTACTTGTTGATATATGTGACGATTTTGTGAAACCCATGCAGAATACTGTAAAATTCGTATTGTAAAGTATTTAATTCGTACTCGCTGCATAATATACTTTAAAATACTTAATTATAAATTTACCGTAGATATGTTTCTGTACAAAGTTTTTCCATTGGATTTAAATGGTTCATATTTTTGAAGCAATGTTTTACCATCTATCCTCCAAAGAGGAGGATATTCTTCATCCAAATCTGTTTTAATCACAACAAATTCGCCAGACTGGAAAAAATAAGAAAAACTGTTAGCTTCTAGTAAAAAGTTTATGCATATTATTTTTTAGCGAATTTTAATCAGAATAAAACTGAAGAGATTTACCGCATCTTCTGAGTTGCCTAAATGCTGCATGTAAAGTATGAAATTAATAAGATTATTAATTTATTTTTACAAGGTATAGCCAATAATTCCTTCAGATCTGATCTTTTTATTTGGTTTAATTTTACTTGATTTAATTACTTGCTTTAATTTTATTTGATTTAATTTAAATAAAAATATAAATATAAAAGAATATATATATATATATATATATATATATATATATGAAAAGTTCTACATAAAGCAGTATTTAATAAAAAATCAAAGATTATACATACATTAAGAAAGACAATATAAGAGAATAAGAAAAAATAATTCTTATAAAAGTATCGTGTACCAGATCTGAAAAAATTAAATTTTCACAGAATAATGATACAGAATTAGATACCTTAAATGGCGAAATATCAATATCTTCATCACTTGCTGCTGCTACTAGTTTCTCGTCAATCTTACAAGAAAGTTTGTTAGCATTGTTAGAATTTTTTGAAGATATCTCGTGTTTTTTTCTCGTCGATTTTTTTGAAACGATAGCTTCTCCAGACGAATATCCATCTTCCTCTAAGATTTTTCTAATCTTTTTGGTAATGACAGGCCTCACGCGTTTCTTCCTTTTCTCTTCTTCATCCCCGACTAATTTCACAGCAGGCGTCCACGCTGGATCAGAATCGGAATCAGCCTGTTCCTCGTCATTGTCAAAATAATCTATACCCTGTTGCCGATCCAAAAATTGTTTCGCCGACGTCTTTTCCTTTGCCTTTCTTCTCGATGTCTCGCGTCTCGGAGGAAGTAATAGAGGATCCACTATATGAAATACACATGCATTTTTAAAGTCATGAAAAGTGTCAATTTTAAAAAAGAAAGATTTATATATTAAAGATATATTTACATTACCTTCTTCAATTTTCTTCGAAGATTTTTTCTCCGCTTCTGCTGCTGCTGCTGCTGCTGCTGCCGCAGCTGCTGCTGCAGCAGCTTTTCTCTTCCTATCTGTGGGTCCACCAGGCTTAATAGGCCGACCTTTTCTGCCTTTGCCTTCCGGTTTTACAGCAACAATTTCAATATTACTCGTATTATTAGTAGTCTGCACTTTCTTTTCAGTTTTCTTAGGGGGAAATAGAAAGTCATCGTCACTAGTAAATCCGTCATCGCTCGAATCAAAGTTTGCTTTTTTTCTTTCCTTCGGTAACGGAAAATACCTAGGATCATTAGCATAGTCTATCACTGGTGTTTCCTTAACCGGTGTCTCTTTAAGCAGCGGCTTCTCTTGAGGTTTAACCTCGCCGTTGGTCGAAGCTTCCGCGGGTTTACTCGGCTCAATTGGTATATATGGCTTTGACCTATTCCATGTCGCTTTTCTACCACCGCGTATAGCAGGCGGCGGAGAAGGATCCCTTTCACCTTGCAGAAACTTTAAATAGCTTGTCATAAAACCTGTATTGGGATCCCTGCTGGGCCGTTTGAAATCTTTATTCATTTGATTCGTGTTCTGCATCAGTTGCTGATCTTGTTGAAGAAAACCAAGTTCCTCTTCAATATTAGGAACGACTACCTTAGGCTGATCGTCTCTGACCTCTTGATTGTAATTGGGGTTTTGATTCGCGACATTCTCAGCACCGAATCCTATCGACGTAATTTCAACCGAGGGCTGAAACTCGTGCGGATGATGCGGATGATGACCCGCGGGAATATGGAAAGCCGGGAAATAAGGGATAGGTGGCGGCGCATGATGATGCGATACCATCAACGACTGATGCTGATGAGCCGGAGTGTTTGCAAAGTTATTCGAGTGATGTAATGAAGATTGTGAACCGAAGGCGCCAGATGCGGCAGGAAACATCTTGGTGGGTGGGGGCGGTAGATTCCACCGTTCAAAATCGAAATAACCATTCTGCTGTTGTTGATTCGCGTTGTGATGCGCTGGCGGAGGTATCCTACCGAGGTATTCCGTCATCGTCGTGGTTCCCGTAAGCTCGTTCGATGCCGTACCGTGACCAGCAGCCTTTTCCAAACTTTTTCTCTTTTTGTTAGCATTATCAGCTTTTCGTCTGTTTTCCTCAGCCTGCTTTTGTTGTTCCGTTGTGCTAGTCGCAACGATCGCTGCATGCTGTTGCACCTGACAGGGACTCTGCTGCAATGTTTGCAAGTTTTTCACAATACTCATTGGGTCACCCCTACAACTGCTCAAATCTTGCAACGCTACTTGATTGGACTCGAAATATGGTTGCTGTCTGCTATCCGACATGTTCACCAACCTTTGAACTTGTTGCTGCTGAATTGACAAGCTCTGCGCGTTTATATCTCCCGTGTTCGCACCGGTATATACGGCGACGGAGAACTTTCTGTTGCCATTTATCGTTTGGCGGTTATCGTTCTCCCAACAGACCTGTTGCTTCTGCGTTTGCGAAAAGTCTTGCTGTTGCCCTTCATACGTCGTTTTACTCTCCGCGTTGTAAGCGGTTTTACTATTTTCCGTGCTAGTACCCAACGCTCGTGTAATCACCGAGGAATACGCGACTTGTCCTTGCGATGACGGCCTGGGAACGGTAACATCCAAAGGTGACGGTGGAGTGACTTGTTGTTGCACTCCGCCTTTGTACTGCTGTGCAGCATTGGTGCACTGATTACTATTGTTTTCGGTATGTTGTTGTAACGGTGATGGTGATGACATGGTCGCCATCGGACTGTTGTACATAGGATACGCGGGACTTGGCACGTGACCCAGAGGACTGGCCTGCGAATGAGCTTGCAAAGGACTCGGTCGTCGTGGAACGACGACGCTGCAGTCGGGTCCGTTTTGCGTTGAGGTATTAGAGGAATAAGCAGAATCTGTCGAGGTAGCGGACTTGGATCTGCCTGAATGATGATATTCCGTATCGTTCGTTCCTGATCCCGTTATATAATGTCTGTAAGATGTGGCTTGTTGTTGTTGTTGATTCAAAATATGAAATGCCTGCTGCTGCTGAGGATGTGATTGTAAATTGCTGTTAGACGGAGTTCTCTGACTGTTTGTAAGCTTGCCGCTGGAGTTATTGCAGTTCGTGGAATTATTCGCAGCGTAATTCAAATTGCGATTATCCATAATGGAGAAACTGATTGGTGACGATTGATTATTATCGTGTTGTTCGTTTCTTCGATGTTCGACACCGTGACTCCCCAATTCCGGATAAATCTTGGTTTGCGCTTTAGTTTGGATATTCTGTTGAGCAGTCGCCGCTTTGTTAGGCGGGGATGCAAAATTGCGCGTTCCCTGCTTATCTTGCTGAACTGCTTGCGTAGAACCCGAACGTGCGGAAGAGCTAAGAAAAATTGTCGTTGACGCAGTCGATCTTGATGGCGGTTGCGGTATCCTATATTCTTTACCCGAGGCGTTGTTCGGTGTCGATACGATACACGATTGCTGATGTTGCAGTCCCGATGACTGCACCTTTCCATTTCCGGCGGCGGATTGACTTCCATTTCCCGCACTGGGATAAGTGTTCGTCAAAGTATCGGAACTAAAAGTCGTCGGTACTTGATGAAAGAACGTTTGTCTACCGCTAATCTGCACGGGAATGGATTTTACGCTAGTCGAGGTAGGCGATTGAGGTCTCACATTGACTGATTTCTTCGTGTCAGCCGGGCAGCTGGCAACCTTAAAGTCCGCGTTGCACGCAGATGGACTAGTTAACTGAGATGCATTGATATTGTTTATAGTCTGCATTGTACTGAAATGTGCGTTGAAGGTGTTTTCGTAACCGCTAGTATTGCTAGATTTTGTGGAGGGCGGACCAGGGGATGATGGTACAACACTCTCGTGCGGTAAAATACCAAATGGACTAGGAAGTTGTGTATTGTTCTGAGGTGTCCAGGCCAGAGTCGATGTCGTAGGCGATGTCGACGCTCCTTGTTGCTCGAAAAACGTTGCTTGATGCGTCGAACTATAACTCTCCCTCAACGTAGGAATATCGGATTCGCTCGTAGTGTTCTGTTTTGTCACCGATACTGCTTGCGCTTGAGCAAGAGCTTGTCTATGTTGAGTAACATAATGCGCTTGCTTAGTATTGGGATGATGGAAGAGCGGCGAAAAGACTTCGTAACCCACAGGGGGTGGAGTTAAAAACCCCCCAGGGTTAAAAGGGGACGGTTGACCCGCCAGAGTTGCTGTTGTATGTGCCGCTTGTAAAAGTAATTGCGACGTCGATGTTGATGGCACTGCCTGTGTAACAGCCGTTGCTAAATGATGAGGTACAAAATCACTAGTTGTAGTTGGTGTTGCAGTTTGAAACGTTCCGGTAGTGCCGCTCGCAGTGAGACGATTATACGATGTATACCATGGACCAATGGGATCCATTACCCAAGCTTGGCACAATAGTGCCTCGCTTGGTATATGTTTAGTAGATTCTTCCAATTTGCAATGTAAAATATGCACTCTGAGATATTCATAACATAACTTTTTATCTCACAACTTTTATATATTTCTTTGCACTCTTATATATAGGAAATTATATTGAAAACATTTCCAACAAATGCAGTCATAAAAATTTCTCCCAACAATTGGGATTAGCAGCGCAGAGGCTCCCCATCTGAAAAGAAATGCAAATATGAGACTAGTTAAAAGAAACATTAAAGAAACACAATGTAGATAACTGTATGCCTTTCTTATGACAGTCTCTTTTGCTGTTATTAATTCTGTCAATAAGCGCAAAGCATTCTTGTAATCATGATTTCCTGATACAATCTTGTAATGATAAGAAAATCGCGTTATAAAACGATGAAAAATATCATCAGCTTACGTTTCGTATAGAATCCGAGACGACGTACACAACAATGAAAAAATATACACTCGGTAGCCGGCTGATTAGGTATTTCCGGAACACCGCGGAATCGCGCGCTCAGACGTGAATGACGACGATGCGATCGGCGATGTTGGCAGGATCCGGGATTACTCGTCTCGGTGACGTTTCTCGTGACACAGCGTTCACTTACGGTGATCGGTGGCGATGACAATCGGCGCGAATGCTGCACATCCGACGATGACGGGACAGCGGAATACAATCGTCGCATACTCGACACGGAGGCAGCCTCCGCGACACAACGATGACGATGATGATGACAATGACGGCGACGCTATCCTTTTCAAGAACGCGCAGCCATACGGCGGAGTATATCGGCCAATGAAACGATGCAGCGCTCACCGGATCGCTAAACACGACGATGTCTCGGCGAATAACACGATAAATATGGCTACACAAGCTGCTACAGGGCGAACGTGCGACAGGCGATACCAGGCGGGCGGCACCAGCAGCAGCACCAGCAGCACCACCGGACGGCGAGTCGCGGCTCACATGATCCGAGCGTGTGCGCTCATGAGAACGCATTCCGGGCACCGCTTGACACGGCGTCGCGATGTCACTCAAGGTCCTCGTATGGGTTCATTTATTCATCTAGAATACCGACGATAACCGATATTCATCGACATTCGTGTGCATCGTGCAGAATGTCGCCCCGCACTGCTGTCCATTACTGACCACCATTTTGATCCCGGTCAACAATAGACCGTGCCATCTTCCGTCTGCTTCAGGTAAATAATCGCGCACGCCGAACTTTCGAATGGATAAGCACAAACCCGCGTTTTTTCAAATTTCTATTAAATAAATTTATTATAACAGTTTATAGCCTACGACAGATTTTTGCTAAAGGATAAATATTGTACGAAAAAAATCGTCGCATTGTATATATTACATAGTGTGAAATATTTCTTCGCAAAGAGTATTTTCTCTTGCTTGTATTTTAATACTTAGATGAACTGTTTTTATCGAATGGAAATAGATGACAAGTATACATATGAAATCAGCAACCTGTTGATTATTAAAATGGATTCGTATTTTCGTTGCTTCACCACCTTTCAAATTTTATTTAAAGTTCAAAACAGTAAGAGCGTTTTTATATTTAATATACACATATATATATATATATATATATATATATATATATATATATACATATACAGGAGAAGGGGGGAGGGGGATAAAAGAATGAATATGCAAGAATAAAAGATAAAAAAAAAATTGAAATATTAGATATTAAAAATTCATAATCACAATAATAACATTTATTATAATCATAATGTAAGAATATATTTATAATATTAGCCTAGTAATAATTAAATAGTGTAACGCGCGAGTATAATCACTCATTACTTCGTGATTAAGATAGATAGATCGCGTTTATATTTTTTACAACTGCCAAATTATTGCTACAGTAGAGACTGAGTAGGCAGTTTATGAGAATCCGCGGATTGCTTTACCCAGTATTAGTGTAAAGAAAAAATAGGATTCAACAATTAAGACACTTAGTTGAGTATGTCGCAGATATCATACAAGTATACCAATGCCACTGTCTGTAGTAAAAATAAATGATAGAACTTGAAAACTTTTTGTAATGATCTTCGAGAAACGTGAGATTCGAATTTACAATAAATTTTGTCGCAAAACTATAAAAATTATCTCAACTTATGCTTGTTATAGAAAAAAAAATGTGAAGACAAAAAAATAAATAAAGGTTCACATAAATTATTGTTGTCACATAAATGTGAACAAAACAATCAAGAGTATAATAACAAAGATATTATCGAGGCGAGAGAATATATTAACAAACTTGACTATACAGTGGCGGTATCACAGTTATTTTGATATCGTACAATACTTGCAGTCACACGTCTCATTCAAAAAACTCTTGTTAAATCAAAATTGTCGCATAATATAGACATTACATGATTATATACAACTACATCTTCCTCGCGTAAAGATTTATAAATCATGTTTTCTCTGAGCATAACGAGATATTTTTAGAACATCCGTGCGCTTTTAAGTATGAACACGCTCTTTCAAATATATGTGATATAATCCATTAGAAGTAAATAAATAAGCTATATACTACATATTATGAAAATATACATAGTTATGGATTGATATATCATCGGTTGTGACTGAATTCGGATAATTATATTGCGAAAACAGTTTGAAAAAACATTTTATAAATACATTTAAAAGTAATAATAATAAATAAAGACAATATGTGGCAACACAGGCCTATGACCTGGCATAACTTTGGTTTTTTCCTTTTTTTATGTAAAATACATCCACATTAATATCTAATTACGGTAACATTACAAAATGCAATATGTAATCAATATTGCTCTGTTTATTTACGTTGCTGTTTTTTAAAAGATTTTAACGAACGGCTACCTCATTTGCATCTTCCGCTGTTGCCACATTGCAAACTTTCCATATGCAGCGGTTAGCAATTGATTGAGATGACTCGTTAAATGTTGACTAACTGCAGAGAATTCTCTTTGCACACGATCCTAAAAATGAAATTTATAATATTAAGATCTCCACAGACATTGATAAGCGAAAAAAGAGTAACACAAGGTATTTACCTCAAAAGGCTTTAGTTTAGCAGAATGAAATCTATGTAAAGATTCGTGCATTCTGATCGCTTTTTCCTCGAGTTGTGGTGTCGTTGGCGGGAAACTTCGCCAAAAGTGCCTCAACAACTCACATGCGCATACATATACATTACACAATTCTTTCTCCAAATCCTTTGGTATTAATTCTACATAATATTTATTTAAATGATTATAAATATATATCTGTGTTCACATTGGTTAAAGAATATATAGAAGAAATGAGTTACAATGTATATTATATATTATGTATTTAATAACAAAAATACTTACGTCCGAGACTCTCTTCCCGAAAACCTTTCATTAAAGATCCGCCAGGCGTTAATTCACCTAAAGCCGATACTGCTGCAGCCGGACTAACTAAGGATGTTGCTGCCTGTCGCGGTAACGTGTTACCATACAGCCATCCAGAAGCTTCCTTTTTCAATTGGCTTAATGTAATAAGTAGTTCTTCTGAAGTTGGTTCTGTGTTTCCATATCCTGGTATAGGTCCATGCAAATATCTATCTACATGCGACAAATGCAATGGAGTTTCCTTATTCGTATTTACGTCACAGCTCGTGTCGAGATCATCGTAAGTTATCTTTTCTTGTATTCTACTCTGTAAGAAGATATTTGTAAACACATTAGATGATACATTCTATTTTGTTTGAGCGACAATTATAATTGCAAAAATAGATTGTAATTTTGAGTAAATTGTACTGTACTTTTTTAGTTTTTGGTCCGCCGTCTAGTTCGTTATTCGTTACTTTACTCGCAGACGGTGTAGATCCATTTAATTGCGGTTGATTGATTTGTGTCGATTGTTTGGCAGTGCTGGCTTTCATAACCATTATACTATGTTGATTAAATCTCTTGATCATACTTTGATGAACGATATTTCCCGATGTTTTATCAGATTTGTTACATCCGCTTCCATAGTTTTCATCCAATGTTTGATCCTCGAAGGAAGTGATATCTACCAAAGGATCATTTATCCCAGATTGAAGTTCCTTCTTAAGTTCTTGATCATCTATTTTGGCACATTCGGTAAAAAGATCCTTGGTCCCAGCATTGATACGATCTCTGTGAAAATAATGTGACTGAAAGAACTTCGTCCAGAAATCAGACTCTGACATTTTGTGAGGCACATTTTCCTGATGTTTCCTCTTAACGGCTGGGTAAGTCTTAAATATACATTCTATTATATCGACGGTTAAATTGTATTTTAATCCATTGCAGCCATCAGTTTGTGGTTTAATATCCGCCTAAAAAATTTAATCATTTCATCACTTCATTAATAACTCTGATAATTTATATATTAAATAAAAAATCTCAAGATAAAAAAAATCTTACTAGAAAAGCACTATTAACACCTATCTCTTGGCGTTGAATCTTTTTGGCTTGTGTATACTCTGCAGCATGTTGAGACCAAAATTCCTCGGATGATATAACTTGTGTGATAACTAGATCACGATATAATTGTAGCAACATAGGATGTTCTTGGAGGGTTCTAAAAAAAGATGTTTATAATTCATAAATTAACCACATTACATTCTACTTAAATAGTAGAGAAACTAACGAAATTTTACCTGTTTTTTTCTTCTAACTCTTTATTAACTTTTCTCTTAAATTTTGGTAATAGCTGTTGCAGCAACTCTTTTACATCATCTCGGTCTTTAATTTGTGCTTCTTGTCCATTTTTGTTTACAAAGTGAAATGTAGATGATGTACCATCATGTAAAACCACCTGCAATTGTATCTTTGATTTTCCTTCTGGTGATATTTTTTGCGCTGCAAGAAAAAGAATCAAATATCTTTTAGTCATACAAAAATTTCTTGAAAACAATACTAATTCACGATTTATATGATTCCTTAAAAACTCACATTTAATATCAGCATATTTATGGCTGACAGATACAGTATCCCTATTATCGAGCATCCATGCTATCCGTTCGTTCATCACATATAAAGTACCATCTCCTTTTTTATAACGCACTTGACTCACTTGCATTAAAACATCTTCTGACGATGTAGTCATGGTGAAGGGAGATACAAAGTATAATATAATTTTTCTAGAAATGATGGATACAATCCTGAGAAAAAAAAATTATATTATATAGAATATGCATAGAAAAATGCAAACAAAGAGGTGCTAAAACTCTTTTTTTTTTAAAAATATAATATATATTTAGATTAGAAAAATAATTATTTATCACACTAATATACAGTTTAACAAAAAATAATTTTTTGCACTAGATGATATTTTATCATATATCGCAACTATTCTGAATAACTCTGCGAAAAAGCGATAAGAAAATCCCCCCATAAATATCGCGATATCAAGTAGAGAAGAATGGAACACCATGGACCTCGAACTTGTTTGTCCTTGAATATCGCACGAAGATTATACGGCGCACTTCAACAATACCGATATCGTTTTTTTTTAACAAAAAATGCGAAAAAGGCAGGATATATGAAAAGATGAGAGATAGAGAATGTTGCTTGACGTCGTGGAAACGATGCAACGTCGTGGCGCCAACACCGAGACGATGCAGCGCACCGCGGAGTTGGCGATTGCAATTTTCGTCGATGAAACGTTTTTAATCGGCGCGAAAATCGCTTTCCCGCATACTATCGCGCGTTTCCCGTTCACGGCGTGCGAAATTCGACGTGAAAAGCATGCGTTTACCGGTGTCGGGTCGCCAAAAGCCGCGGAGCAGTATGGAGGCCCGTCGAGCGGCACGGCCATGTGCAGAAACACACATCGGTGGACGCATCGCGAGCACGGCTACGGACGGACCGTCGGTACGGACAACACCATCGACCTGCGGCGACTGACGGCACTATGTTGCTCAAGCGACAGCGTCGTCGTCGCTTCCTGTGCGAACCGCTCGTCCTTATTTCGTCTTCCGTCTCGCATCCGTCGCGCGTAAAATCTTCATCTGTCCACCCTCAGGAATTCAGCAGTTATTTCGTGCATTTACGAATAAAATCGGCTACGCGTTCTCTCGATAGAAATTATTTTCAATTTCTCGAGATACGACATTGAGCACAAGACCGTTGCGCGCCGCGCGCGTAATCGAACGTGCGCATGCGTGGTCGACTCGTGGCGCCAAATTATGATTCGGTTTTTGGACGAGAAGAGAAACGTCTGAAATATATACACATTGTTCGATTTTGGAAATTTTTCAGTCAAATATATGATCGAGATCAATTCGCATCATCTCTCTCATAAATATTAAGGCCTACAAATAAATAGGCCTAGAAATAAACTATGGAAGGTGTGTACGAATATAAATTCGTTATATCATAAGAAAGTATGTTATCTTTTTCAATAGATTTGTGTATACACTTTTTGTAAATATGCAAAATTATTATTTTAATTAAATAATGTATATATACGCATATATATATATCAGAGAGATATAATTTTCATCATGTGATCAGTTAGGTCAATATTAAGGTTACCATAGAGAGTAATATGTTTTAAAAGTACTGAAAATATCTACAAGATCGAGAAAAAAATTTCAGTGGTATTTTTACTTATAATAACGTGTGGAGTTATATCGAGACAACGTGTACATATTTTACAAAAGTTAAGACTGGATGCAATTATTTTCCGCCGATACAGAATTCGAGTACGTAATACGGAAACCGGAGCAGCAAAGAATATGTTTCGGTTCCGGACAACCACGCGATACCTCCAACAAGGGAGCGAGCCCCTTTATGAAATATTACATCTTAGAAGACAATCCCAATGTAGGACCTAGCTCCTACAATGTCTTGAAATCGTTTAACGCCATGAAAACTAGGGTACAAATTCTTTTACATACATATATATTTAAGTTATTATTATAGTAATTACATTTATTTAATTATATAATTATATTTATTTAATTTTCTTATTAGCCATGTTCTCATAGTATCAGCAAAAAGGGTTATAGTGGCCTTGCTCGATTTGGCAAATCTATTGCTTATATGGAAGATTATCCATCACCATCTGATTACAATGTTCCTTCCTTTCCTAAACATATCAAATCACAAAAATATCCATTTGGGTCTACTAGTGAAAGAAAATTGTTCCATGTCAATAAAAATCCAGGGTAAAGAACTTCCGTACATTATTTTCACAGAAGTTTTCTACAAAGTAAGTATAGTTTAGTAATGATAGTTTTGCTTCAGGCCTGGTATGTACGTCAGCAAAGAGATAAAAGGCATTACATTTCAACATAGTTTTGGTGGCAGAGTTAAAATGCTACTCGGTGTCGACCTTAAGTGTTGTAGTCGCAACACAGACACTTGCAAGATTTGTGGCAAAAAGCCAACAGGAGATTATTGGCACTTGAATAACAAGATCTTCTTGTGCAGGATTTGTATGACACAAGAATTTCAAGAACAAGTAAAATTTAAGAAGAGGGAACTTAAATTATTCCGAGTAAGATTTCAGTAATATTAATATAAATTCTTTAATAATATTTATATAATTATATTAATGTTTATGTAATTATGGTTATGTAATTGTAGAAAGTAAGAGATTGTTCAGATATCCACATTCATGAAGGCACTGATGCAAAGATATGGCTGACACATCCTGCTGTAGTTAAAAAATGGACTAGAAGAGAAGCATATCTCTCGGCTTATTTAAAAGATTAAAAAAATGGTGTTATAACAGATATTAAATTTCGAATACAATTTTTCAACATTTTCGTGATTCTACCATTAATATTATATGCACTAAATATAAAAAAATTTTTTACATAGATTGAATTTATTTAATTATTAATCAATATTTATACATTTTCATAAACTTATATATGTCTAATTTTAGGCGCTATATACACACAAAGATTATATAAAAATATGCGCATATATATGTATAGTAAATACTTCAAATAATAGTTTAAATATTCTAAGTAAAGTAGTCCAATGTCAATATTTACTTGATATTATCATTACGTATACATAGTCCTCAGTCAATAGGATAAATTATGAATTAGGTTGGATGATACCTTCTTCAAGAAAAAGAAAATATATAATAATAAGTCTATAATAAGTTAATTCAAGCACCAGTACCATAATTAATTATCAACTAATTTAAAGCCCCTGTTTCCTCATTGCAATCTTGCATATATTAAATTATGTCAGAAGTGAGAAATATAAAATTCTTGCAAAATATAATAATTTTTTTCATATACCACCATTCACATTTAATAATTGGTAAAGTATATTAAAAATTCCTTTTTTTATTAATAAATGTATATGTAACCGGCATGTATCTTAAATTCCGGCAAAAATAGAATTTATGACAAATAATCAACATCTAGAATTATTTATTAATCCAGAAACCGAAAGGGAAAAATCTTGAATATATTTTAAAAATCTATTATTAAATGCAATTGTGGTATCATACAAAAAAAGATTGCAAGAATATTCATACAATTGCTTTCTTCTAACATCACAATTCAATTTAATAATGTCGGTGAAGGATCAGAAATCTTAAGCATACTTTAATTAGCATGTCCACATTAAACATTAGGTTTTCAAGCAGAAAAATTCTATCTAATATAGATGAATATTAATGGAAATTCGATAAGTACTCCATGTTATCACTAATATTAATATTCATTCATCTGGAAATTTACAAGACATAATTATGAATAATGTGTGCAATTATGTTATATCATAAAATATACATGTATATGTATATATATATATATATGTATATATATATATATATATATAATTTATAAATATATAATTTTATAAATGTTGCAGATTCATTGTAAAATCAGTCTTTTTTTAAAAAGGCTTAAAATTTTTATAAAACGATGGCTTACAAAAATGCGGCGTTTTATAAAAAAGCTAAATCTTCTTGTAAAAAGGCTCATTTTACAAAAAAATAAAAAAACATAATATTTAAAAAAAGCAGTTGCATGTTGCAATATTGTATTTTTAAAAAGATAAAATCATCAATCAATTTTCTTATTCTATGAAAAATTTAGTGAATATTTTAATCGAAAAATATGAATGCTATATAAAATATTTTATATTTCGTCAAAATAAATTATGAAATAAATTATGATTTTCTAATAATTCATTAATACTTTTATGCAAAATAATAAAGAAGACTGTGGACATATTTATGAAAAAAAGACATATATGTAATTTTATCTAAAAAAAAATAGAAGATAATATTTCAAAACTTCCCTAAATAATTGCATTCATAAAAAATTTATCTTCAGCACACGGTAACTTTTTCTGTACAATGCAATTTTCATTCAATAAATTTTTCCTCTCTATTAGCACATATAGTTTTGAAGATATTGTTGATTGTTAATGCTTCATTCTGTTCATTCTGTACACACACACATGCATATACACAGATTGTTTTTTTCTATATATTCTAATCTAATTACAAATCTTACACAAGTATCCAAATTTAGCAATCTGCTGACACATTCTGAATGTTGTCTTGTTGATTCGTCATAACCGAAACAATCTTAGTATCTTCCACAGGATTGCCGCCTTCAGGCGCTTGTCTCGAAACTCCGGGAACAGACAATTCTGTGAGACAGTAATTCCCTGTTTTGGTGGGTCCATTTATTTGCTGTACTGATGATTTGTCGAACATAATATCAATCGTCGATTCTGTACTATTATCCGACATTAAATCATTGTTGCTGGATTTATATATGACGGTTACATCGATGCTGTTGTCAACATTTCCCGATATGTCCGAATCTGTCAAAGCGAAAAATTCTCCCGTGTTCTCTTCAGACTCTAATGTGCTTGTCCGACTTTTTGTTGGTATGTCGTTTCGAGATAAAGTCGTTTTATTCTCCGTCGAATGATCGATTCTACTATCGCGCATTATTGCCATGCCAAAACTTCTCGCGTACTGATTGTCCAGTTGTTCTGCTTCTCCTTCCGGCGATACAGCAGCCGTAATTTGCAGATCTGGCAACAAATGTTGATACAGCAGTGGATTGAACATATTGTCCAAGTCCATATGACGTACATTAGAAGTGATTAGATATGTCGTTAGTTCATCACAATTGGAACTTTCGTTATTTTCCTCCGCAACTAATTCTTCACGTATCACTGTCGATATTCTATTACGAGGCTGTGATTCCGATGTTTGGGATGATTTAGAAAAGTTTTCATCGTCGACCGTGACTAGATTCGTCGTATTAGAGTAAGCCTGCGGTTCACTCAAGTCATCTGTCTGAGTGGGCACTGAGCAAGTATCGATATCGCGATCGTTCTTGCTTTTGTCCTGAAAATTATTTCTATGTTCCCGTAAACTTGCAAACAATTCGAGAATGTTTTTTCTCATTGGTATAGCCGTTGCAGAAGGTGGTCTAGGCGGTAAGTCCAAGGAAAGCTTGTCGAGTAGATGATTTATATGCGTTTTGGTACCTCGCGCCGGATATTCTGCGCTACTACTTGATAAATAATTACGAGTTGACGAACTGCATCGATTTTGATATTGATTGTGATAATAGCCGACATGTTCTGCGAAGTGCGCATTAGGACCAGTGCAATACCCAGTATCAGTCGTATCCGAATTTATAGTTCTAACTTGATCTGAACCCGATTCGAAATGTGAATTATAATTACTGCTTATAGCGGAAGTCTGTCCCTCGTCATTTCGATCATTCTGTATATTATTTTGTTTCGGCATTTGTAACGTGCCATTAGCAGTGTACCCGACATCTGTATTTTGCGATGTAATTTCGATATTTTTATTATCGGTATTTTCATTATCACTATTTGGTTCGATCATGTCGAAATCGTTATCAAAATCATCTTCGAAAGCCGTGTTTGTGACATCACTTAAACGTGACTGCAAACGTTTTGTGATCTCGTCTAATTCGGTCAATTTTTGCCTATAACATATATATTAATCATAATTAACTTTGTACGAAAAATAGTAATAAAATAAAGAAAATAATCCCGATATTATACTCACTTCAAAGACGATGATAGGAAAGACATAGAAACATCTTCCAGGCCGTGACCAATTTCTACTACAAATTCATTCGACTTAGGATTATTTTGTGTATATCCGTCTTTATTATGGCTTGCATATGATAACATTCGATGTGCATTAGATTCTGCCATATCGCTACAAGGTGTGTTGTACAGATTCCAGTTTGTCGGCGACAAATTATTGCATCTCGATAAATTAATAGCATCAGTCGGTGCAAATTTTCCCAAAGGTAAGTTATCCAAAGGTGTTATAGTTATCTAAAATTAAATTAATTACACATATAAAACTTTTAATTAAATATATGCATCTCTCGTTCAAAATAACACAAATCACAAGAATTTACTTTAATTTGTCCGTTGCATTTTCCAGTAAAATCCATAATGTGAAACCATCCGGATACTGTGGGAAATCCAGCTATCAGAACCGAGAGATCGACAGCAGAGAAACCAATCACTATGTCTTTCCCTAAATTTATTTCTGTCGACGTATCTGGATCGATCAAATACCATACTTTAAGAATTAATCTTTTCTGATTCTAAAACATAAATTATTATTATAAATAAAACATGTATTAAATATAAAGTTATATGATAATTCATATGATAAGAAATATGCGATAGATATTTGCAAAGGTTACATACATTTAAAAGTAGATCCATCGGTAATTTTGCGTCGCATTTCCAATTCCATTTTGGATTGCAGCTGTGTGGAAAAACATTCGTCGTCATATATGAATTCAATTGGCTATTAGAATCAAGTTTATGAGTTAAATCCTGAAAAGTCACATATGTACTCGGTTCAACAAATTTATTCGGTCCTTTCATCTTCGGCAAATGTAGCGCGCATTCAATTTCCACGACAGATCGAAAGAAAGAACCATCACAATCAGTATTTAATTCTTGTCTTTGCGCATTTTCTTTCATCACGGATGAATTTGAAAAATTATCATAAGCATTGCGTTGTCGATCTACTTCTTCGTCGTATTCTGCACCGACGCCAACGCTTCTATACATTTCCGTAGGTAATTGAAAATCATTTCTCGGACTGCAACTATTATCGCTATCAGTAAAATTATTACTATTTAGCGTATTTAAACATAATTCTTTTTCATTCATTTCTCCTTCATCCACATGATTCATCTCTGTCTGCGCCGACTGATCAGTGCTGGTCTTATTAATATGTAACGCATTCGTCAAACGGTCAACTAAAGCATGTAAAGCCAACTGTTCGGGAAGTTCAACTTCTTCCACTGGTTTCTCCAGTCTCGCATCTTGAAGACTCGAGATATCAGTTTGACTTTCTTGATTCTTATAATCAGCAGATACTGAATCTCGATCGGTCGTATTATAAACGTGATAAGCGAAATTATTATCGCGTGTAACTTTTCGAGAATTGAGATTTAACACTTCGGGAACATTACACGGTGAACCCTCTTGGTAAACATTCGTTGCATTATTCGTATTGTCATGAACATGACAGTGATAAACTGTTCGTGATATAACACTAGTATTTCTTAAACCTCTTGACACTTCTAGTAATGCAATTTGCTCCGCAGTGCCAAGTGCGACCAGTGCAAGCAATTCTCCGCAAGATTCTCCACTTACTGGATCATTAATACCGACCCAACCATCCACGCTTATTACAGGGTACTGTATGAAAACATAAAAATTTTATATAATAAATTTTGACAATATTAAATCTGATGAAAATAAGATTAATTATAATTACTTTTGACAATAACAAGTGAGGTAAAACAAGTGGATCTCTGTATGCAATGTATAACTGGTGTACAGGTAATTTCGCTATTCCCAACAGATTATCTGTCTCACTGTTTTGTCGACTGTATACTTCTATGATTATATAATTATCTCTAATTCTCTCCAATAGTTCTATACTATGAATTAATGGTACTAGCTGCAACAAACGTTTTTAATAAAATTCACTTTTGTGCTTATAAATCATTTCATTGGACATAAAAGAAAAAATATGTACTTGAAAGAAATGATAGAATGGATTTTTCGTATTACTACAGATTTGACTTGTTGCTTTATCCTCTCGCCAAAATGCTCTACATATCAAATAGGTATTAGATTCTTGTGGTAAATTTTTACCCTCGGCTATATATATCAAGCCATGAAGTAAAACCTAAAATGCAAATAATAAGAACCATGATAAATATTTACTTAAAATAATATAACTATTATATCTGAATAAGCCATAATGAATATCACTTAGCCACAACCATGCTATACACAATTATCCATGTTAAATGAGTATTACTACAATTATCTTACTGTTTATTGCTACTTCTTGTTCAACAACATTTTGGTTCATTTAGTATGAACAGCCAAGCGGCATTAAAGCATTCATTCCTACTTTAATTACATCATTTAAAGTTACCTTATCTTTAGTACCATTTTCTGGGTTACTTGTATCAATTTTTTTATTATCTGAGCTTCGTTCTCGGTGCTCTGCTATATCTCTTGTAGCAATCAAATCTTTATTGTTATTACTAGTTAAACATTCAATTCGTTTGGCAGAGACGGACGAAACCTTACTACTAGATTTGGAAGAATGAGTTCCTGTTGCACTTCTGTATTTATTACCGTTTGAGCTCAAAGATTTAATCTCCAAAACAGGGATATTTTCTTTTGCAGACATTAATGCATCTAATAAAATAACTCTATTATCCGATATTCGACATCTGTTTAATATATCTCAAAAATATATTATACTCACCAACAAATTCTTTTCCAAAGTAAGTTGAATCACAGCCTAATTCTGCTGTGATCTTTAAATCACCTATTTTGATCCCTTTATTAATAATAACTATACGTTGAGTACTGCTTAAATTTACAGTATTTGCAATGTCATTGATATTCATGGAACCACATCCTAACTCGGTTGGAAATTTTTTATTAAGATGTCGAACAAAAATTTTAAATGTTAAGGGAAAATTTTTCTTTATAATGTGTCTTTGTATATTATAGATACCTTCAGAGTTGAAATCAATAACTGTAACAATTATATATTATTCTATTAAATATTTTTAATAAAAAATATTTTTAATAAAAAGTTTTAAAAGTCTTAATTATATCTTATTTAAATAATTTTCCTAAAACAATGCAAATCTTTACCTTGACCCACTTGTTTTTTAGCACATGTTCTTACAAACTTAATTTCTTTATTAGATTTTATATTTGTTTGTCTTGTAGATCCAAATGTTGTATCATATTGAATAAAATATGTCAGTGACAATGGTACACCATCTATGTTTGAAAAAAGAAAATATGAATTTCATATCAAATACAATACAATATTTATATCAAATGTTTACAAAATATAATACTTAAAATATATTGATATAAAAATATATTAATATCAGTTTTCTCATGAAATATGACATTACAAGAGAAAAAAAAATTTACATACGTTGCAAGCATGTAGATTTCGCACGTCTGTACCCCGCAGAACTTAGTGTAAAGGATTCAATGAAAATTCTTATACTATCTACATGATCCAAAGGATGTGCTCCTAAAACATAAAAAAATTATTGTTAAACTAACTTCAAATATTAATTTACTCTGTTTACAAATCTTTATTAACTTTACCAACCTTTCATCTCGCCATCAATTGTCTTTTCATACAATACATCTTCTATAGAACTGTTTAATTTTACAAGGGAATTTTCATTCCCTTGTCTAATGTTTATATTATCTTTTTTACTAGCTGTGATTGTTTCAGAAGCCAGATCTATCAAACTTGGAGTTGGAGATATTGATCTCAATGTATTTAAAGCTCTCTTCTCTTCTAAGGAAGTCATTTCGGTTCCCAAAATATATTCGTAAAGCTTTGCTTCATTTTCTGCTGAAGTATATGAACATAAATCATTGCTAATTGAATTATCACTAAGAGCTAAAGAATCATCATTGTAAGTCTCCTTTAATATTGCTCCTCTAAGTCGTTGTGCTCTGGCAACAATCTGAGCAACTAAATTATCTGTTACCATTTCATTAAACTTTGTCTTCGATTCTTGAAGATCTCGCTTGGCTTTAAGAACAGACTTATATCCATCACACATATCATTATTTGTAGATTTGATAAAGTTTTTTTTTTTAATAATATCAGCATTCTTGTAGAATGTCACTGGTTCTTCATTATATTGCAAATTATCATCAACTGATGCTAAAACATCGCTTTTCTCTTGTTTTTTATTGTATTTGCATGTTTTCAATTGCATATTTGGGAGCTTTGTTAAATATATTAATTGCAAAGAAACATGTATTTTTCCTATTCTATCGCCATTATTATTTAATATTGGAACAAACTGAGTATAATATTTACAAGTAAATATCTTAGACAAGTCTCCTACACGCGCTGTGCCAATAATGTTGCGACTTTTTTCTGCAATAATCACTAATTCTAATGTTCCACAATTTTTTAGATAATCCTCAAAAAGCGTTGCATTAGTTTTTATAGCATATGTTTTGGTTGTATCCTCATCTGTTCTTGCTGTATCTGTAATACTATCTATCGGCCTGAAAAAAAAAATATGAAAATTTTTGTGTTATGTACATTGTACAGTTTCACGAAAACAATAAAATATATTTAAATATATATATATATAATTAACACGCAATATTTGTTTAAGCATCATTCGTTTTTTTCATCTGTTTCATCGAAGAAAAAAAGTTGCTCCGAAGCACGGATTATTACAATTACCTGAATTGAGCACTGTCGTGTTCGCCCCACCAGGAAGCCACTACCGTGACATCACCGGGACTTCTGTGCCAGAGAACTTCGTCAATAACGAGCCTCAAATTACCGTGAATTTTACCTTCGACTAATGGTGGCAGAGATCTGTATGGCTTCACTTCCGAATCCATTTGTTTTCTGTAAGACAACGTATAACTGACATTTCACACATCTGTCATCAGAGTTAGGTTAAAAGCACGCCGAACGCCGAACAACCACGCGAAACGACATGATAGAGCAGATGTGACGATTATAGAGCGGGCTGATAAACGATACAGGCTTGCCAATTTAAGATTTAAGGATCGGAAACGCGATTTTTTCAAAAAAAAAAAAAAAATTTTATGAATTGATAAGCAAGATATAGATACAGTCAACGACGAGATACTATTAAAAACTGTCTGAGTAAATTTTCGTGATTATCAAGTAGGCCCAGTGATAATAGAAGATTAGTGGTGGACATTACCGGTCGTTTTGATAGCATCAAAAATATAAATTTCACGAGTTATTTAATTCATTTGAGTATAAATAAATCAAAGAGAATAATCCTGAAAAATTACAAAAAAAAGTTATTTGAATCTTTTGCCTTGTCATTGGCAAGACTATTAAAGATCGGTGACTCTAGATAGGCCCACGCCCAAATTAAATTTTCGTGTATTTTCTTGTGGGCCCGGATGGAGATAATAAGAAATTGATAACGTCGTTACAGATCGTTTTGATTTTGTATTGAAGATAATTATGATAGTTATTTGAATCATGCAATTTTTTCAGCTAATTCTACTATTGTTTTATTATCGAAAATATTAGTAGATATTTGATCTACTATAATTATCTTGAAAGAATTTATACACAAATAAAATATTTTTTAAAAAATAATTTCCATATCCAAGCTTTAATATGCATCAAATACTTTAATATGCATACAATATAGTATATATAATCGAATTTGCTAATTTTAAGAAAAAAAATTTTTTAACAAAATGTTATATATATTAAAAATAAATAACAAATATAACGCCATTTTATTTAACAATTCACCATTTACGTACATTCAGTGTATATAATATATATATATATTATTTGTACTATATTTTATTATCGAGATATATATATATATATATATATATATATATATATATATATATATATTATATAATATTTGATAATAAATAATACTCTATATTAATATTCGATAATAAATGTTAAAATAATATTTTGTACCTAAATTGTTTTATATATATATATATATATATATATATATATATATATATTATATGCGTGTATATTAATTATACAGGGGATACATGTGCATTGATTAATTATGGAATGCTAGATCTGGCGGATACTATGTCTATTCAGGCTTAGAAATTACCTGACAACAACAAATATAAAGATGCAATATAAATATTAAACTTATGCAAAAAAAAGAAATATTTAAATATGCTATATAATAATTAAATATGCTATTTAAAAATAATTTAAAAATCTATTATATTATATCTATTTTACTATATATCCGAAAAATACATATATTTTTAGTCCAAAATACATAAAAATAAAATCTGTAAAACAAATCGGATATCCGCCATGCAGTTGAAAGTTAGGTTATATTGTATATAAAATATAATTTTTATATTATAAAATATATAGAATTCTTAAAATTAGTTTTTATAGTATAGAAATAAAAATCTTTCAACCAGTTCCCTCCTAGATATATAGAAAAATGAACAATTACAAATATCTATGTATAAAATACTGCTATTTTATAAATATATATACTATAAATTTCATTTTGAATATAACAAATATTTCTTCCTTTTAAAATTTAGGACTGTTTTTAGTCGTCTTTTTTCTCCTTACTCAATAATTCAGCTTGTTCCTTTTTGGATGGGAATATCACAAAAAGAGATAATTGAATTATGCAAAGAATAAAACCAACTGCATTCTGAAACTGTTTGAAAAAGTTTAAAATACAATAGATACCAGTCTTAATTTGCAATGTACATTAAAAGGTTATCTCACGTATCTATTTTATTTTTTATCACAAGGAAAATACTTACAATAATAAAAACGTTGTTGATGATAAGACCATATAATAACCATGAAAAAGAAACTAAGGTACCCACAAAAATAAGTGGAAATGGAAGAATTTCGGTGCTTTTTGTTCTTATAACTTCCTCCTAAAAAGTGAGAAATATTTTTACATATTTACAGAAATATTAATACAAATCTTTTAATAATTTCTTAAAAATATGATAAAAATACTTGATATACATATATATAGAAAAATTATGAATACAGCTTACAAGATGCATAAGAGGAGCTGCAATTAAGAGAAAAAGAAGTACTGTAACCACTATGCCAAATCTAAATTCAACATTTGTTGGATGTTCTATTTGAGCATATACAAGGAGGGCTATCACAAAAATTGTTACCTTGTATATTAATTTAAGTACTTCTCTCTAGAAAAAGAAAAAGACATTATATAATAATTAGAAAAAAATTTGAGAAGTTCAAATTAAACATATTTTAATAAAAACTTTGTCAGATACCGTATTTGGAGCATAATAGTAGTATACTATCATATATATAATGTTTGTCAATAAACCAAATATGTTAACATTTATCATGGTAGGATCATTTAACATCAATGCATATCGAAGCATCAGTATACATCTAAAAAAATATTATTAATTTAATCACAAAATGCAATTTATGTATTCATAATTTTCTTAATATTATTATTTTATTGCATATAAGCATATGTGAATGTGAATATTCATTCTTCAGTAATTAATTCAATAATTAATCAACAAAGTTTTACAAAATATACTGTTATTTATAAAATGCATGAAATTTAGTTATTAAACAATTTTTGTACTTTAATTACATTTAAAATATTTGTATGTATATATATATATATATATATATGTGTCACTTACACTCCTATGCCACCAACAAAAGGCATTGGATCAGTTCCTTTGGCTGTACCTTTCTTATATATGTCCTTGCATATTAATCTACAAATTATAAATAATAAAATTATAAAATATAACTATAACTATGTTAAATTATAAAATAATAAATTAATTATTATAATAAAATAATTAATTATAAAATATAGCTTTGTTAAAAATAAGCAACATTTTCTTATATTAGTGCAAATTTTATAACTTTGAATGCATTGCATTGAATTTAATAAGTTTTAAGAAACAATTCATATTATACTTCAGTAAGCAGAAATTAAAGATGATGAATTGTGAAATATGACAAGGAATACAAAAGCCGTTATTGTAGCATAATATTGATACAATATAATATCAATTGCGGCAAATGTCTTAAATTTAATTTTTTAATATTTTTTTCAAATATAATAAAAGAATTTTTATTATACAATTAAATATAAATAATAATAATAAAATAAATAATAAAAATAAAAATAAATAATAATAATAATAATTAATATAAATAATAATAATTTATATATATATATATATATATATATATATATATATATATATAACATTAAAATATAATTTTACTAAAAAAATAAGATATATTTAAATGATATTATTACATCTTGACATACTTACGTTCCAGTTAACATATGTGCCATTGTAATATACATGGCGCAAGATCCAACAATTTCTTTATATTGTTCCAAGACCATTTTGCTCGATTCGTGTATGTCAATTATTTATGCTTACTACAGTTATGCTCTCATCAATTACTGTAAATTGTTATCAATGTCAAGTGCTACGAATTAATCAGATATAGAGAACTGATTCGCGGTAATAAGTTAAATTAGATCTAATGATGCCAGAATGCACTTGAGTACACCAAACTGCACTATTTTTTATTTCTTTATTTAATAATATGATTTCCTATGTGAAATGTAGTAATGTTTCCTTTTAAATCTCTTTCTAATTAATTTCGTTTAGTTTCTCTTTCTTTCCTTAATTCACTTTCGTAATTATTTTTGCTTGTAATCTTGTTTCTTGATTTTTTCTCAAAATTTCGTTTTCTTAATTTCTAGATGTCAAATTCGTTTGAACTTCTTAAATCCGTCACTGCTTGTTTCTATACACGTATAGAAGTGATAATATATAGATGTGATAAATTAGACGAAATCAAATCCAAGGTGACTCAAGGTTAAGTTAGATTTCAACTGTTATACACGCAGCGCAGACTGCGCAGATACCGAAGACTGAGAGCCGCCAACATGTGCCGGCTATCATATAGCTGCGTATATCAGTATACTATCAGATTAGCGTCCATGATCAGTGGTAATAATGAGTGGGCAACTTCTGCATCATTCTACACTGTTGCACTTCATGACTGCACACAAAATTCAAGGATAGAGATATGCAAGATTAGATACTTTTTCAATCACATAATGTTCTGTTGAAATAGCAACAGCAAGGACATATTATAATGTATACTTATTATGATGATATAATAAATTACTGTTGTAAAATGAAAAAAATATTGTTAATAATTTTTATAAGATAAATCTAACTTTTAATGAAAATATTTTCATTTCAGATTAATTACTTTTCTTGCTTTTATCTGAATTACAGATGATAAAATGTGAAATTATATTTTGTTTTAATATTAAAGATAAAATTTTTTAAAATGTTAATAAATGATTTTATATGCTTATACAATCTTGAGCAATGTAACATTGTCACAGTTAAAATACATTGTACTAAGCATAATATTGGCAATGTCATCTTGCTGGAAAATATATATATTATACATACACACTACATATATTTAATTATTTTTATATTCTGGTTTAGAATTATACAGTGCTTTAATAGTCATATATGTTCTATTATAATCTTTAACTGCTTCAACATGATTTCTCTTAATTCCAGGAATAATCTTCTTTCTAATATTCAGTTGATAAACATCTATATCTTTATGAGGTATTTCAGCTTCATTGTGTATACTTTTATTAAACAACGTAATTTTTATAATATCTAATGCTTCTCCTAAGAAAGTAAAATAAATAAATAATTAAATAAATAAATGTATTATATATATATATATATATATATCATAATAAAATATAAAGATTTTTTCAGAAATAGATGGTTAAATTTTAATAGCAATTTTTACTCATTTTAAAAATGAGAAAAAAAGTCATGTTTGTGCGTGCGCGCATGTACAAATGCGTGTCTGAATATAAATAGGGAAACATTTCTCAAATTAATTGAAATAATTTTTTGGATACAGTTTTTTAGTCTAAAATAAAAAGAATATGTTTAAGTTACTATTTCTGAAATAATCTGTTTACGATGCATTAAGATAGATTATACGACCCTATGCATTATGAATCTTATAATACTTACGTTCATTTTCATGAAGTATCAAATCGTCGAAAAAAGCGATGTTTTGTATAAATAAATTAAACATATCTTCCATGTCAGATGAATGGGTAAGAAATTCTGGATTACAAATCGCGAGATGGGATAAAAACCTAATGCCTTGTTTAAATATCTTGTGTTGGACCTTTTTGATACCAAGCCAAAAATTTTGATCTAACTTTTCCAGATATGTATCAGATAGATGTTTTTCCATATTCTGCTCACTACATTTCGTCTCACATGTATAATTTTTATAATTAATTTTCTTTAAACTATAACACTTTTTAGAAGCAGAAAATGAATTCTGCCACTCAGTATTATCAATTATATCTAATTTAGTTTCAGAAGATTTTTTCAACATATTAATTGTGATTCTTAATAGCTTCATATAACAATTACACGATTCTGAATTCTTAATTCTTAATAAATTATTATTCGTTTGCAGAATATCCCACACAGATATCAACCCATGTGTTATATTTATAGTAGTGAGAAAATCTGGATGAAAATGCTCCAGTTGCATTATAAGAATTTGTAAAACACAAGCATCTGAAAGTATAGAATGTGTACTTGTCATTATAGATCTGTCTCTTTTAAATTAAAAAACTAAATCATAATAAAAAAAATGACTTTGTAAATATATCAAATTTTGTGAATTTATTATTTTAGAATAGTATAATAGTTACCTGGTGTAAAGTGTAAAGCACCTTTCCATCCTTTTATTGCGATTGATTCTGTTAAAATAATAATAATTAATATCAAAAGATACATCTTTTACTAGATAAGCAATATATACTTACGTGAACTGCTGCACAGTTTCGGTATAAATTCAGTATAGCATTTGAAAATCATTAGAAAATCTATTAATGAAACATAACAGATTGATAGTGGCCTCGAAAACACAAGTTCTTTGTAAATAAGACAAATATATTCTAATCTGTAAAAGTAATCATATTTAACAATTTGCAAATATTTAATTATGAAGATAATATTGCCATACCCTTTTTTACAGTAACCTACTCTCCGTTGTACATTACATAGTACTTTTATTATTGCATTTATAAGACCTGTAAATTGATGAGATCTTCTCTGCAAATAATAATATTTATCAATTATTATCAAAGATATAAAGATATTTTTATCTGATAGAAAACTGATACACATGTTAAAAAATAAAATTTTTGTACTCACAACACGTCCTATTAAAGTAACGCATTCTAGAATGATCTCAAGAATTTCAAATTCGTGATTTTTTTTCGGCCATGCATTATAACGTGTCATTTGTGGTAGGTAACGATTATAGCACTCATCATTGCATGTGAGCAGTAGTGACTTTCCTGCCAAGTAATTGCTTAAATATGATGATTCCAAACTAATATATGAAAGTACACCGAGCAATCTTCTCGCTTCGATACCCCGTTCTCCTTCATGCCATGCATTTGCTTCGCACTCGGACTTGATACAAATATTGTGATTCTCATAAACATTAGAAAAATATAGATCATTCATATCTCGAATATCATCGTTTCTCATAGCTTGAAAAATCATTTGCAATACTTCTACAACATTCAGCATCAGCTCTCTCATGGTCAAAACTAGCTGAAAAAAATAAAAATGTATATAAATATTTTGTTCATTAATTAATTTCATATAAATATACTGCAATATCATATTTAAGTAGATTGATATCTTTTTATACCTTATTAATTATTGGTATACATTTTTCTGATTCTATCTCGCTATTAACTTTCCTCTCAATGGCTGCTATTTCAAGTAGAACAAATTCTATTGTCAATTTTTTGTCATCTACTATTGTAATTACTGGCTTTACCAAGTCGGGATTTTCTGCAATGGATAAAAAAAATTGTATTTGTATATTTTTTGTATAAAAAAATAATTATAATAAATTTTCTATATATTATGTAATTCTTTCTATGTATGTGATTATCATATTCAAATATAATACTCTATATACCAAAAATCCTAAATGTTTCTTCTTCTTGCAAAATAGGCAAATTTCTTCTTCCAGTTTTTTCTATGACCTTGATATTAACAATAGGTTTTTCGGGTAATGATGCTTCAAACATTAATTCTGAAATTCCCGCAAGTGGAAAATCTAAGAAATATTTGAAACACCAAGAGATTATAAAACTTAATAATATATAATTTATTTACATTTTTCTTTAGCATACTCACAAGTACTGCATGTTTGAAGTTGATGATCTGTTCTCTTGTATATATTAGTTTGTACACATACTTCTTTTATTGGATTTTTATTCATATTTGTTTGTCTATTAAATTAAAATTAATTTTATATACACTTTAAAAATATTGATTTTAATAATTTGTATCAAACAATTTAAATTTTTAATTTTCCAAAGTATCAACCTACCGATCTATTGAAGTGCTACATTTGCTTTTATTACTAAAAGAACTATTCATGTATAATGTTTGTGGTTCTTCTAATTTAATACCTCCAGATTCTAATCGTTTACAACGCTCCTGAAGATTTCCTATTTCTAAATTCTATAAATTAATAATTAATATTATTATTTTTTGTAGTAATAGAATATATAATATATATTAGAAAATATATATTCACTTGTAACTCTAATTGTGTTTTCAACTGTTCTTTATCTTTGTAAATTTTGTTGATCTCTAATCTGTGATTATTGGCTTGTTCCTCAATTAAACGCATTTTTTCTAATTTCTCATTTTCAGCTCGTAACTGAATTTGCTGTAATCGCTGTCGTAAATATACAGCTTCACCATCTTTGGTTATAAAGTCATTCCGTAACTTCTTTATTTCATTTTTTAATTTCTCCAATTCCTTATCATCTACATATAAACACATACACATACACACACACATACATATATATATATATATATACAAAGAAATTATACAAACAAAATTCTTACATTTATTTCCTAGTTTTGCATTTATAATAATATTACCTGATACAATAATGTTATTTCCCTTCTGAAATGTCGAGTTGTGACTTTCTCTATCTATTAATTTGTTTCTAAATTGAGAATAATTAATATCTACAATATCTTGACTTTTGCCTTGTACATCTTTTTTCATCGTATACAAGTCAGACTTTTCCATAGGTTGTAATAACTTTAAACGTGATGTTTCACTGCAGGCAATGATAGATGATTTCTCGGGCAAGCCTAATTTCATTGAATGCAAACCACTTTCAAATGGTTTCGAATTATCTAATACATTGCTCGTCTTGAAAATAAAGTTTGAGTTACATTTTCGAATTGTATTGTATATTCTTAACAGAGTATTTTCTCAGCGTAGAAACAATACCTGCAAACATGCTTGAGATGCAATCAGATCCATTTCTTGGATATCTTCTTCGGCGAAATCGTCACCCCAAAGATCATCATACTGCTCATTTTTGTTCTCCTGTACCTTGCTATGCTGCGGATCTTTTCCAGGAGCATTGAATCTCGCTCTTTTTGCGGACACACGATAATCTTCTGAATCCTCAGGCCGTTTAAACATTGTGATGTCAAATATTCTCTATTATTAAACGTCATAATATAAAACAAAGCGGCTTCGATCCTGTTTCGACACGTTTTTCTTCGTGCAATTTACATTTTTTTTCGTAACAATAGAAACTGTGGCTATCGAAGGCGTTTCATATTGTTCTGTTGCGATAAACGAGCAAACAGATCAATTATGGAACTATGCAATCATATTTTGGTAAAATGATCTTTCGTTACGTTCGGGTTCGAGATAAGCAACACGCTTACGCGCTAATAATGTTCGAGCTTTGTTATTTACTGAAAGTTGAGCAAGGACAGAATACGCATGCGCAGTAGCATAGCACATATACATATATATACAATATATACATATATATACAATATATATGTACATATACTCACTGTGAATATTTACATTTATATTGAAATCATTAAATTAGTTACACTGTTGCACTAAAGTAAATAAATAAAAAGTGGAAATAACAAAATGGTTTAAAAATTTTTATAGTTTGATATTATATACATGCATATATTTTAGTTTAGAGATATCTATATTTAGAATTTAAATTATCATAAAATGATTTACATTTTATCTGTACTTAAAATTTTTTTTATTTTATATAAGATAAAATCAAAATTCATGTTCCTATTTTTCTTACAGTTTTTTTCTTGTTGCATTTGTATTATCTTGTATTATCTTATTTGTTGCGATAAGTTTTAATTCTTAGTAATATAACTATATGTTCAATAAAATAAGACATTACTAGATTTAATATATACACTGACATATAAGTACACACAAAACATTCTTTCTCACTCAAATTCACTCTTTCTAAAGAAGCTTAGGCAAAGTTGATACAACTATATAATTGTTTTATATTGAAACATATAATATCTAAACTTCCTTATAAATATTAGATCTTTGTCCAGTATCAAGTCAACTTATTCTAAATTCATATCTGGACTATATAAAACATACTTTCAATTTGCTGACATAATACATTTGTTATTAAATTAAAATATCACATACATTTTCATTGTTTTAAGTAAATGTTTTTTTTTGTAATAGTTCTTATAAAATCTACCAATCATTTTTCAACTTATCTAAATAATCAATACTAAAGTAATAATACTGAACAAAATTCAATAAATTAAAATAATATTAAGACTAGAGAGAAAATTAATATTAATAATCCCACTCATAATACTGCGATATTGCTTGTACATGTAGAAAACACTCATTTTATAATTAATGTTTACACACTTATGAGTGTGATGGAATTTAAAATTTGTAAAAAATAAACATTCTAAAACTATTTAGGCAGAAAGATATACTCTAACACACACATTTTTAAGCTTTTAAAGAATATACTTGTTTAAAACGCAAATTTTGTTTATACTTCATATATGTATGATAAATATATGCATAATACAGCTTGATTCAAGGCACCTTTCCCAGTATAATAAAAAAAAGCATAATTAATTTAATTCATGACAAATAATTTGCTGTTATACATTTCTCCCCGACTCGATTCAACAAATTTCCTAACAAATTTAGGAACTATTAATCGGGATGTAGACAGAAAAAATTAGTAGATTTGTACACTATCTTTTGGAACAAATTAATCTATGATTAATTACAATATTTCATTCATGAAGATATTTTATCGGTGATTTAATTACCGCGCGATGTAATACGAAAATTATAAATTATTTAAGAATGCAAGCGCGTAATATATTACAGAATGCAATATAATAATCGAAAGTCATCTAATAAAACTAAACATCTCCGTGTATTAAATTAGACATTATCGAATCCATCTTTATAACTTGTATTTTCGATGTCAATCCTTTCGTTGAGTCCACATTGTATGAAGACCAATAACTTATCAATTCTGGAAATTTATTGTTATTGATGTATTCAACTGAGATAGAATTAAATTGATTCCGTGAATTCAAATTTGGTTGACAGTCAAGTCCATGGCACAATAGTGTTATATCACTTTGACTAACATTATTAGATTGAACATCTGTATAGTTTATGAGAACTATTAGGACTGTTTCTATAAATCTTTGCTCTGTAATCGCTTTTTCTACATGGTTAGATAGTAAATCCATCCATTGCCAAAATTTAATAGTAAACCCAAAGGTATAAGGTTTACCCAAAGTCATTAAAAATACTGGCTTCGATGCAAAGGCGTTCGAACTCACATGATCCCAAATGATTATCGATTCGTTCGTTAATTTTTGCAGCGTTAAATTTGCACTAGTGCGGCAAAATTGCCCTGGACATACTCCTTCGTTTTCTACAGTCAAATGATGATAAGGCGTAGGCTTCCAATTATATTTTTTATCATATTGTTTTACTATTTCAAACAATCGTGGCGATTTTAATTCTGCTACAAATTTCGTATATACTTCTTGCATTTTCATATTGCGGAATAATTCTTCCAAAGTCATGAATCTTGGTACAACTGCAATAAAAATATGCGGTTATTAATAATAGTATGATATATAAACACAAATTTAAAAATTTAAGATATAGAATGTATTTACAATATACATACGTCTTGCATTGTCATCGTAACAATTATAAAGTATTTTGTTGTTAGAGACAAGATTATATATATCAATAGAAGTGCAATTATTAACTGAATAATATTCCAGTAATTGACCAGTTTTGCCAGATAAAAAAGCAAAATACAACACATTTGCATCATCTACTATTACACTTAATAAATCTTCAATATCATCCGCATTAATATCTGGTAAAATAACTGGTAATTTCGAAAATGTATGAGTTGTGGCACTCCAATGAATCGTTCCAGCAATCGGATCTATACTAACGAGCAAGCCTTGTTCACCAACAACAATGCAGTCAGGCTTTCCAGATTGATCGATATCAATACTAGCGCAATCTATAAGAGTAGGCGATTTTTTTAATGGAACCAGCCATAGTGGCAATCCACTACTCCCTTGCATTGATATGACTCCTCCACCTTCTGGAGGTATTTGTCTTTGTATCATTGTATTCTGTGTATCATTTTCTCTGTATTGTTCACCACGAAGAAGGAATATCAGATTGTATGGAGATCCAGGTACTGTAGTAATAGGCCCATGTATTTCTGCAATTAATAATATAATATAAAAAAATTATATTTTAAATTATTTTTTTACAATTTATTAAAAAAAAAATTGAGAATATAAACAAGTTAGTTCATATATTAATAAACTTACCAACATCTTGTAAAGTTTTATCCCATGATATAGATGATTGTGATTCAATAATTGGTGGACAAATCATTGAACTGTCACAAGGTAATACATATAAAAAGATAATTATTGTAACAATGCATAATAATATGGATGCAAATAGGCAGAAACGCCTCATTGGCGACATATCTCTTCTTTTCCAGAAATCATTCTGCTCACTTCCTTCAATTACCATTACCGGTATATCATCTTGATAACATTTAATTGTATTTTGTCTACTTCTTGTGCTATTTCCTAGATTTTGTGTTTCGTCCAGAGGACAATACATGCCATTTTCATGACCTGAATGTAATTCCTAAACAAAAACAGACAATTATAATATAAAAATTTGAAATAGTACAAGTATCAATATCTTCTATCACATTCATAATAAAAATACATTTATGCAAATTATTTAGCTAATATATAGAAATAAATTTAACATAAAAATCATTTCAGAATAATATATTTATTTTAAATATAAATTTAAATTGTAACATAGATAATATATATATATATATATATATAAAGATATACTTGCTTTAATTAATAATACTTTAATTTTTCGAAAGCTAAAGATAAATTTTATAGTTTTATAAGTTAAATTCTTTTGACATATGTATTTTCGTAATATTTATTATATAATAATATTTCTTACAGCTATTGTAGTGGTATTATCGATCTTGTAGGTAATATGATTAGGTCGAGTTAAATGTTCTTCTTCATCCTCGGTATCAGTATTGCTTATACTCTGCGGTAAAGGCGTATAACCTTTGCCACTGTGATCTATTGACATTTCGAATATAATTTCAAACAAATATCACTTTTATAATTATTTCTCCTTTACAATTGCATAATAATTATTATTATTATTATTGCAATATTGCCATAGCCAGGTACGTTTGCAAATTCAGCCAAAGATATCAGTTAACGTATGTACAAGGAATACGCAATAAAGGAAAAGCTGAAAACGTCCATTTGTGTGATTCTGCGCGCGTCGTTTTTTCATGGAAAACTTATTTTAATACAGGTGCGTTCAAAAATCTACTCAATGTAGAATAGCATTTGATCGACCAATCAAAACAGAAGTACCAAAAAATTTCTTTGCCTTGATTGGTCAAAAGCAACAAGATGGATTTTCGAACGCAATTCTAATAAGTTTGAATCCATTTCTATAAATCACAGAACAAAAAAATTATAAAAAATTATTTAGTCCGTTACATGTAGATATATATAAATATTATAATCATTCATTTAATACAAATTTATTCATTATTTCTCTCTATAATACTCTCTATATAACATTAAATAGATTAGATTAAGATTACAAATTTTAAATTATATTTTGTTTATATATATCGAAATTAGTAAAGCATCAAGACTTTGACTCAAGATATAGAATTTTTGAAATCGTTTAATATATTTTGTTCTAAATTAAATGTTTTTTCCACATTTTTATACTTTTTATTACGATACATATAGAGCGCTTATACATACAGGTTTTCTGTACACTCATAAGTATACAGATATTATGATATATCTCCTCAGCAGAATTCATAACAGATTTCTCTCGTCATATATATTTTAGTGAGCAGCGTTGTTGCGTCGTCCGCGTCTTTTGCGACTACTGCCAGAAGGACGATTTGACGACGAGGCCCACTGCTCGTAGAAGCGTTCGGCCTCGAGCCATTCTTGATACTTGTACCACCATTCTTCCCACTTGATATAATCATCAAGAGTGAGATCGCGAAGGTAACCTCTAGCTTTATAGTAGTCGTAACGGACGCGCACGTCGTCCCAACCCTCGAAACCTCTCGGTCCTTGCGCCAGAAGCGACTCAGGGTAATGCCCAGGTGGTGGTGAATCGTATCCTAGACGCGCGATTCTCTCCTCACCTTCTATAACGACCTTCATCGCGTTTTCGCCGTCTTTCGTGATGCGCATATTTTCCATGTCCCTACGATCCACGCTCCACTGTGCCATTTTACCAAATCTGTAATGAAAAATGTACATAATCTATCGTTATTAATCTCGAAAAAAAAATAATGATGCGATGTATTTCAAATTTTTGTAATTTTATATTGTCGTACTATATGTATTGAGTAATATGCTTTCATGAAATACCGTTCAGATAATGTCATTCTTGGCGGCCCAACATGAGATGTAGTGGAGGAACTATCGCTATCGTCACTGGGCGAAGATTCCGGCGGAGGTCGCATCATTTGTGGTGCTCCATGACTCGTATGTGTTTTTTCCACTTTAACTGCTTTACGCATCTGCACAATTTTAATACAAGGATTCCTAATTCATATAATTTTGAAAGAAAAATGTCCCACTGTATAAAATTTTTAATACATTAGTTCAAAAAAGAACTAATCATATAATTCTTTATTTATTCTACATTGTATACTATAATACTATGTATATAGTATACAAATGTGTTTACACTAGAAATTCCTTCTTCATAAAATTTGCTCATTTTTATAAAAGCCTTTTTCAAGAAAGAAAAAAGGTAAACAATCATTTTACCAATGGGATGGGATCTGGTACTCGTGGATCCTCCGGCAATCTGCTATGATGTTTCTCTTTACGACGAATCTTGGCTTCTTTCTCCTTGAGAATCTTGTAATCCTTCTGATGACGCGGCGGTGGCTGCGGTGCCGGCGGTGGAGTACGCGGACGCGGTAGCGGCGGCGATCGCGGTCTGGCACGTGGCGGTAAAGCTCGCGAACTGGAAGCGACTTCTTTAGGATGCGTTCTGGCTCGTACCGGTGTGATCGATCGAGAACGCGAGCGGGACGGCGGCGCAACACGTCGTCGTTCTTTCGGTGAACAAACAGAACACGATCTATCGGAGCACGTGCTGCCTGTGCTGGGACTACGAGCGGTCGGTTGTCTACCTCTATTGTGTTCGCGGGAAGAACGTTCGCGTGGTGATCGTGGACTCCTCGCTCGAGGACTACGCGGACGCGGACTATGAGGACTGCGTGGTCGGGGACTTCTCGGGCTTCTGGGATGTCCTCTGCTGGGTTCGCCGCTGCCACCAGTACCACCAACGTATAACTCTTTGTATCCGCTGTGACGCCATCTATTCGGATCTCGTTCTTCTGCTTCCAGCAGCTTCTTATTCCAATAGCTTGATTGCGATTCGCGAGCTTTCCTCATCACATTGTCTATCTCTTTTCGTTTGCTGGAACTCTCACCGTGTGGTCTGGGTTGCGACACGCTCGTGTCCATTCGTAGCCTGCTTGAACTGCTGCCACCGCCATTGCCACCTCTTCTTCTGTCATAATCTCGAGACGACATTTCTAGTAACAGAAATTTATTTGTTTTATTATTTCATTTCATGTTGAATTATTTTGATATGTAATATCAAAATAAAATTTATTATCAAATTGAATCAAATATTGAAATGTATAACTAAGCATTTATATTTTGTAAAATGTAATATATTATTATGATATAATTATAATTTAGAATTTTGTCTTTACAGTTATTAATTAAATATACAAATGTACATTAAATAATCTTGGAAGCATTATATGTGAATAAAACGTGATATATTTATGATTTATCTTCTTAAAATAGGTGCAAATAAGAATAATAAGATAGAAAAATATAAATCTTGGAATATGTACTGGAAAATACTTGTGAAATTTATCTCAATTAAAATACTTTTATTTCTATAGTAAAATTAGTTTCGACCTTTAATATAGATCCTTTTCGTACATAAGTAAGCAATCAACCATTTATTATAGAGATGAAAGAAAACCAAGAATAGTATATTCAGAATATTTTCTAGCATATCTACCAATGCCTGTGTGTGTGTGTGTGTGTGTGTGTGTGTGTGTGAATTTGTATTTGTCTATTACATATATGATATATTATCATGGTATTATTATTTGGATCAATTCAAAATTTAGAATAAAATGGTTCAAGACCAAAATTTACCTTATGATAAAAATGCAAGATGGAAGACCAAAGGTACAGTGAAGAATATCTAATTAATCCAGACATAGAGCATGGTGCAGGTATCAATAATGTTAATCCTCCGTAGACAATACTGCAACCATAAGGATAATTCGCCAGCCGCAGCAAAAAACCAGGAGGAAGTACCAGAAGCACTCGTCCTTAGAATCCGACTGGCCTAAGTGAAAAATTCTACATGTCACAAATCTGGTACAAGCGTCGTCGAGTCGAGAGAAGATGTTATAAAGATAGCATTCTCTAATGTTTTCGGGGGATTTTTCTCACGTAAATCTCTGATTATCTCTTTTTTTTCCTCTCTCTCTCTCTCTACAGTTCAAATATATGGTACGTATGCGTCGTCCGCTGCAAAGCGGACACATCGCCGGACAATGCGATGCCTTACCATCGGCCACTCACCGCACGTCCAGAGATCCATGCGTGCCGCGAACGGAATTCCGCGCGCGGAATGGAACTCCGGAACAGATGGGTTTCCGAGGAACCCGTTATTATCGTGCGAGCGCGCGCGCGAGGGATCGTCAACGGCCTCGAGGAGGAACGGACCGATGGTGTCGCAATCGCGCGGTCGATCGCGTACTCGCGCCGAAAACGCGTCCTCCTCGGGCGAGGTAACGAGCTGCGTCGGCGACACTCGCGTCACGGCGGGTGTAGCGCGCCGCGCGCGCCCAATTTAGAATCGACATTTAGCCGATTTACGACTCGGCAAACGCGATTCACGCGCGAATGGAGAACAACGTCATCCTCGCGACGGGCATCGCGCGTTTCCCGTTTGCCCGTTACGGCGAAAACCGGGACACATCGCCTGATATCGCGGTCACTCGCGGCGCGACATGCTCTACTTTTATCTCTTCTATGGATATCTATCCCTAGTAGAGGGAGACAACACATTTTTCACTTTTTTTTTTCCTCTCAACTGCGTGGACGCGACGCCACACAGTTTCGCGTGTGTCGAAGTTCCCACGCGGGGGAACTTCGAAACGCGTTAAATCGGCGGTATCGCGCGCGCCCGAGACGACACCGAGGGGGGGCGTTTACCCGGGTAAACGCCAAATCGCCCGACATAGTCGCGGAATGCGTTCGAGAGAGAACAGCCCGAGGAGAGAGAGTAACCGGCATAAATAATGCGCGCGCTCCCGCATCTGCCCCCTTCGCTCCGACAATTCGTAAAAGCGAACGTTGATGGCGCCTTCTTTTCGCTCCCATTTCTCTCTCTCTCTCTCTCTCTCTCTCTCTCTCGTGCGTGTCCTCACTCTCTCTCTTTCTTTCCTGTCGCAGCTTGCTGCATACACACATTCGCGCACCAGATTTCCTCCCTCTCTCCTCTCTTTCTCTCTCCCTCTAGCATTAAATCTTACTTAATGCCGCCGTCACACAACTACTAGCGAATCGCGAAATTCGTACACGTCGAGATGTACGTTTTCTCACGGAAATTCGTTTGCGCGACACCAAAAATCAATCGCTCATCTAACGAGCTACGCGATCGACCAGAATAATTTTCTTTCTCTTTCTTTTTTTTTTTTGCCGGAAGGCCCACGTGTATCGCGGGACGAACGGACACTCACTTTTCTTAACGCGACGACCCGATAACTTGCATTTTCTGGCGCGTGTTCCGGCCAGATTCGTTCTCGCGTAAACGTCGAATATGTTCACAATGGACTTACTTGAGAGACGGTTTCTCTCCCGTCGCCCAACCATTGAACGTAAACACCGACATAGATAGACGAACTTGATACTGACTGCCGCGAAGACTGTGATTGGTCGAAACATTTTGTACGAATCCATTTGATTTTTAAATACAATAATAAAATCCGTCAAATTCGTATCATACTACGCATTGAAAATTGAAGATTAAAGATTAAAAATTGAAGTTTAACTAATCAGAACAAAATAGATTAAAATTTCTTTATTCTGATTGGTCAAAATTTAACCTTCAATCTTCAATCTCAATCTTCAATGCGTAATCTGAAACTATTTTATTTGACAAGTAGATTTTCGAACGCAACCTTGTGTTGCAAATTGACTCCAATTGTGCCTTCTTAAGCGGGGAACACACACTTTTGCATAAGTGCATAGCCATAAGCATAAAGAAATTGATTGGTCCACAAACATATGCCTAACGAAATGAACCAATCAATTTCCTTATTATACTTATGGCTGTGCGCTTATGCAAAAGTGTGTGTTCCCCGCTTTACAAAAAGCAAATTATACCAGATCTCGTGACTGTGTTTACGTCATTCAATTATAATACGTGAATAAATATTTATACTAATCATCAGAAAAATTACAAAAATGGTGATTGCTATCGGATTTGAAGGTAGCGCAAACAAATTGGGTGTAGGAATAATTCAGGATCAGCTAGTATTATCAAATGTGCGGCATACCTATATTACTCCACCGGGAGAAGGTAACCTCAAAATAATATTTTGTACATATATCATGCGTAAATTTGTAAACACTTGACATAATATATATGACGTAAGCATTTTGATTATTTATTGAACAAGATTTTACAAGAGTTTTAACATTTTTTGACACAGATTTGTATCGAGCCTGCTTTAGCCAATCTTTCTACCATTTATGTGATGTATGATTTTAAAACATTTTATTAGAAGAGTTAAAATATACATACAAAATTTTTGTATAAAATATATACATGCTTATATTTTAAATATCGACATAAAATGACAAATAAAATTCTTCTGTGAATTTTGTTGTTAATTAAACATTGTCTAAAGTAGGCTCAACATTCATAAAGATTATGAACAATTCTAATATAAATACAATAATGTGTAATTTAGACTTCTATTTATTAGGTTTCTTACCTCGAGAAACAGCACAACATCATAGAAAACATATATTAGATGTCTTGCAAAAAGCCTTAGATGATGCAAAGATTACTATGAAAGATGTAGATGTTGTTTGTTACACAAAAGGACCAGGAATGGGAGCACCATTGACAGTCGCTGCTTTAGTAGCTAGGACTGTTGCTCAGTTATACAATAAACCTATAGTTTCAGTCAATCACTGTATTGGTCATATCGAGATGGGACGTTTGATTACTGGTAGTGAAAATCCTACCGTTTTGTATGTTTCTGGTGGAAATACTCAAATTATTGCATATTCTCGACAAAGATACCGCATCTTTGGCGAGACAATCGACATAGCAGTAGGAAATTGTTTGGACAGATTTGCGAGGCTATTAAAACTTTCAAATGATCCTAGTCCTGGATATAACATAGAACAGTTAGCAAAAAAGTAAGCAAATTTTTATATTTGATTAATGTTTTGCTAGGATTTCATCTTGGAAATCCTTGATAAATATTAACCTTCAAGATCACACTTATGGGATCTTATATGCTGGATTCAATTAAAATTTTATGGGTGCGAAAAGGGGTGAGAAACTGGCACCGCTACCATATGTTGTGAAAGGGATGGATGTATCGTTCTCTGGTATCTTAAGTCATATAGAGGAACATTTATCTAAATGGCTCGATACAAAGGCATTTACTCCTGAAGATTTATGTTTTTCCTTGCAAGAAACTGTGTTTGCCATGCTCATCGAAATTACAGGTAACCATTTATTGGACGATTTTGCTCTTTTCTTGCTTAACATTAAATAATGTTGCAGAGCGCGCGATGGCGCATGTGAGATCGAACGAAGTGTTGATCGTGGGTGGCGTAGGATGCAATGAGAGACTACAGGAAATGATGAGCGTCATGTGTAAAGAAAGAAATGCAACTCTTCATGCGACGGATGAGCGATTCTGCATAGATAACGGCGTTATGATTGCAGTCGCTGGATTGCTCCAATATAAGTGCGAGGGTGGTACTCCTTGGACACAAACTACTTGCGTTCAGAGATACCGAACAGACGATGTACATGTTTCCTGGAGAGAATAAAATAATATTTTCAAGTAAGTTTTTCGTTGATATATTTAAATCACCTCTCAATTGATGTAAAACACATTCTAGAAATTTTGATTATGTTAAAGTTTTCACACTGGAATGCGTTTTATTTTAATCCTACTACTAAATAATAAAATTATCCTATAACAGAATAATAATTTCAGTTAGGATATTTATTACATATCAGATTATATATATAAAAATATTCATATATGTATATGCAATCAATGAAATGCATTTATTTTATCTGCAACCCCCATAATATTAATATGTTATCTTTCAAAAGTTTAAAAATATTAGGATTTATTTGTTGCAACTTTTAATTTGAATGTCTCTGATCATTTTTATATGGCATACATTATCGGTATTAAAAGAAAAGTATGGGGATTTTTAATAAGTGACAAAGATAAAAATGCTTAGAAGCTTACTCTTTTATTAAATTATCAAAAAAAAAAAAAAGTTTCAAATCTAAGAGCTTTGAATTTGAAGAATAATTGTTTCGTAATAATTTGATTTTTCTACATAGATTAAAATTCCTATCAATTTACTTTTTAACAAGGAAATTATATGTGACTTGTAGATTAGTCTTTTAGTAATTTATAACAAATGTTAGACGTCTTTTATATATGGATATATAAATCTACATACTATTAAATTCGCGAAAGTGATTATGCGAATGTGCAAAAATGCCATTAAGAATCGATCACTATATATTATTCGTGATGACCTCCATGCTGTCTCTAAAAATACCATCTCTCTCTCTCTCTCTCTCTCTCTCTCTCTCTCTCTCTCTCTTTCTCTCTCGGTGATGCCATCGTGTAGGCAACAACCAGTCGCATTATCTGGGAATGCAGTAACCTGATTTCGTGGCAGGCTGGATAGATTTCCTGTTGATCGGACAGCTTGATTTGCTTCGATATTGCAGCAGTTTCGGTCTTCTGTGGCCTTTAATCTTTTTTCCTACCGATTCGATATTGACCTCGTTTCGATATGATATCGATCTGACTATTAACTACACGTGGAACAGTTCTTCGGCGCATATACGATGCTTTATCGATTCGCTTCTCATGAAGAACGTTGGCGATGCGGAGGTCCAATCTCCTGGCTTCGTGTTGAAAATTCCGACTTTGTGAATTCCAATGATATTGCAGTGCGAGATCGCGCAAGCCAAAAAAGAAGGCCGGGGAGGGGAAAAGAGGGATGGAAGCATCGATCGGGCATGACACTCCCTATAAAACGTAGTACATAAACAAATTATCGATAAAATTTTAACGAAATTATAACACATATCGTTATTAGTAAAATATTTAATATAATATTAATTATTTATAAATAATTTAGAAGTAATAAAATCTCTCTTTCTTTTTCCATCTCTCTCTCTCTCTCTCTCCTTGTTTTTAATTTTACTTCTTCAGAACTTTTCTTACAGCTAAAGTTAATTTATCGATAAAAGTTAAGCGCGCGTTTCAAATTACTATGTAAAAAAATTAATAATTTATAGACATTTAATAATAATTTATTTTATTAAATCCACAAATTAATCTTATATTGTTATTTTGTAATTTATTAGACGACGATTAGAGGACGATGATTAATATCGAAAATATGTCCATTCTCGCGGTGACGCTGCGCCCAGAAGCGGCTATACGTCTTGCTGGCCATGCAGAGAAAGAGAGAAAGAGAGGGAGAGAGAGAGAGAGAGAGAGAGAAAGAGGAGTCGCCCGCACTTTAAAAGCACCGCTTCGTCACTGGAGCAGGGTGCGGGGACGACGCGCAACTCGGGGCGTACAGGATGGCTCGGGATAATCGCCAAGGCGCACCGCTGGCTCTGGCTCGCATCCAAGTAGTGCCTCTGTCGGCGCCAACGGCAGTTACAGTGGCACATAGAGAACTGTATCGTCAGCTCTAAACTATCAAAAGAGAGCGGGCGACTTCAGGCCGGTAGTAGTAACGTTGGTAATCGTGCTGGTAATCGTTCGAGTTTCTCGCGCGCGCGCTCACCTTCAACCCCCTTTTTTTTCTTTTTCCTTTTCTTCGCCGATCGCCGACCGATAACCAAATCGGTTAACAACTGACCTCTTCGTCTTCTCCATCTGATTATCTCTCGCGTCCGGTGTCCCGGCACGGGACGTCTCTTCTCAGAGCGCATCGCGCGCACCCTCGTATTCGTACCCCGACCGTAGCCACATTAGCGTTTAATCGATAGACGTGCGGGGCGTCGATCGCAGCGCCCGGTGTGGAACAAGTGGTAGTGCCAGTGCGGTCGTCGTCGCCGTCGCCGTCGTCATCGTCGTCGTCGTCATTGTTCGTCATCGTTATTGCCAAAGACAGGACATCGCGAGGCGATTTTGCCCGGTTGACGAGATGCGACATTTCAGCGCGACAAGAAGCAACGACGCGCCGTTTCTTCGGCCGAGCAGCGATCATGTTTAAAGTAGAAGCAAAAGAGAGGTGAGTAACGCGCCAAGAGATAACCGCGCGGAGACTGCTTTAGTTGCTGCTAGCTTGCTTCGCGCACGCCTCTCATCTATTTCCGTATAGTAGCCGCCGCGCGACGCGTATCACTGGCACAACACGCATCGTTGTCGTAGTCGTCGTCAACAAGAATGTTCCCGGATCCAGCAAGATCTAGACATCACGAGATTGTTCCCGTACGTCGTTCGCGCGCTCTCAGCTGGTCGCCCTTGGATCTGTCAAGCCGCGCGTAGTGCGGTTTCAGCGAGCCCCTTCAAATCCAAGATCCGCTTGTAATCCGGGTCAGTGATTCGCTTCCCGTTTCATTATTATAATCCTTGAATAAATGGAGACTTTTAATTAATTAGGAATTAACGTTAATTTTGAGACGATTTCAAATGAATAATAGCTCGCGGAAAACGATATTTTTAAAGGTAGCTTCTCTTAGTGATTTTGCTCCGACATATTTCAATAATTGATAGATTCTGGAAGATTTTTCTGTGGAAAATTTAATTAAATTTGATTTTAAAAGATGTAAAAAATATCTGTGCAAATTTCAGTAATAAATTTGCATACCACATTACAAAAATTGATTCGAAAAAATAATTTTGCCAACAGAAAAAGAAGAAACATTTATGAAAGGGATGAGAGATCTTTTGAAAGCAAGAGAGATTAGAATAGGCACATCAATGTGAACGCTCAATTCTAGAGATAAAATATTATTTTATATCTTATATCGTAAAAATACGCGCTGTTAATTGTATTATGAAAGAAATATGATTTTAGAGCAAGCCTTATCTCATGTTTCCGTAGTGTTGCCCCTTACTACTGTCTGACAGGTTCGGTCGTTACTCTACTGCCGCTCGTAAACTACCCTGTATCAAGCTTCGAGGTAAACCTATTCGACGCTCGTCAAGCAAACATATTCTTTTCTCTCGAAGTTGATAAGCGCCCTTCTATAACGTAGACTGCGAATGAATATCTATTTTTTCCCCACTAGTGAATTATCCTCGCGAATTGTCAACATTGTATTGATTCGATGCCAAGAATTTAAACGATGCAACCATGATGCAACCAATTGTTGCACTTGCAGTTAAATTTTTCGAATTCTCAGAGCTTTTTGTGTTTTCTTTGATATTTTAAAAGTTGCGAAATGGGGAACATTTTCACGATATTTACACAAGATTTTCGAAATGTTCGGAAATGTAACATGAGATCGTTTCCTTGGAATATGATTCCGTTATTGAAATAACTCTTCTCGAATTTTTATATTCTCTTTTTTATGAATATTTGCTCTTTTTTATGAATATTTATGAATATTATTATTATAATATTTTTTATGAATATTTGATACGTTGAAAATATTCTGCGAAAGACAAAAATATGTTAGACTTTTCTCTGAATATTTTCAAATATATTTATATTTGAAACCGTAATATATATTTTCAATATATATACAAGCAGAGAGAAAAATCTTCTCAAAAGAAGCTTCTTTCGAGAATTTTATTCACTAAGTATTCTTCGTTTTACCACTGAAGACTGAGAAAAATGAACAAATAATTTTGAGAAATAACATAATCAATAATCGCGGCATCGCGACGAATAAAGGTGCAAAATAAAGAGTCATAGAGAAATACTTTCTGAAACAATGTCGAGTTATCTTTAAGTTGTCAGAAATTTGATCGCATATCAAGCAATCGCCTTAATGATGCGATCCATCAATGATGACAAATTTCGCGAGTAATTGTCGAATATATTTCATAAACACGATTTACTCGACACCGCGAACACTCTTCGCCGTTTTGTAATGCCTCTTATTTCACATTTTCTCGCTATTCCATTAAGATTTATTTTGTGGAGATTTATTTTTCCAAATTTTCTTTTAATATAAATTTAAAATAGATGCAGTCACATTAAAAAATTCTATCTGTAATATAAGGATATAAATTGTATCGTTGATTTGTTCATAAATAATATCTTCTACATGTCAATAATCGTCAATATGATTATTAAATTCGGATATCTGATAGTGGAATATCACGGAATATTTATGGATATACAAGGCATTTAATTTAATAATTTTCCTTTGAACTTGCTTTTATCTTTTAGCTAACTGACGTTACTGACATTTGCCTGTATCAAGATTATTAGTGCGCAAAGAATATATATTTTTTTTTAATTTATAAAAAAATTATACTATAGAAAGTTTTGTTACAAATTTGAGTAGATATCTGTAATAATTATATACAGCGCAATCATTGGAGTGAGATTAATTATATATAATTATTTTTAATTGAGAATTTGAAAATAAGCATGAGAAAATTTACATTAAACATATTCATGACTGTAAGCAGTGTCAGTTCTGCTCTGGACCGAAAAGGTCAAAGATCAATAGTTATTCATCGCACAAATGCTTTCGGATGAAGTCGCGGAAGCGCGGAAACGGATGTTTCACGAAGTGTGCGCATACAGAAGTGAATTCCGACTATGTGTATATGTACTACTATGTATATATCGTATCAGAAAATGTCGCGTTTTCTCCTCTTCGGGGGTCAGGTCAAGTGTACATCCACTCCCTGGCTAGAGAGAGAAAAAGAGAGGGAGAAATGGGAGAGAAAGATCGATTCTCGTTTCTTCGCTCCCTATATATATATATATATATATATATATATATATATATATATATATATATATGAAAAAAAAACTCACTCTCTTTGAGAAATATCCTTTGGGAATGCCAGTTTCATATATCATATATATCATTATGTATATACATATATAAGTTATATAAGCTAGTAAGCATGCATTATATATTTGTATATATATACACGCGCGTTGGTTTTAGTAATGTAGTGATTATTAAATTATTAGTTTATTATTATTTCGTAGTATTATTTTATTGTATTGCAATATATTTATGTATGTGTTTGTATACATGAAATCTAAAAGATATATTTTTAAATAAAGAACTTTTCGATAGGAAAGAAAGGGAAAAAACTAAACTAAACGGAAGAAAGTTGGTTTGGTACATTTTATAGGCGGGTTTTGATTGCTTAGAGTAACGAATGCTGCGAGTATAATTGCAGATATGACGGGTGCAATGCTTTTAATAAAGTTATGATTTTGTGGGGGCCATGTGGTGAAATTATATCGATCATTTTTTTCGAGAGTTATTTGCCTTCGAAGAAACGCATAGAAACTAGTTGTACATTAGAAGTATTATTTAAGCTGTTTAATATTCAATTATCTATAACTTAAAAAGACTAATGTCAATCAATGATTAATATACATATTTGATTTCTATAATTAAGAACAGAGAGATAAAGAAAGAAAGATTGCAATGATAAATTCAGGATGAGGAAAGTTTATAAAAGCACTAAAATGACTTTGTTTACAGACTGTTTCAACAAGTATTATTGCTCATCTTCAACGGAAATACTCCACATCTGTAGCTTGAACAGATTTAAATACATTTCACATTTAGATTGTTCAATGCATCTAAAGATATCTAAAAAACATATCTGAGACAAATTTAAAATTGCATTTTGAAAAATTTTTTTGAAATTTTAGACAGAACTGTGTGTTATGTAACGCAAAAGATATAATTTATATTCTTTACACATGATGCCCACAACATATTTATGATGTCTCCGATGTATTTTTCAGATTATGATACGACAGAATCTGTCGACCGAGTCGACGGAAGGGGCTGGACCGATTTACGGATGAAGCTGAAGAGGAACACCGTGGACGAGGAGGAGGAGGACGAAGAAGAAGAAGAAAGAAAAAGAAAACGAGAAAGACGCCGCTTATCAGATATCAGATAGACAAAAGAAAACATCGGCGTCGAGAGCAACGCGAAGGATCGCTTTGCGATCGCGCTGGTGGTCAACGATTTGAACCCGCCGTCGCTCGGCGCGTCCGATGCTGAACGAGAGACGGCTCGACGACGAGGACAACACACTGGCGGACGGGGAACGTAATGGTAGCGCCGTGGTCACCGGCCCGGCGCTCTCATCGTCGTCGCCGTCGTGTGCGGTGCCCTACATCAGCACCGACCAGGGCTACGTGTTCGAGGGTGGCGGCACGACGATGTTGCAGCAGCCCGGTGCAGCCGGTCGCGCGAACACCGACTGCACCGGTGGCGGAGGAGGTCTTGGGTTCAGCGTGTCGACAGGAGTTAAATCGGGGGTTGGGTTGGTTGGCGGGATAGGATACGGTGGAGGTAGTGCCGGAGGAGCCGCGGGAATTGCAGGAATGGGTGGAGGAGGAGCAGTAGGGGGAGGGAGTGGTGGAGGAAGCGCGAACAAGGAAGTCCGTTACGCTCCGTTTTCGTCGTCTGTAGGAACGGTCGGTACCGCGGCGCCGGTAAATCTGCCGTCTCTACCACCACCGCCACCGCCGCCGCCACCGCCGCCGCCGCCACCGCTACCGCCGCCCCTGCCGTTGCAGATGCAGCAGCAACGTGCTTTCTCGAGGTCGATGACGTCCCTGCCGCCGGAGCCGTTCATGATCATGCGATCGAAGGCGCTGAACCGGCGTGTCTCGATCAACGTTGGCGGCGTGAAGCACGAGGTGCTTTGGCGCACCCTCGAGCGATTGCCGCACACGCGCCTAGGTCGACTACGGGATTGCAATACCCACGAGGCGATCACTGAGCTCTGCGACGATTATTCCTTAATCGACAATGAGTACTTCTTTGATCGGCATCCCAAGTCTTTTAGCTCAATCCTTAACTTTTATCGCACCGGCAAGCTCCACCTGGTAGACGAGATGTGCGTGTTGGCGTTCAGCGACGATCTCGCGTACTGGGGCGTTGACGAGCTCTATCTCGAAAGCTGTTGTCAGCACAAGTATCATCAACGTAAAGAGCACGTGCACGAGGAGATGCGCAAAGAGGCGGAGTCGCTCCGACAGCGCGAGGAGGAGGAATTTGGCGAGGGAAAATGTGCCCAATATCAGAAGTGGCTGTGGGATCTTCTCGAGAAACCAACCACGTCCATCGCGGCAAGGGTAAGTCGTATCAAAACCAAATCACGCGCGCGCGCGCAAGGATGAAACGCAACACAGAAGTCATGAAACGTCGCGCATCGTTGCCTTCTTTGTCACGTGTAACGAGTAAAATATATACAATCTATATAATACATATCCCTGAAAAAAGAAAAAGTAATATAAACATATATTTTGAATTAGTAGAAAATTATTTTTCCTTTATTAAAATTCTTAAACTACAAATATTTTCCAAACTCTATTAATATTCACTCGCACATATAAATAACTAATATATTTAAATATTTTTTGTTACATAATTTTTATGGTATTCATTTTAAAGAAAAAGTTTATTTTGTAATTTAATTGCTATAGATGACTATCCACATGAATAATTTATAAGAAGGACACATGTGAATACCAGATTCAATTTATTGAAGAATTATCATCTTCAATTTTGTAACGGAACACTCTGTAGAATCGCGATTCGTTATCGGGAAACGATTGTTGAATTTGAGCCAAGAGGTCGAGTTGTCACAACAAGGACATTAATCGACATTGATCAATTTAATCTATTTTAGTCTAACCCGTTTCTCTTTTTAAAATGTTTTTAACACGAGAAGCTTGTGACGAAAATATGTTAGAGAAATTATACATGACAATTTGAGAGTTTAGCAGGTGATTATATTTAAACAATGATCTCTTTAATAAGGTCGCTGTTTTCAGGACACACTTCATTGTCATGTTTTCGTGCTATTTTCTGGCTCGTTTTCATAGCTAGATTCTAACTACGATGTTGGGAAGTTACCAAAACGAAATTATATTTGTTTGTTACTTGTATACAGTTTCTTGGATTGATCATGTGTTTTAATAATTTCAAAAAAATTAAGTTAACCGATAAGTTAAGTTGTACTAAAAGTTGCATTGCCAGCGATGTGACGGATTCTTGTCATGAAAAAATCACGTTTATATTATTTAATATCTTTAGCAGTTTACTTATGATCAATATTTATATTTGGAAATATATATGCATGGCTTTGTGTTGAGTCTTTTTTTCTCTTCATATTTATATAAATGTCTTTTTCTTTTAAATATTTTATTTGGACCTTTGTAATATTAATAATAATATATATCTGCAGAATATGTGTGTGAAATGCGCGCATTTTTATCATACAAAAGAGCAGCATTGACAAAACGGGACAATTTAAAAAATAATTATTTTGTTAGAAAAATAAATATTATTATGGCAAATAAATTAAAAAATATTTAATTTTTGTGTTTTTCTGAAAATTAAATATTTTAAAATATGTCAGTTGGGATATTTTAAACTCTATCTATGTTCTTGTTTATAAAAAGAACGCTGATTCTTATTAATAATGTTTTTATCTAGTCTTAAATAATATACAATTATACAATTAAAAATCTAATATATGTAAGTACAATATACGATGGCGCAGCAAAAAGGGAAAATTGAACTAATCGATATCATAACCGACTCTTTTGATCATTAAATTTCGCATTTAACAAACTTGATAACGTGACCTTTTCATTATGGCAAACGATTCGCGATGTTTCCGTTCTTATATCAAATAAAATTTTCCTTATGTCTGTTCCTTATGTCTCGGTAAGATATGCGCGTCGGCAATTATTGTCGTAATCTCTCCTCGTCTAATCGGACCTTCATATCAGACTATTTTTTTATGGACGTATCGCAAAATTAAGATATTAGGGATTGATAATGTCATTGAACAGCACGCATAATTTTGCACAAATTTGAAGCGCCTTGATTGCAAATCGATTTCTATGACATGATCATGAAATTACACCTGAACTCTTTCGTTTATTACAAACACTTTTTAATTAACTTTCATTTGTATTAATCCACTTAATGATATATCCACACTTGCAGTTCTTTACCGGAGCCTTAATTCGAGCAAAGGTATTATTAAATCGATATTACAGCATCGATTCAACGTAGCTCGTATTATATAGGCAAACAGATTAGAAAGAAGATATGACTTCGAGTTCATATCATCGTCTTAATATTAGATCATTTTGCAAGACGCGCTCGATCGACAGATCGACAGATCGCAGACAATTTTACTGACTCTCTGACAACATATATTTTTTCTCGCGAAAAAGAAGCAACTATTTAATGCTGCATAATTTTATTATGATTAGACTCATTTTTTAGAATATTAAGACACGTGAGTATTAACACAATTAAAAACAATATTACTATTTAAATTACTATATCTTTATTGGAAAAACTTATATCTAATATTGATCACTTATATTTGTATATGTGTATGTGTGATGTAATTTTCTATTTATGGTTACTAACAATAAATGATTATACTGACACACAAAGAAATAATACGTGTTTGAAGCTCAGATCAGATTGTTAATAATTACAACTTTTTTGAAAGATATAACGTACTACTTTATATAAGTATTTTTTATTTAAAAGGCAGTCGAGTTGAAAATTTATTCTTCCAATTTATTTCTTTTATTATTGCAAGCCCTGATATGATATGAGATGATGTATCATTTCGATTGCATCGTTTTTGTTAAGAAAAATAAATTAAAATTATTATAAGAATGTTGGTAAAAAATGGTAAATGCAATAATTTAAAAAAATTATTTGAGAATAATTTCTAAATAGTAACATTGTCAAATCGAATTTGCGTGAGTCGATTGAGCGTAACTGACATAATTCATAAATCAAATCGTAATTTTAGATAATTTTCCATTTCGATATTAGTTTCGGAGTATTGATTAACATCATAGATAGCGTTGTACTTTGGCATTAACATATCTAGACAATTTAACATAAATTTAAATATATAACATGTCTGCTCTTACATTTTAGTGTATGAGTAAGTATGTGCATACGATATCGTAGATTTTGGCACATAATTTCCTGGCGTTAATGTCGATTTCTGTAATGTGTATTTTATTTCTAGGTGGTGTTGCCCAACATATTGTATTAATCTGTCTCTATCTCTTTTCCCTCTTATTGCAATCCAGCTTTGAACCAATTTTCATATTGTGCCCCAAGCATAATCGTCATGCCGTGTAATCGGCCATCGATGATAATGGGAGTGTTTTATACGCGATTACCAGGTATCACGTTGATTCTTTCTTGACACCGCTCCCTAGGCGTCAATAATGATTTCGCTACCAGCGATTTCAATTCGACACCACAATTATAGTATATGTATACGTATATACGCACGCGTGCCTTATGTGCACTTATATAAAGACATAAGTCATATAATTTATTTATTTATTTTTGTATTATTTATATAGTACATACAAATTTATATGATAGACAAATTCATATATCGAAATATAAAAATTTGCATACAGGGTGTATCAGATTTGCCGCAATTATTTTTATAATAAAATATTCTAATGAGTAAAGCAAGAAAAAAAATAGTTTTTTTTTATTAAAAATAGCAATTGTAAATTTCTAAAATTTTTTATATTTTTGGTTAATTCCAAATGGATTTTCTCTCAAAGAAAAATTAATTTAAATTTTTTTATTTGTTAAAAAATTTAATGCAGATCGAAAAAGAGCAATAAATTATAGGCTTTCTTTAAATTTGTCATATATATATATAAACAGATTAATTTCGAATTTGTCAAAAAGTAGATGACAGAAAAGTGACTCTGAGACACCCATTATAATTATTATTAACGAATTATTAACGAATAGAAATGTCTTAAGAATGTGATATAACTAAAGAGACATATCATATTGTATTATTAATGTCAATCTTATGTACCTATATCGAGTTCGATGTCGATAATCGTGTGACACTTTACGCCAGTATATGACAAATATGAATTAAACAGCATACTAGAATTGCGTACTTTCTCAGTTATGGAAATTTTAAATGCCAAAATAAAAAATGCCTCTTGTTTTAACATCAAAATATCGAGTCTTTACAAGTAATAAAGGAATGAAAAGATTTTCATGAACCATAATACAAATAGACAAGAAAAATCTTTTTTATTTAATTCTATTTATCTTATTCTTATAATACAAGATTTTAATTTTTATCTTTATCACAAGGACATGGTTGGAAATCAAAAAATTATAGTAAAAAAGAATATTATCTAATTATATTTTTATCGAGGAAAATATATGGAATTCTAAGTTTTCTTCTTCTCCGTTCAATTATTTATTATTAAAAAATAAAGTACCTAGAATAACTTGTAGTATATTAGCTTAAATAACATTTGTGCTGATGGCGTAAAGATAAGGATTCTGTTCCACACGTCGCGCCGAGAATCGATTACGGACTCGATAATCAATCTCATCGTTTATGAAAGAATCTTCTTGACAGTAACAAGCCACACTTTATCTCATGAACGTATTATCTTCGATATATACACACCACAAACAATACACATTGCACACACTATTGCTCTGAGATGAGATGTTTTATGCGGGGTTTTCACATTGCTCCTATTCCCTCTTAACTCTTAAAAGATACAAGGATTCCCGAGAAAAATTTTAATGTTAATCCCTTGTTCTCTTTCTCCTTTCCTCAAAATACATTTAGATTACTCCAAGATTATCCCCCAAGTCGCCTGGTTCGAACAATGTCGGCGTCCCAACATCTTGAAGTGGCTCCCGAACCATTCGGTTTTTGTTGCCCTTATCTCGCTGCTTGCCCGTATGATAACGGCTGCAGCACAATGCTTCCGTAAGACACACACACACACACGCACACATCGCATCGCATCGGTGCACCAGTTTTTATCGAGACACGATTCTCTCTATTTTCTCGAGGCCCTTTCTCGGCTTTTGTCTCCAAACGTGTTCCCTTTAACGGACTTATTAATATTACAGAAACTATCGATCTAACGAGTATATTTAGAGTATGTAAGAGGTCATAACACTATAATACAATTGCCGACGAGTATACCCTTCAGCCGTGATCCGCTGGTCTCTTGAGAATATTGTAAAATGTCGCGACAATGTATAGTACTTGCGCATAGATTTGCAAATACCGATCGTTTTAATCGTTACAAGTCGAGTAGATTAAATCGGCTGAACGAACAAGCGACCGGCGAATAATAAACGAGAATAGCAGTGGTCATTATATAATATTTACAGTACATCAATATTTGGAAATAAAATAACGGAATCATGCAACTCGAAGTAATAGTAAAATAAATTGTCTTGTGCTTAACGCTTTTTATCAGATTTTTTATATATTTATAATTAAATTTTATTAGGCGAGTTTTAAAAATTATAATTTGCAAAAACTTATTTATATATTTATAAACAAAGGAATGGAAAGATTCATTATGTTGGAAATGCATCATATTAAGATAAATGTGTGATTGCAAAATATATTGCAATTAAAATGAATTATTGAATTGAATAATCATAAATTGGCGAAGCCAAATTTACACATATTAGATTTTAGATATATTGTACGTAACACATATTTTTATGTATTAAGTCTATCATATGTATACATATCATATGTACATATACATATACTTATTTAAAGAGTCATTCAAATATTAACATTATGTATGCATCAAATTAAAGACCAATTTTTCAGATACAAAATTGTTTGCAAAATACTTGGTAACTTGATCATTTGTGGATATTTGTACATATCTTCGTACTACATTAAATGATCATATATTGGTGAATATGTCAAAACTTCCATTATTTTCTGCATGCGGCTGGTGCAATTATTTGATGACTAATAAAAGCTATCGCCGTTTGTCGCAATATTTTTAAAATAGCTAATTAACGTATATTATCTTCTTTGATCAGTGGTTTACACTTTAATAAGCTATTCACACGCATTCGTTAAAATTACTATAGCATTTTCCTGCGTTTTTAATGCATTGACTATAAGCCCAATTTTTTTTCAAAAGACCAAATCTTATTCGCGCATTATATGTCTTGATGTGTGGATTCCTTGTTTAAAATTGCATGACTGTAATACAGGATAATAAATACAGAATAATAAAATTAATTAATGTAACAATAAATTATTATAATTACATATACAAAATTAATTACACACACACACACACACACACACACACACACACACATATATATATATATATATATATATATATATATATATATATATAATTATGCTATTAAATTATTATTATAATACTGATATTTTATTACTCTATATTTCGACTCTTTTACTTACTATTGTTATATAAAGAATTTATACATCTTGATATACTGCGCGCATTTTAATCTATATTACGTATAACGAGTGAAATGATTAAAAGCGTAATAAATTTTACAGAGACGATCTGCAAATTATTCGTTTTGCGGCTGAACGATATACTTGTTCGAACAATAATTGTAATTACATCATAGGCTTGTACTTCTGGGGGAGCCGCAGCACTTTAATTTAAATAATATGTATGAACTTACGATTTTTGTCCGCCTTTCTTGTCCGCTTACTTTTCTCAATCTATCTCGGCTTCTTCTATCCATACAATATCGTTGTAATAAACGAGAAAAAACAACTCGCACGAACTCGCTTTATCACACAATACTAACGGATTCCATTCCGCACACAGAGTACATTGCACGCACTTGCTTCACACGATCTTGTCGCCACCATTAGCACATATATACACTTTACATGCATACACATACGCACTTTATTGTACATTTCTTTCAGAAACATTGATTTTAATACGACATCTCCATCATTCAAAATTTTCTAAATAATGTATGTTATTCCTTTTGCGATGATATGTTGAGACGGATCTGACAATCTTTTCTGACAATTCTTAATTTTTTAAATATTTGACAGAATCGATAACTACAGTGTTGATAAATTATTTCCTAGAATTTTCATAAAGTTTGCCAAATAGTAAAAATTATTTTTTATCTGTCTTGAATAATATTATTAATATTAACATTAAAAGAACATATTTAATGACGATAATCATTACTGAAATCAATGTTGGATCGCAAAGGGTTAAAATAGATTTTTCTCCCTTTGCTTTTTTTTTAATCTTTGCTTACAAGACTGTACATTCGGGGCAAATCTGATAAATTAAATGATCCTTTTCTCATTCACAAAAGTAGCATGATTTTTCAGGATTTTTCGATATGAATTATATTAAACAATGTGTGTTCATAAAAATTAATTGCATAAAAATGTACATATTATTTTTATATGTTTTTATAGAGTACTTTTGACATGATTTAAATATGATTTTAAATGTTTGTTAATAATAATTCTTTTTCTTCAAAAAGAATATTAAAGAATACAGAATCAAATATAATAGTACCTTTTTTTTACTTGAACAGATGGTTTTTGTCAAAATTTTGTGAAATCTTTATTACGACAATGACATACGGCATAGTATAATAATAATTGAAAAGTAAATTTTGGATTTTACATAAAAATTTATCTTTTTTATCTACTTTTTATAAAATATTTTTATATAATATGTTTTTTTTATATAGATCTGAGTTTTTAAATCTTTTATCTAATCTAACGTCTAATATTATTATTTCTTCATATTCATTATACTATCTTTCAAGAGAATATAAAGTCACATAAGCAGTTGTAATAATATAAAGCTGATTAAGATGATAAAGCTGATTGATCTTTGATTTGCCCCCGAATATACGCACTCCCCTTATTTACTTGCGATTTAAATATTGCAAAGCTCTTTTTTTATCTTATGTTGAATAATCTCATGATTTCGCTGAATCCTCAAATAGGCGAATTGATTTCGCATTGTAGCGATTGCACTGGCATAAAAGTAGAGTGGTAATAGGGAAGGGGGTGTGAAAACGGGAGGGGCGGGGAAAATATTACTAAAGTTGGTGACTCCTTGGAAAACAAGAGACATGGGATTCAGGTCGAACAAGGGAGCGGGGTTTTGAAGGGACATACAGCTGTATTTTTATATGCTGGCCACCGAAACAATACAATGAAACTTGTGTGAGTCGAGCGACGTCGGGCAGACTGCGTTTAAACGACGAGACCCGATAAACCAAGTTGTGTTGCGTCATACACTTTTACGATCCATTCCCTGTTACCAAATCGATTGTCCAGTTTCGCAGAAGCATCAGCGTGATATTACGTTTCTTCTTTACGTTTTGTGGTGGTTATCGCTTCATCAGGATTTGCTTCCTCGATGGCTCCTCTCTCTTTCTTTTTCTCTGTGTTGGTTTTGCGAAGAACCTTCTATTGCAAGAATCCTTCAAAGTCAATTAGCCGCACTCATTTATCGTGCTATTTCTTCCAAACGTGCAGGGAAGCGCAAATTTGTATTTGGAGCTAAATAATATCCGGCAAATAATATTTCCTTAATGATGTTAGGTGTTAATTGAGCAGCAATATTATTCATCAGCAAGCTTAAATTTTTTAGGAAATATCGTAGTGGCTTTGACTAATGTTTTTATACAAAATAGAATTATGGGATGTAGAAAAAAATGGCGCGTTAATTATTATAGCGTTCAATATATTCATGTAAAAATTATGCATACATGTTGTACGTAAATATAATGTACAACAAAAATATTCGATCAGAGAATTGCTTTCTGTGTATCGCTATATAGTGTATTGCTTGCTTTACTGTATAAATACACAGTGTAATATATATATCAAAAAATTATATATATAAATATATATATATTAATATACATACATATACATACATATACATATATATATATATATATATATATATATATATATATATATCTGCTTCTACTGCTGCAAAATACGTTTTATCGTATCTCCATTAGCTTCGTATTTTATTGTATTATACTCTTTCGCGCAGTGAGAGCTTTTAATTTTTTTTTCATCACAATTATCGCTTGCCAAATATTCAGCGTTGACTGAATTTTTATCGCGTCTTTCTTTCTATGTATCTATCATCTATATAGAATCGAATATATATTTTTCTTTTATATTTACAATGTTTTCTTCGACCACGTTCTATGGTATCGTGGTTTAAAAAAAAAAAATCTATAATTGATATTGACAATGTTGAGATTTTAGGGAATAATTGAATTATTTCATATGTCTTAGCAATCGTGTCTATTGTTCACGATAATAGCTCGTACCTTTTGATCGTAGAGGCTAGAATGTAAGCGAGTTATTTATTACTCTCCAGTCTGTTTTATGGTAGCCGATAAGGATAGCATAGTTATGTATATGAGGTTTTTTTTTTTAAATAAAAGATAATATTGCAAGAGCGAGTATGCGAAATCGAAAAGAAAATTCTTTATTATTTTTTTTTCGACGAACATTTGTCAAAATATTGTACTAAAGATTGGGTGAATATGTGACATAGCATTTAATACTTTTTTTTGTAACATTCGAGATTTTAATTGAAGTTTAACGATATTTTGAACGATATTTTGAAACTGTTCGTCGGAGGAAAAAATGATAAGACTTTTCGACTCGCTTGGATCCATGAATACGCTATTGCAATAATATTTGAACTTTTAATACTGTGTGTATACGTAAGAGATTCGATAATAAAGGTACGGGCGTTGTGATTATACGTGATCTGTGTGTACAACCTCGAAATTACGAGCATGTATTATTACAGAGGAGAGGAATAGTAACTATGCATGGGCTTGTTATTTTCCATCCAGTGGAATTTGGCAAGCCAACGAAATAGCCAGTGTGATTGAAAATTATTCCAAGTTTGCGCGAGGTGCGTGCCATTATGATTTCACGAACTTAGGAATAATTTTCAATCGACCATTTCATTTGCTTGCCAAATACCATTGGATGGAAAACAACAATGCTTGCACGGCTACTATTCCTTTCCCCTGTATAACAATACATGCCTATGACTTCGAGGTTTTAAATACAAATCATGTATAATCAACACCTGTATTTTTATTATTAAATCGTCCTTGTATTATACAAAATACTTGGGTAGATTAGATAAAGACGGACAGAGAAAAAAAAATATTTAAAGAGGAAAGTGTTTTACACTTAGATGAGATAGATTCGCGATTGATTAGCTCCGTTTGATCGGTTGACTCGTCGCTTTTCCAGGTGATAGCTGTGATATCAATACTCTTTATTGTGCTTTCGACGATCGCATTAACTCTCAACACCATTCCTAGTATGCAAGTGAATGATGAGAAGGGGAACTTTCAAGACAATCCGCAGCTCGCTATGGTGGAGGCCGTATGCATCTCGTGGTTCACCCTCGAGTACTTGTTTAGGTTCAGTGCTTCACCGGACAAGTGGAAATTCTTCAAGGGCGGTCTTAACGTGATCGATCTGCTGGCGATACTGCCATACTTTGTATCTCTGTTCCTGGTCGAGACGAACAAGAACGCGAACGACCAGTTCCAGGACGTGCGCAGGGTAGTGCAAATTTTTCGTATAATGCGGATCCTGAGGATTCTGAAGCTGGCCCGCCACTCGACCGGGTTACAGAGCCTTGGCTTCACCCTACGTAACTCGTATAAAGAGCTGGGCCTGCTGATGCTCTTCCTGGCGATGGGCGTCCTTATATTCTCGAGTCTCGCCTACTTTGCCGAGAAGGAGGAGCCCGGGACCAAATTCATAAGCATTCCAGAGACCTTCTGGTGGGCAGGTATCACAATGACCACCGTCGGATACGGCGACATCTACCCCACGACCCCGCTCGGCAAGGTGATCGGCAGTGTGTGTTGTATATGTGGTGTCCTGGTAATCGCGTTGCCCATTCCCATTATCGTCAACAACTTCGCCGAATTCTACAAAAATCAGATGAGACGAGAGAAGGCCATCAAGAGGCGGGAGGCCCTTGAGAGGGCTAAGAGGGAGGGCAGTATCGTGTCCTTTCATCACATCAACCTGAGAGACGCCTTCGCCAAGAGCATGGATCTCATCGATGTCATTGTCGACACTGGTAAGCGACGGATCGATGCGTTCGCGGAGGATATCTGCGACCTGCTTTGTGTCACGATGCGCTTCGCGTCATCGACTTATTCAATGAACAAACTCGGCCTCGACCCGAGATCATCGTCGCGTTTCTACGAGCCAACTTGCGGAGCAGCACGCGCATCGTCTTGTTTATTAGCTATTATTTCCTTTTTCTTCTCTTCTCTTCATTTTACCTTAATCGCGATGTCGTGATATATAATGGACTCGTGCTCGTAGAGTCTAATATCCGTGTTACCGTACCTCAATTAGTTTTCCAGATTTTTATCGAGGCTACGATTACGTTTTCAATTAGACTCAGATGAGATGACATGCGAGAGATCTTACCGTAACGGAATCAATTCACGATTCGACGATCCTCACGCACGTTCATGTGTAATACGTAATGTCCGGCGCGAGAACAAGGTAAAAGGCGCATGCAAAGTCTAAAATTTATCGTTATTGGATTACACTATTATCGCGATTGCGCGGATAATAGACATCTCCTTTCCTTGTAGATCGCTGTATATTATTAACTCGTTTCTGAGCAGCGACGAGCACATATATGCACCATACCGCCCTATATATAATCTTTTCTTCTTTGCTAAAAATCTGGAATTAGTTTTATTAGAGTAACAATTCGATAGATTCCCACATAAGTAAACAATTTTTGCTTCCATGCTTTTGATAAAATTTTCCGCTCTTTTAAGTTTTTAATTTTTTGCTAACTTCAAATTGTTTCGAATTAAATTTTTTTTAATTATTTTTTTTTTATTTCAGTTTTTACAGTTTTTTTTTGCAAGAAAATATAATCTAATATTGAAGATGAAAATAATTTAATGTCTACAGATCTAGAGTTGGTTTATCTTTATTCATAAAAATTACATCAGAATAAACATTTAGATTTAGTTTTATTTACAATGTATTTACAATTATAATGTACATTAATTTGTAATAAATTATCATTATCAGAGCTTATAATTTATTTTATCACTAATGGATTATTTATTATGATATATCCAGCTAGTCATTTTAAACTCTATTTGAATTAATGTCTCTTAGATTTCCATAGATTTGACAAATCAAATAATAATGAGCTGAGAATATATTAAATATTTAAATAAATACATCCACATTTTTTTTCTTTTTTTTTTTCTTTCTCTTTTCCTTTGTCTTTCCTATGAGCTTATATACAAAAATTTAAATTACTGAATGAGTACGCTATTTAAAAAAAAAACTTTTTTTTAATTAATAGCACTTGCTCTTTTCTTTTCGACATCCCAAGCTCGTTCGCTAGAAGCTTATTCAGCGGCTTATTTTTCGCCTGCGCTCTCTAGCAAGGAACAACACAGACCCTGAACCTATTTCCAGGTCATAATATGTCCGGGGTGGATGGTAATAGTACAGAGGGGGAGTCCGCGTGTGGCCGTGGACCCGCTCAGACCGGGCCCGGCTGTTATCGCAATTACGAGCATTACAGCTTGTCGCGACATCGGCGCAGTGCGTCCAACGCTTGCTTCCCAAACTTGCCCAACGACCTGCCCGCTACGCCCGACAGCCCGAATCGTCGGCTGCTCGACTTCGCCCAGAGCGTAACAGGTGCCCAGAACGACGATTACTATCAAGACGAGGTACCGGCGCAGCACGCCAACCAGGGGAATATCACGTCTAGCGTAAGTCCCACGTGGAATGTGTGCACATACAAACACCTCGCGTGTGCTTATGTACGACGCGTATGGCGAGCTGGTTCGTAATGATGCCGATTAATTTGTGACTTGAAAACCAGCATTAATTAGGTTTTAATGAAAACAGTAACAAAAAAAAAAAAAAAACAGAAAAAGACTAGATTATTTTTTTCTTGAGAATTTCTTGCTACACGCATTAATTCAAATTTTAATCTATGTATAATAAATTTATTGTATACTAAATTTATAGAACATAAATGTACATGTAATTTATATTAATATTAAAATTATCATATATCTAGTATTTCATCTAGTGTTTCATCTTTTCAATGATAAAAGGTATGTAAAGCGAGATATAAAAAATGTTGGAATTATTATTTTCTCATTAAAAAAAGAATGCAATTATTTTTTCATTGTGTAAAACTTCAAAATTTAAAATAATAAATGACTCGGCATCAGAAATTTAAGCGAATCATCCCGTACGCGCATACATAGAGATCAATGACGATTGCACTGGATGCGCGATCTCGCCAGTAGTAATGATGTGCGTTTAGTCGGACGGAGCTGTAACCGTCACTGGACTGCCAATATAATCTTTCCCGTGCGCGATATAACTATCTTATTTTAAGTTCTACACAATTCAAAGGTCTCTAATTAAAGATCTTAAAGTCTCTTTCTTCTCTAAAATACATTTTATTGTATAAATGTTATATAATAATATTAAAATAAAGTATTAAAAAAATGACAATGAAATTTTTTTTATCTTGCAATCGAGGGTAATTTTGCTGTAACATATATTTTTAATAAAGTATCATTATTTACATATTTTGGAATTTATATATGTATATCTGTTTAATTTGTCAATTCGTTATTACAACTATAAATACGCATTCATTGCAATCGCAGTAATAAAAAAATCAGTTCATACTCGTCGAAATCGTGTAGCTACAAAGTTTTTTTATTTTTTCTATTTTTTTATATTGTGCGAACTGTTGCGTAACAATAAGACGACGAGGTTGAACGCGTTTAATGCGGGCAATCTATATATATATATATTTTTTTTTTTACGTGTATACAAAGGAAGCACGTCGAGCACACCCCGTTCCTACCCTCAATGCGACCGTTGTTAGATCTAATTATTTGTGATTAACCAACTATCATTTTTCACCACAATGCGAATATTCCATGAATAGTAATTATACTATTTACTAATATTTATTAATAAAAATTAATTGAAGTTTTGCTCAAAACATTTGAAATTTAAAAATTGTTAATTTTTATCAGTTAAAGTTGATTGATATAATACATTAATAATATCATCTGACATAAAAGAGTAAAAATAATTGATGTGTCAAAATATTTTATTATATTATTTCAAATTTCATTGCAAATACATTATATACTCTCGAAAGGATAATTTACATCAAAAGGAAACATAATATTATTTATGAAGACGATCATTATCTCTTCATCTCTCCATCTTTTTGCTCGTGTGATATGATAATCTTTGAATAATTTTTTTATTGATTATTTCAGAAAATCCATTTTTACTACGGTAGGATTTTAATAATATTTTCCGAAAGTATATGTGTATAAGTAATCCAACATTTTGTATTAAATAATTTTGCCAATTTGTAACATAGTTTTTTTTTTAGAAAGAAATTTTATAGATATAATATTATAATTTTTATTAAGTACATGTTTATTAAATTTAGAGGAATTGAACATTTGGTGAATAATTGTAATGTAGATAATAATAATTGTCGACCATATATGATTAATAGCTTGTTTAATGTATCCTATATAGATAGTCTGTATCCGCTAAGTAGTCTTGAATAGCACATACAAATTGCAAACCCTAAAATTCTCTGCTGTATTATTAAGTAGTGATTCTCAATCAATGAAAAAAAGAAAGAAAGAATTTATGAAAATGATGTAAATATACATATAAGATCAAATATACATATAAAAAAAAATTTTTAATAAAAATAAAACAAATACTTTAAAAGGAAAGAGAAAATCGAAATTTATATTTTAATGTAATGCAACTAAAAACAAAGGTGCATCTTTTTTAATTAAAAATCTTTTGTTTTTTTACTATCATAATTATTCTAAATATCTCATATTACTATTATGATAAAATATAGAATAATATACTTATGCAAACATGTATACGATACATATATTGTAATCATAATATACAATGGACAATATTATATAATTTACAAAAGATTTATAAAAGATTTTTAATTTATATAACAGATTTATAAAATTATGTAAAATTTTGAAAACACATCCTTTGTTTTTGGATTAGTAAAAAAAACACATGTTTTACTTTTAACTTTAATAATTTTTAAAGAAAAGATTGGGAATCGCTGCTGCAGAGTTAGGCGCTCGATGTGATTTTTTTGTCTATCACACACACTTGTTTTTGCCCCGGTATATCGATCGAACCATGCCAATTGTGTGCAATTTCCTCTTTCGTAACCGGTGAAACCCCCACCGGCAATATTGAGTTCACTAGTTTGATGCACGATTTCCGCGAGTCGAGTAAATATTTCATCGGGATGGCGTTGGGCGGATCGCGTTTTTTGTCGTATGTATCGCTTATTATTCCGTATTCTCGCACGGAAGCTGCTCGTGCCGTTACCGAAAAAATATTTACTCTGAATGACGAATATATAAGACGTATATGCTTGCGCATGGAGTCGAGCAGAACGTCTTCATGGAGAATTTTATTTTTCTTTTATAATCGTTTTTCTTTTACAACATAAATATAATAATTAATGTATAATAATATAAAATCATATATCTCATGATATATATATATCATATCATTGTATCGCTTCTTTTCTGTCTTTTATTATTTTTGACTATATTTTTAATCTGTAACTTTTATCACAAGAAAAAAACAATGTGTGACTTTACGTTTTAACGCAACAGTATTATATTTAACAATTGCATAGAAAAATTGATATATCGCGAATAACGTCAAGAACTGACGCTCTTTGCATAACATTTATTTGCACAATTGTTTCCATATCGCTCTATGCGATGTATATTGCTTAATTGGAAAGGTTATTATCTGTCATGAGATAGAGAAGCAACGTATTAAAGATATGTACCTGTCCCCGACTTTATCGATCGCAAGTCCTACATTCATTCGATGCGATGGCTAATCCACTTATATATAATTACTGAAATATAAATTACACAACGTTATTATTTTTCCTCTATTTCATTGATGACGTGTTATATCTTTTAAGTAATTTACGAGAGCAGTCATTCAAGCCCCTTAATATCTCCATTAGAACTTTTTTTATAATTTAGATGGAATATTTGTCTAAAATGAATAAAGTTGTAATATCACCTCAAAAATGTTCTGTCATTTGAAAGAGATTTATATATAAATTTCCATTAACAATATGTAAAGTTTTACTCAATGTTTTAAAACAATTCATAAACAAGTGAGCTTAATTTATTTTTCTTATTAACATTTTATGAGAAAAATATAAACTACGATAAAAACTTTATTATGTGACATAATTATAATAATTCAATTATTATTTTGAGTTGAGCTGTTACTATATATATTTATATCAACAATAATAATAATGCTAGTCCATTTGCGAATCTAATTATATCTTTAATGCAATATAGGCGACTAATTAATTTAATTTTTCTTGATCAATAACATTTTAATTAGACATCCACATGCTACGCCATTTAATTGACTTTAGTCTCGCATCGTAAATAAATATTACACATTGTTAATTATATCGCTTATGTAAAATGTGCTTATAATGAATATTTATGATGCATTTGCACATATATATTACGTTATATTAGAATATTATAATTATATTATCCCCGATTCAGCGACTTCGCTCCGATATTTTTTTCATCCTCGTTTCTTCGGGATAAAGAGGGAATATAAATCTCGAATTGAGATTTAATAGTATTCTTGGTCTAAGACCAAGAAAATTTCGTGCACAGTATAGAGAAAAATTTACTTTCTATGAATCTGACGCACTACTATCTGGCTCTTATTCGCCCGCGAATTTTTAAGTTTTATTAATATAAAGTATTAGAATATTATTTGGGAAGACTCTCTCGCGCGTGAATTAGACTTGCGACGATCTGGTCACAGTCGGGCTCAGATATATAAAAAGATTTGCGCAACGTTTCATTTTCAAGCCAAATTTGGCGTGTAGACTCTCTATGAGTTCTTTATGATTAATTTTTGCTTTCTATATATGATCCTTCTTGTAGTAGGACGACCTTCGCCCAATGTTTTTCAGTTCGCGAGCGAACCGATGATACGCGGAGCCCGAAAGAACGATATAGTACGAAAAATTTCCACGGATGCTGGAATGATTAACAATTAACTATTACCTTTGATTAAGTTACAATTATATAGCGATAATGTAATAAAGTTTAATGTAACAATTTTGTTGAACGCATCGCATTTATTATCCACTTTATTAGCCACTTTACAAATTTGTGTACGGAATTCAGCGATTGCTCTTTTGATAAACAATATTGTCGAATTTCATACTAATCTGTTGGGCAAAGCTTTTTATTCCAGCCTCCTTGGATGTTTCTTTTTCTTGGCAACATTCACTCTTTTCGGTTGCGAACGATCGTAACATTCTTATCGACTGTTTGACTATGCTGATGACGATCACAACGCGCACATTTGTTTGAATTCATTTATCATTTCGTTAATAAACGATATTTGATGTTGCTCTTGATGCAACGTGAAATAAAAATATACGGAATTTCGATCTAGTTATTTAGTTAAATAGCAAAAAAAAAAAAACAAACAAACAATAAACAATAGTGTTTACATTATATACATATAAATTTCCTTGATAAAATATTTACATTACTTGCAACAAATGTATATAATATTGTAAAATATTGTATAATCCTATCATTATTCATTTATAAATTCTCCGATTTGATGACATTTTCTTTCATGCTGGAAATAAGAATATTCACGTAATTGAAAAAAATCTTAAATACATTTTTAGTGACAAATCTACATTTTTTTTATGAATAAAAAGTAGACAGAAAATAGGGATAGATTTAAACAAATATGTATGCGCAAGCATGCGCGTCGGCATTTGAATTTTTAATTTTATTCACATTGACGTTTCGCTGAGCAATAATCTGCGAAATCGTGTCTCGTTTATTTGTCCGGCGTGCTCTCTCCGTACGATCTTATCAATAAACACTATACGTTTCAACTATATCCCGGGGCCTAAATCTAGCCATAAATCCAATCTTGTTTACATGCTGTACAGACACACCGGCATCGATCTCCTCACCCCTCCCCTCTTCCCCTACCCCCGCTCTTGCACTCGGACTGACAACGTCCGCCAAATATGCTTTTTGTCGACGAATCGGACGCGTCTAATAATTCACGAGCCACGCAGTTACGCGATATTATTTTTAACCGAGCGCGCATCACTGCGGTCCTGGAATACTCCACTCTTCAACAATGAATACGCTGTTCTCTTTTAATAGCAGAGCGGTGGCACCCGGTTCACACGGCGCGTGTCTTATTTAAGAGGATGACTCCGCTTACGAAGACGCGGCGGAGGAGGTACTGTCACTCATTCCGTAAATTGTCGGGAGCCGCGTTGCGACGCGCGCGTCTTACACTTTGTTAAGTAACGACTCGATAAATAAGCACGCGCACACGGCTATATCTTATAGTGAAACGAGAATGCATATATATATGATTTCTCTTTTTTTTAGGAGATTGTTCTGACATATGATTGAGAAGACTCTTTGTGTTCTTTACACTTCTATTCTTTAACAATTTTGTTGATTGCTCTTGTACTGCATAAGACAAGGGGTGAATTTTATATAAAAAAAAAATTACGTGGATAAAAACATACTTTAAGGATGTGTATGTCGTTTTGTACGCTTCTCTAAATAATCTCGAACAACGATGATAATTCGTGAAACTGCTGCGGAAGGATCATCGCAAGGTGAAATGAGTTTTCCGTTCTGTTCTCTAAGATTTAATCTTAATTTCATCTCTGGATGAGAAAGCATTCATCCAGAAGGAGAAGGAATATATTCTTGCCCGTATAGTTTATTTGCAGGGTCGCGTAAAAATGGCGTAGCCCAAATTAGGGAGATTAATTAATTAGTTCACGAGTATTCAGGAAGACTCAGCTGTTGCATGTATGATATCAATTCATTCAACGGCTGAAATGAAATTATACGTGAAAAAAATTATAATTATAATAAGAGATGATAACTAATAATATGTATATGAGACGATTAAAAATGTTTCACTAATTATGATATAATTTTTAATGTTATATATTGTTATCATAAAAGAATCATATATTGCACAATATATGTTATATATACTATATACAATTTTATTAAATACCATTAAAAAGATATATTTTTCACGAAACCCACACCTCCCCTTTTTCCCTCTCTTTCTTGCTCTGCCTGAATAATCGCGAACTGTCGGCTCGATAAGGGTGAAACCGGGCGCGTCCGAATTTATTATTAGAGGATTCGCGCGCGATGAACCGATCACCTGTCTCTCTCTCACGCACTTGGTGTCGCTATGTTGCAGGCAATGTCCGACAGCGCGCATTGACCGGCATCGTTGAGCGAAGCTGCCGAGAGACACACACTCGTCACACACTCGCTCGATCACACGCAAATTTACTACCTGCTCTAATATGTCGGACCTTGCCGAGCCCTATCAACTCGCCCCCAATCGGCGATGTGTGCTGATTCTCTTCGCCTTTAATCGTATAATCTTTCCTCCTACCCTTACCGCCCCCCCCCCTCCCCCCGATCTTTCTCCCTCCGATCTTCTCTCTTCGGATACGAGCGGTCTCTCCTTTCCTCATCGAAACGAACACACACGCCGGACCGTTCACAGGATGAGGGACGGGAAAATCCACAAACTCTTTGATTAAAGTAAACGCGTGAGTCGTGCCAATACGCTGATCAATGAATTCGAATTAGGTTCGCGACCACAGAAGATTAGATATAAAGATTAGAAACGCTATTCTGTCATTGCAACACGTAAAATATGATATTTTCATTTTATTTAGATTTTTATAGCAAAATCTAATGATTTATATTCTGTTTTCACTCAGTTGTTTTATGTTAGAAACAATTCTGTTGTATAAATATTTAGCAGTGCTTTCTTCTCTACGAAGAGCTACTACCAGAATCTGGACAACCTCCATTCAACGATTAAGTTTCTTTAATATTTAAAAAACAGCATACTTTTTTATTTATAATATTTACATAGTTGATCATACACTTCAACACATTTTCAAGAAACTAGAAGAATCGATGAGAGACATATATTAATGAATGCAGTCCATATTAGTCCGTCCGCATTAATGCATTCAGTTGTGTAATATTTTTTATTATATGTATCAATCCCTAATCCGAATGAATAAAATCTTGTCAAAAGTAAAATTTTTAACGTAATAAATATTTAAAATTTTTAAAAATAAATTTCTAATAAATTCTTAGCTTTGTTCTGTTTTTAATAATGTTTTGTAATGTTAAATATTAGTAATGTTAAATATTTAATAATGATCGCGCTTATAATACTTAAAAATTATTAAACCAATATAAAAGAATCAATCTATATATAAATATTTTTATATTACATAATTATCGCGCTTTTTTGTTATTGCACTACAATTTTAAGTAAAATATCTTTGGGATAATTTAAGAAGTTACTGATCTGATCTGCATTATATTTTATAAAAAATTCCTTTTAATAGAATATTTATCCTCTATCTAATCTTCTTTGAGCGTGATCGATTAGCTGTGAAAATATTTTAATCATCTTTGCGAGCGATAGAAAAACTGATGAAAGGGTAAAGGGCGACGACGCAGGATGTGTTGCCCTCTTCCTTGCACGGTCTGGTTGCCATTGACGAATTCAGCCAAAAACGCGAAACGCTGGGAGAGATTGTATATTGTTAAAAATTACCAACGATTTACGCTCTCTCATATATCCCGTTTTGTTTTTCAATATTTATTTTTATATTTGTTGAATTCTTTATCCATCACTGTCATTTATCATTTTATGTGTCATTACGATTGCCAAAATATTTTCTTGCTATTAATGAAACACATCAATGTATTGATAAAATATATTCATTCATTAAATCGACATAAAAAGAGAATGATTTTTTAATTGTAAAAGTTTTTAATGTACAATTATTGATTATTATCTTAAAAGTATTAATATCCATATTTACATTTTATATTAATGCAGATTTATACATTGGCATGTTTACGAGAAATAGATGTCGTATATTTTTTCTTTTAATCTGTATCTTTCATCACGTCTTGTGGATTATGCGCGAGCGTATGATCGTTGAGCATGATTTATTTTGAATTTTAGAATGTACCATTGCTCTCACTCGACTTTCGTATTAGCTTGATTGCGTATTGATCATTCCCGAAATAAAAAAAAATATATAATTTTATCTTTCACGTACTTTGACGTAACAAGTATTTGTAAAATAATAAATTTGTAAAAACAAAATTATAGCGATAGATATAATTATTAATATTTAACTACAAAATTATTACTTATGTTAATTATGAATTATGTGTTATTCACATTTTACTTTATTTGATAGCTTATCGCGGAAGATGGGGCAGATCTCCTATTGTTCTCGCTAAAAGATATTGTCTCCGTCCTAGATATTAATCAAACACGCTGCGAGTCAGTGCATTGAAGAAATAAGCTTGTATTAGACGTACATACAGAATCGCTTCGTAGCTACGTATAGATCGCTTAATGCACATAATATCGCTCCTTTGATTGCGGTTTAATTGAATAGATGAATGGTTCTTCGTAATTTAATCTTGTGCACGTTACGCGATTTCTATGACGATACGCGAATTCGAGTTCCTTGGAAATCAGATTGACTGCACTCATAATGCACGATCAAACACTTTTGTACATAGTATTTGATAATATTAATCATCATATCACTCCTATCGCATGATAGTTGAATTTAGGAAAAAGATGTCTGAAATAAACACGACTGGACACGTTGGCATACTTAGCGCGTCACTTTTATCATTATTAAAATATATTATATTTTGCGTAAAAAAATTTAAAAGTATATGTATGTATATATCTTAAACATACACAGAAATAATTTCATCGAATTTTTTTTTTTAAACTCCCTTGAGGTCCCAAAATTTCTATGAGAAATCAGCATGTCAAAAATAAAATAAAATTAAATAAACACAGTTTTTTTAGGATATCTTATAATAAGAAAACATCAATTTTCAGTCAGAATCCGAAAAGGCCAAGGTCCGATATTTTCGCTGGTGTTTCCTATATATTAAAAAATATGTAATATTAAAAAAGAGCATTTGTCTTTATTTTAATCTCTCTTTCTCTCTCTTTTTTGGTTTTCATATTCTTCATGTCACATACATACATGTTAGATTATATATCTGATATAACTTAAGCAACTCGATTATCTTGGGATTATATATATTCGTATGTGCGCACATATATGAAATAGAAAATAATTTAACATTCACCAATACAATATGCAACAATAAAGTTGTATTACAACTTGACTTTTGTAAAATAAAAATATATCCAAATTATATATATAAATATAAAACAGTGTCCGAAATAATGATATATTTTAAAGAGATAATTGCCATGTTATAAATTAAATTTATTTATTTTTTTTTTTTCAAAAAATATTAATTTAAAACAATCTTTTGAAAGTTGTTTTAATATTTACATTTGTTTTATAAAATATAATGAATAAAAATTTAATTTTTTTATAAAGAATTTAAATAGAATTTAAATATATAATCTTAAATAACTTTGAAATATATGTGTATATATCAAATATTGATTATCACAAATATTTTATTAAATATTTTAAAATAAAATTCAAAATATTTTATATATGCATAATATTAGATAATGATATAATACATCATTACTGAAAAGATAAATATGCAAGTAATTTTACGAGTAATAAATATCAGTTATAAATTGCTCACCCCATGATTGCTCCCGATGTTTTCTCGGAGCTCCTCCTCCTTTTCATCTTATTTTTTGTTGTTTCTTCATGGCACAATATTCACTCGCAATATTACAATAATTACAAACCCGCGCACTAATCGATAAAATAGGACATTTGCGCGACACTTAGCACGGCATTTCCGATATTAATCACAGACATGCACTTTATTGTATTTTGATGGGAGAATAACAACAAAATTTTGATTGTGAGAAAACACAATTCGCTGAAAATCTAAATTCACGCAATGGCAAGATTATCTTTGCTGCTAATAAACAGTATATAATATTATATATATATCTTAAGAGAAATTTACTATTTTAAGGGAAATTTATTAATTTAAGAGAAATTTAAGGCAAATTTACTATTTTATATTAGAACACATAAATGAATAAATATACAATTTAAAAGTAAAGATAAATATTTGAAATTTTATTTTAAAAATATACATTACCGTTTTGTTGACTGTTTGCGCGAAAGATTCTGATAGAAAAAAATTACGTAAAATATATCAATATATTTTATCAGATTATTAATGCATAAATCTTAAAATTTTGCTACACGATTAATAAATTATCAAACGCGATATCAAAATATGATTACATTTAACTTACTGATTAAACATGTATGTATAATGTTGCAACGTCGTTCGACTTCGATCAGTCTATGAATTTTATCTTTTTAAACAATACTTTTTATTCTGCGTATAAAATCAAAATAAAATTATAAAGGTTTTTATAAATATATCATATGAAGAAGGGAAAAGGCAATTAAGTATCAGCACGATAATTTGAGCGCTGACAAAAAGCGCTTTTTGTGATTGTCTATCATTACTTGATATCAATGTAAATTGATTGTAATAAAACATATTCTCAAATTATCGCGGTGGCTCTTAATTGCCTTTTCCTTACTTCATATGATATTTTGTTAATGATCGAAAGACTCGAGCAAGATATTGACAATCTTACTTTGATATTTCGCGATATTATTCGGGATAAAATGGCTAGTTAAAAGATATGTGTGCCATTCAAAAATCGAATTTAGTACAATTCATTTCGAATACATGAATCCTACGAAATAAAACGTATTTTTAATTAACGAATAATAGATCGCTTTTCATTATATCGTTTACGATATTTTAATTATATGATTTGATCAGTTATATATTACTCTGTGTTTTTGTTTCGAAAATGATATGTAAATTACTGTCAAATAAGCGAAGAATTCAAAATCAAAGCGCGAGGCGTATATACATAAATTAAAAGTATATTTAAAGAAGCAATTACATATATACATATATGTATATATACAGTGTGGACCCAAACGTTTCGGCCAGATTTTGAGATTTTATAAAAAATTTGATTCTGAACCAAAGATTTCCTATAAACGTGGATTGAAAAATTCTTTTTTATGTATCACCCACATTGGGCGACAAATTTAATTATATTTTCGAATATCAGCACAGTCTACAGATAATTATCTTTAACTTGTATATTTATTCACATTTGTGTTATAACAAGATAAATAACCATCTTATGTATATATTTGTTGCGGCGAAGTGCGCATGAATTTGACAGTGCGATTTTCCAATAAGATTTATAGCTTCACGATTTTCGTTCTCCCATTGCAATATAAAATAAAATACGCATCGTGAGCGAATAATGTCGAAAGTGATATGATAAATGCCGTGCATTCTTTGCATTCGATTAGTATGCGTGTGATCGTAATTGATCATGTTTTTGCGAGTAAGTATCATGAAGGGAACAGCAAAGAATAAACAAGAAAGGAGTAACAGATCCGAGGGAGCTCCTGAGCTCCGCTGAGGTGAGTAAGCTTTAACTTATTTATTTTATTGTTTGTTACCTAAGAAAATTAATTGCTCGTTTATTTCCCCTGGATAGATTTTATATTATTATCTAATATGTAATGTAAATGTACTTATAAATATATTCAAAAATTTTTTTTTAATATTTCAGAGATTTAATAAAATATTTACAATTAATATTTTTATATAAATATGTATAAAATCTTTCAATATTATTTAAAATTTATAATTATTTAATTTCTTTATATTAGAACTAAATTGTTATTAATTATATGTTTTCTGATGAAAATGAGTTTTTTTTTTCAAAAATTAAGTAATTTTTTTTTTTTATTAAAATACAAATAATAAATTGAATGGAGCGCAATAAGTATTTTTTTAAATATTAATTATTTTGGATACACTCTGCTTTATAAGTTGGATATATTTATTTTACAGATCAACGTTGTGTGCTACAACTCCACTGTTGCGCATCATACTGGTGAGCATTAAATTATTTTTTATTTTATGTAATCTTAAAATGAAAAATGGGGATTGATGCAAAAAATTATATTACATATGTAAAAGAAATATATGTGAGATAAGGAGAAAGGGAGAAAGAAAAAAGATGGAATATTTAAATCTAATAAAAATAAAAGAAACGCAAGGATAATTCATTATCAAGAATGTTTTAAATGTATATATAGATATACAAAAATATGGGACTAAATGAAATCTTTCTCGTGATTATTATTGAATTTTTATTTTATTAGAGATGTTGCACTCTAAATAATATATGTGTAATAATAATTTTTTGTTTTTACATATAACGTTGATTTTTTTTACAGAAATTTTGGGACTGTAATATTTTGTAGTTTTTTTTTGCTGTTTATATATTTCTTTCTCTTTTATATTTTTATTATAATTTTATTATTTTTTAGTCATTTCTGCAGGCTTACTTATTATTAATATTAGGAAATTCTATATTTTTGATTAAAAAATGCGTACTACAAACTTCAACGAAATATCTTTCTTCTATTTCTCAACAATAATCTTATTTTTATTATTTTTGATTCTTTAAGTATAGCATTGAGTATCCCACCTTTCTCCTATTTCGACATCCATTAAGGATAAACATTTTTAAAATAATACGTCATAAAATTTTCTTACGTATAAAAGTACTTTTTATTATAATTGCACAGATTGAATAAAAAAGATATAATAAAAATATGTGACTTATAAATTCGGAAATTATTGATTTTTACAATTATTGGTTTTTTACAATATTGTATAGCAATATTTACTAATAAGTTTCTGTTTATTTAGGTGAATATATGCGAATTTTAATGAGCAGATATGTTGAGATATGAATTTAAAAATTTACATAAAGATTTTACATGTATTAAACACCTTCTATGAAAAGGAAAGTATTAATATTTTATAACTTGGAAATGATTGACTTTTGGACACACTTTGAATAACATTTTTATATTTCTTTGATGAATAATACACGCATGTAAAATTTGTATTATGAATTTTTAAACATACACCCATGCATACGCACGCACTTCTCCAATCCATTTTGCACGAGAAATTATTATTTGCAATATTATTAGCATGCAAATGCTGAATGAGAGACTTCAGATGATCAGATTATTTGGTTTGCTTTGATGACGCATTTTATCTCTAATCGTTTTTTTAAAAAAAAAAAAAAGAAAAATAATAAATCGACGTGCTTTGTACGTCCATGTGTTCGTTTAATTAAGATATTTCTCTTTGAAGTAGAAGTATTTAATAAAGTGACACGTTAAGATTTACAATTTCTTCGATAAAAAATCATGACGCACCATTAATCACACTAGATCACTTCTATGTACTTTTTCTTCAGGCTGTTTAGTCGAAAATTAAACTGTGTATTATGATAAATGCGCCATTTCGATATTCATAACAAATATTTAACAAATAATTAACAACGTTCGTAATATATATATAAATGCAATTTTGTAATGCAATTTTTTAAAAGCTGTAACAATAGATTATATGTATATATATATATATATATGTATATTACGAAATAGATATACGTTCTTACACGCAACATGGATTTGCGTGATTTCGTGCTTATACATATATTATTGTTAAGAATGAAATCATTTTGAAATATTGTGTGCGTGCATGTGTGTATGTGCGTGTACACTGCCTATACATAAATATTGTCTTATACTGTTACTTTCCTGTAACAAACATAAATATAGAGCTGCTATAATCGGAAGTCGTTTGGCCTCTTTATATATTCGCGTCGTTTATATACGTCATTTAGAGCGAAAAAATTAATCAATGGAGTTTACTGCGAGATCATTGCATTGTGCGTGAAAGAAAACGAAGTTTAGTTGCAGTAAAATTCATGACGCGCAATTATCGTGAGCTATTGTTAAAAAAGAGACTAATTAAGATTAATTAAGATAATATATAGCTAAAAAGTAAGATAATCTAATCAAAAAGTTTTTTTATTTGAAAATAAAAAATTGAAAAATTGAAAAAAATATTTATTATTGTATATAATGGACAAATCAATTTCTTAATCTACTACAATGGATAAGAAATAGTTAGTTCTTTTTTGCATACAGCTATTCAAGTTAAAATATATGTAATTATAAAAAGAGAAGAGAGAAACTAAATCTATGAAATAAAGAGTTTACTTAGACCTTAATTAGTCTCGATTGATGTCCGAAAACAATACTGTAATACTTGTGATATGCGTAATACCCAACTGACTCAACCAGAGAACAATCCTCTAAACTCAAGCTGATACTGGAACACTGTCTTTTTTTATATATATTCGCATATATCGTAATATGGTGGCAATATATCAGAATAAAGAAATTAATTATTCCATCGTTACAAGTATTTTGTTAAAATTTTATCGCGCTCGCAACGCACCGACATAGACAGGACAACAGCTTTAATGCGGCTCGATTTCGGAAAGTGCGCTTATGAAATGTGCCATTCGCGTAAGTAAGGTAATAAAAAGTAATTGTGACGTCCGTCCACGCGAAATTCCACACTATCACTGAAGACACGTTTTATTGACAATTTTTCGTCTTTTACACTCGACACTTTCAGCACTGTGTTTGTACACCCCGTTGTTCCTTTCTCTACCGGATCGATTATCGATGATAAATTTGTTGAGTTTGAAATTAATTTTTTTAATTGAAAAAATTTTTAGTATTTAACATTTCTGAAAAATTTAAAATTATGAATGAGAGACATAAAATTATATTTGTAAGTTACATTCGAGCAATTTTTAATTTCGTAGAAACTTAATTAGAAATATTTTTTATCGGATATTAAAACATTACAATCAGTAATATGATTTCTCGTTATGTTTTTGATAAAAAAAATTAATTACAATTTTTACAAAAAATTTGTCATTAACAATTCATAATGAAAACTCATTTCATGATGAAAACTCGGTATAATATAAATGTATGTTGAATGGCTAAACGATGAAACATTTCTCGATCGTTTTTTGAAAAAATCCATTATCTCAAAGTAAATGAGAAGCAATAATATATTAATAAAAGTATACGACAGAAATTTAAAAAAATTTTAGAATAGGACAAATTAAATTAAAATTATAAGCTGAATTGTGACAAAATAAATGGTGCTTGAATCAAATCTGGAAATGTAAATCAAGATTAGAGAAACTATATTTGAGAAAATCTACCAGATGCAATATTGCAATATTATAGACACATTACGAAAATTATGATGTCAAGCTTAACTCCATTAATTTTATTTACTTTTTATTTAATTATTCCAGTTTTTATTTATCTATGATCACATAAAAAAAAATGGCAAAACTCAAATATTGCTGAAATTGTTATCAGAGACGGTATTGTTTTTTTTTTTTTTGAAAGACTCGCGCGCGTAAACAGTTGAGACAAACAGATCGTATACAAATAAAGAGAGACGTACATTTGATCTTCGTTTTGTGATCGTCGACATGCTATGGCAAATTTTGTTTTGAATTTCGCGTGACACAAAAACCCTGTCTCTGTCTCTTTCTCTCTCTCTCTGGCTCCACGTGATCATACGTTGCCTCGTGTCTTTTTATGCTCACATTAAGTTTGATATTTTTGCTCGCTCGCGAAGCGATCGAATCGTTTTATCAATAATAATCATAATCGAGGGAACAATGGTGAGAGAAAGAGAGGAAGATGAATACATTAGAGAGTAAGAAAAAGAAACGCTTCGATCGCTTCCGAACTGAAGGCTGTGTGTTTACTCACGAAAAGTAAAACAGGAAATTGTGTGTGTGACCTTTTATAGGATGAAGAGAAAAAAGACAGCAGAAAATTCGAGAAAATTGATGAATTACCTAGCGAATTCGAGTGTTGCTTTTGTACTACGAAGGTATTTACGATCACTAATGTTTTTCCTCAGGCGGCACTACATACACCAATGGGCTGTCGAGCGAGTTTATAGTTTATTCGTCGCGCGTGATCAATAAAAAAAAATCTAATCTCTATCTTATATTAGCGTGAGAGCGCGATATATATGTATATGTACATAAATATACATACATATATATATATATATATATATATATATATATATATATATTTTTTTTTCTCTGCATATTTCGTACTCTTCATCCGGGCACAAACTTTCGCCCGTCCGGCTTCACGGGCGGCATGTGATTTTTTTTTTTTTTGCCTTAATACTCTTTCTCTCTCTTTCTCTCTTTGCTTCCCGAAGGAATCGAGGCATATCATTCTGCGCTAAATCCAAGTCTATACGCTCACCGATATGTGCACACTCTTTACATAGTCCACTGGGTGTATGCATTGCCTCCCCTGCCATCTCTCCTCAACGGAGCAGCACAACTTTTTCATTGATACAACACCATCGTTCATTCTCAAAAGCTTTAGACGCAACCGTAGCTCGTCTCCTCTCAAAACTTGCGTGCCTAACACACGACACTTTGTAGGTCAAGGCACGTGGTGTTATCGCGTGTAGGGCGGTCACGCCACGTGCCGATGTGCGCGATGCCTTCTCAACACCACCATTTCCCCTGATACCCTCCAACTAGAAAGCCAAATATACTTTAGAATCGATAAAACACGCGCGTATATACTTCATGTGTACGACGTGAGGATAATTTCCTGCCTTCAAGTTTAAAGTTAACGAGCTGCCGCACGCGAGAAGACCGCCACACCGAGCCACTCGAGTCCGTTCCCTTTACTGTGATGATTAAGAATCGCCAGGGTCTTCATCTTCGTTTTCTCGCTGAAGAAAACGCGCAAAGATTACTGCTCTCGTTACGACTTCTTATCGTTATTAGATTAATTGTTGAAAGGTCAGGTTCTATTCATTTTCAAGAAATGTGATTAAAATTATAATGTAAAGCTGTATAACAATGATGGTTTTATTTATAAAATTAATAGAAGTATCAGCGATATATTTTTAGTTTATATCTTTGAATGTCGTAAAAAATATCTAATCTGAATATATTGTACATTTATGTCATCCTAGTCATCATTTACGTAATATAATTCTTGTCTTTATTAACTTAATATAATCTGTTATTGATTTCTTATGTAGACTTGATATTTTTAACGGAGAATATATATTAAATATTTAATTATTTTGGTTATCAGCATTATTTATTTTTATTTGAAAAATTAAAAATAATTTATGCAGGATATAATAAACAATATTATATCCTGCATAAATTTTTAATATTATATATAATAATGTCTATAAATAATTGAAATATAATATCTAAAAAAGAGAACTTTAAAAATTGCTTGTCAAAGTTATATTTGGTTCCATCTTTCTCCGTTGTAATTAGCAATTCTTCCATTGAATAAGTTTATTTGAAAAG